>NW_018743033.1:1040995-1586581 GCF_001683475.1 Chenopodium quinoa
AACTCACAGATTGTATTGCTTCGGATAAAGTTTTTTATTAAGGCAATCGTTGATCGAATTTGCGATGTATCTAGTTCTAAGATGATTTGTACTTGTGTTGGAATTCTAATTTTCCTAGGAATTATTTGTAAGTGTCATTTGACTATCTTTCATCAATGAAATCCATTTTCTTCTTCTAAAAAAAAAAAAAACTACATCCTATCACTTTTTTTTTTTTTTTTTTTTTTTGGTGTTTAGAGAGCTACAATGGCGGGTGATGAGAATCAATTTCAGGATCTCCTGAAATCGGGAGGAAGCTCTAACCACTTGAATTATCCCTCACTCTCACATCCAATCGCATGCTGCTACATAGTTAAGCCTATGGTTTAAACAACTACTCTAAATTATCAACCGATTATAGGCAAAAACTAAATGATTAAAAACAAATCAGTCAGTCCATAAAAATTTAAGAAGTCAAAGTAAAACATGAATCAATTTTACCAAGCGATTTCTAAAGCTCTGCTCTACTTAGATGCTTAAGACGAATTACATTAATCAGATAAAGGTGATAAGTTGCATCAACATAAGCAGTCAAATTATTCCAATCACATGACTCAAACACAAAGAAGTATACGGCACAATTAATTTTCACACAAAATGTAACTTCTTATGCACTTGTATAAAACAGCCAATTTCCATAAAATATTGCAAAAAATTTCAGATTTTCAAAACACTACGCCGTGTGACGTTACTCCAAGAAATGAACATATATGATTGCGGTGCAAATTACATATCTAACAACCAATTTCAAGGCTTGTAGTAAGCATTGAAAGGCCACTATAGCCGTCTGATGGCTGCTGTACCGGCACGTGAAAGGTCAGAATAGGCATCGTGGGTGGAAGACTAGGCAAAGCAGCCTCAAAATTGAGCACTTGAATAGCTTGTTTTATAGACGGCCTATAATTGTAATCAGGATGAACACACCATAAGCCAACGAGCACCAAACACTCGAATTGTTTAGCATCGAATTCCATTCGTAGCCTTTGATCAGTGGCCGAAAGCAACCCATCATTGCCATAGAGATCCCACACCCATTGTATTAATCCCTTCATATTTGTTCCTTCACCAATTGGATCCTTTAACTGCCTTCCGGTAGCAATCTCTAAAGCAACGACACCAAAACTGCATACATCCGTCTTTACTAGCCTTTCGGGTACTTATGTATTCTGGGGCCATGTACCCTAAAGTGCCAGCCAGAGTTATTGTCTGGGCAGCACGTCCATGTTCCATTACCGTTGCTAGACCAAAATCCCCTAGCTTGACATTAATATTAGAATCTAGCATTATATTGCTCGATTTTATGTCATGATGCACCACACATTGCTCCCACCCCTCGTGTAAATAAAACAACCCTGAAGCTAACCCTTGAGCTATTTTGTATCTAAAAGGCCTAGATAAGGGTGTCTTCTTACCAAATAAGTGAGAATCCAAGCTACAATTTGGCATAAACTCATAAACAAGTAACAAATTACTCTCTTCATGACACCAACCCAAAAGTTGTACAATATTTCGATGCCTTAGCCTACTAATAATCTTAACCTCAGCAACATACTCATTTTTCCCCTGTCTTGATCCACTGGATATTTCTTTCACCGCGATTGGCATATCCAAGTCTACAAGATAGCCCTCATAAACATCTCCAAATCCTCCTCCTCCTAGCTTTCGTTTACTTGAGAAATTATGAGTGGCTGATTCAAGCTCAAAATAAGAAAATCTTCTTGGTCCAGTTCCTCTCTCAAATTCATCATCGAATGAGGTATCCTCATCTTTTTGTAATTTCATCTGCTTCCTCCTTCGATACATAAAGAACTCAATAATTCCTCCCAAAATAACAACAAAAGCACCTAAAAATACAATTATCATTATGCCCTTCTTAAATTTTTCTTTCTTAGGAAGATCATTACTATCATCATTTGATATCAAACTAGAATAAAATTCCCATGATTCGAGTGTGTGTAGCTCCTTGCTTACACCAGTCAAAGCAGAAAAACCAATGTTGACCCATTCAGGTATGATTTTCATAAGATTAATTGGTAAAGACATACTTGAGTTTTCCAAAATTCGTATCATTCTTATAAGACCAAAACACACTCAAAATCTCAGCAGTCGCGTTATAAATGACCCAAACATCAGCAGACTGTCCACTATGCTCACTAGCACTCCATGGTTTATGTACAGATAAAATAATGGAATTGACATAGATACCAACATATAATCAGGCTCATATACATTTCCATACGAGTCAAACTCAACTACAATCATTTGATTAGTTGATGAATTATATGTTGTAGAGTTGAAGAGGCCAAGATAGGCACCGGCAGAGTTTGGGGGGGGGGGGGGATTTGAAACCGACCGGAGAAATGGAAAATGTGAATCCATGGCCATACTTAGATTTATTTTGCCCCCAAGTAACAACGAAGGTGAAATAAGTAGAAAAATCGGACATTTCTTGTAAACTTTTATCCCAAAGTCGTACCTTCTCACCATACTTAATTAGACCTTGTGTATGTATGTTCATCTCTATGTTCCCTAGGGAATATACAGCCTCGCCCTGGATATCTATGTTTGATGTGTTTTGATAAAAGCGAGAATAATTGAACGAAATCGAATTAGCAATCTGAACAAGCGAAAGGGAGAGAAGGGAAAGGGTTAAGGGAAAACATATAGAAATATCTCGAAACGATGGCAGGGAGCAAAGGAAAGATGTAGCCATTCTTTGGGTAAATGAAAAAAGTTCTTGGAACTCAGAAAGCAAAGTTAAATAAAGCAAATTGAGAAAGAATTTGAGTTATGAATAACAGAATATCCTCACAATATTAATGTAGTATATGATTTTAGAATTGTTTTAAGGATGTAGTACCCGTAATATATTACTTAGATAATGAATTTGTCAAGAACAAAAAAAATGAGACTTCGACAAACGAATATAGTTTAAGGATGCTAAGTACTCTGTGCGAAAAAAGAAATTTTGACGAATGATAGAAACATATATGAAGTAGTATATGTACGAAGTACATGATAGTGAAATCAATAATTAATATTACTTTTTTTTCCGTTTTAAACTAGTTGCAACGATTTGACATAAAATGTGAGTAGAAAATGTTTAATCATTAAAAATAATTTAAAATTGAGATATTTTATATAACAAAAATAACTCATGCATTCAAAAAAAAATTGTGTAGAATTTAGAGAAAAATGGTATTCTCGTTTTCTAAAGTCAAATGACCTATTCTAAATTTTATTTTTTTAATTATTGAGTTATTGTCTTGTTCATCTTGATCAATAGAGAAAAAAGATGAATGGGATTCTCTTTACTCGCAACCCAGTTGCAGTTTACTTTATGAGAATCGGGAATAATTGAACCCTAGACACCTCTTAGTAAGGATGACAAATGGTCTTGAACCTGACCAAGACTAGTGCTCTATCTGCCCCTCCCTAATTTATCAATTATAAGTACTGTAGTACATGTCAAGGGTCGGATCTACTTCTCGAATCAATAGTGTTATATCAGACATTTTTTAGGTACTTCATATATAACTCATCAGAACAGTTATACTCCGTTAAAAATACAAATTTGTGGATGATGAATTCTAACTAATTTTGAGGAAAGAAGTACAAATTAGTAGCTTGTCACCTTGTAGTAGAGATGATTAAAAATTTGGATCGGCTCAAGCATTAACATCAAATATTATGCTCAAACCCGTAAAAAGTGGCAGGCTTGTTGAGCCACAGCGACTTTTTCAAGCTTTTTTGAGCCAACTTCAGGTTTTTAACTAAAAAAGTGTGTTTTGACTTGTCCAAACCCACCCTATTTTGAAAGCGGGCTAGCGGGCTGAGACGTAGTTGATCACCTCTGCCTTAACTTGTAGGCTTGTAGCTAAACTTGGCAAACGGGTCGTTCAGGTCTGGTCAATTCGGGTCAAGTCAATTTCGAGTCACCAAATATTCGGGTTGGGTTGGGTCAGGTCAATTCGGGTCAACACCTCGGGTTAAGTTCGGCTCAGGTCAGTTCGGGTCAAGTCATTTTGGGTTGGGTCAGTTTGGGTCAGGTCAATTTATAGGACCAATTTTCGGGTCGGGTCAATTTTTAGAACCAATTTTCGGGTCAATTCGGGTCGGGTCTCCAAAATAAATTCACTAGTTGGAAAAATAAAGCAAAATCGTTAAGAAAATAAAAAAAAAATCATGAGTACCTATTACTTAGGGAAAAAAAAAAAAAAAAGCCCCAAAATAAGTAATTCACCATTTCACACTCTATTCACTTCAGAAATCGGGTCACTTTGGGTCGGATCAACTCGGGTCGGATCACTTCGGGTTTTGGGTCAGGATTGCCAAGTCTACTTGTAGCTAGATGATGATAGACATGAATTAATTTTTTACCATGCACTTTCTAATGCTACGTAGACATGTTCTTCTAATGTGATCCCTTATCTGTTTGGTTTGTTTCTCTAAATTTACTCCATACTTAAATGAATATAAAGATTCACCATTATACTCTTTAACATTTTTCACTACATACACTGATGTCCTGATTTCATTAATTTTTCTCTTATTACATTAACTCCACACAACTATTAATCAATTAAAGATGTAACAGCAATAGTTTATGGAACAAACGAAAGGAGACGACGTAGGAAGTAGTATACACGCCGCATCATCATGAAACAAGACAGATGATTTTTTGGAAAAAAACAAATATTTAGTAGACAGAACAGAAGAGATGTTCTTAGAAAAATCTTCTGATGTTCAAAACACAAATGAAAGCTAACTCAAAGCCTTACATAGGTTTCTTTGACATTTCAGTAATTGTATTTACATTAGAAAAAGAAAGTGGATGGGATAGACTTCAAGGTCACTTCAGCAAGGATTTTGTACAGCATTTGAGAAGGATGAACAGCATCCCAAAATACATATTTATCTGGATTTTTGCATGTTTCTGAGCCTTTGCATGCATCACCTACCTCAAATGTTCCTGTCCCACAACATCCTTTTGTTGTCTCACTAAAACCTGTCAAAACATATATGTATTATTTAAAGTTAATAATTTAATTTTATCTCTCATACTAATTAAGCTTAACTTGGTCTAGTGAATCATATCTAATTTTAATTTGCTCGTCCAAGAATATGAGTATTGTGTGTGTTTGTGTTAGGTAACAATGTACTATCGTTTCTTTTTTTTTTTTTTAAGTTCATGTTTGGTTTTTAATACAATTTTTATTGCATACATTTGTCATGTATTTTAAAAAAAAATAAAGTATACATAATTAAATTAAACTCATAAAACAGTAATTGTTTGAATCTACACATACATTGAGACAAGTATACATACAATCCTACACTTTTTTTTTTTTTTCTTTTTCATGTGAATCAACATGCACATATTTCGATGATTAATACTCATGGTTATTTTTTCTTCAACTATAGTATTCCTAATTGACATGTGATATACAACTTAGAGACGGAGAGAATAATTTTTTGAGAGAATAGCACATTTTTATCAAATTAAAAAGGAAATCGTACAACACAAGCTAAGCTAGCTTCTAAACTTTAGTTGGACTTACCATATTTCTTTGGGTTGTTAATTGCGGAGTCAACGACTTTATAAGCATCAATAAAGAGCGTTTTCATGTTCAATTGAGTTTCAATAGTCTTCAATTCTTTCTCTATTTTAGAGTTAAGAGATAAGACTGCTTTGTTAATTTTATCAACGCAATGTATTCCATCACCTACAAATGTTTTCACCGCGGGCATGCAACCCAATGGTGGCACACCAACTACGGCTATTCTTTTTGCTCCAACCTTGTGCATCTCCTACAATTCAAGACGATATAATAGATTACGTTAATGGCAACGCGCATTATTATATCATCTTTCAAGGTCGGAATCATGAAATTATATATCTGACAGTATCTGATCTTGAGATACGAAAATTTAATTAAATAACTAAGGCTATATTCATGGACAATTATTGAATGTTAAAGTCAATTGTTATGAAAACGAAAGTGATCATTATTTTGAAATGAAATGAATATGTATACTGTACTTACCACAATGGCATGACGCATGCGAGAGACCAAGTAATCTTGGTACTTATCTAAGGTGAATTGCTTGGGACGAGTAGGCTCCAAGAAGTAATTTTGTAGGTAATCGTTGGTGCCCGTGCTCATTAGTATTGCAGCCTTTCTTATACTTTCATCTGCCTTTTTGTGTCCTACAAACTGTCCCAAGTGTATCTTATAATGCTTGAAGTATTCTACTTGTCTAGTCAATGATATGGTATTCTGTCCATGAAACAGAAAAAACAATATAATGTCATATATTTTGTAACGAGGGCGCCCCCATTACTCATTGTGAGAAACGTTTTTGTTTTTCACAGTGGCAGTTTCGTAAATAAAATGTACCACTTTAGTCACGGTGGTACATTTTATTAAGTGGTACATTTTATTTACGAAATGGATGATAAAATTGTACCACTTTAGTCACGGTGGTACATTTTATTTACGAAACTGCCACTGTGAGAAACAAAAACGTTTCTCACAGTGAGTAACAGAGATTTACTGTTTTGTAACGTCAAAAATGAATTAAAATGTTATTCTTGTTAATTGAAGATGAATGTTTTAATTGAATTTGTCCTCGACTAATCCCATAGACTCACATGTCTCACATTAAAACATTAGCGTACTAGGACCCTTTGAAGTTAAATAAAGGGGGTGGGGAGGCATTTCCCTACCCCAGCCCTATATGTTGTAGTTGAGGTTACTAGAGACAAGTTCTAGCCAATGGACCAATTGATGTACGGAGTAATAGTTTGCTTACATCTTACAGTAAAATTGTTTGGATTTTTTAGAATGGTAATTAAAGTACATACTACGTATTTATTTCGTACGAAACATATTATTGTTGATTGAAACTAGACTAATTGATATCAACAATTATGTTAACCGCATCTATCATGATCTAATTAAAAACAATGTGCATTTATGAATTAACTAAAAGATGTTAATCCAGTATAGTACGTCTCTCAATCACACACACACATGTACATGCACACGCATATGTACGCACACTATGTATCATGGTGGTTTTTTAATTAGATACAAAGAATTCACAATTCACTTGATCTAAAATCAGTCGTTTTATTATTTTCTTGTTTATTGTTGTTGGTAATGTACAACTGAAAGCTTAGTTCGTAAGAGAGCTTACAGTGAGATTGGCAGTGAGGTCATCATAACCAGAGCTAGCAGAAGCAAAACTAACAGCATGTAGCAAATCCTGTTTTGTTATATTTGGGTCTAAAAACGCTGGTACTGTATATGCATAACCTAATGCTTCAGCTGTTAAAGTTAAACACCAAAATTAATGAGTAACACACGAGTCATTTGCATTAAATTACTGATGATATGTCAAAAAAAAAAATGAATAACACAGCTAAGTGTTTAATTGAGAAATATGAATCATATATTTCAATTAATATTTAATAGGAGGTCATTGTTCAATCATTATAGACGCGCTCATAATTAAGCTAGCTAAATCTCCGACATCTATCACGATTATTATTGATCGGAACCATGGATGAGTAAGCGATCCTAGATAATCATTAATTACTATTGCATGTAAACTAGCTCCATATTTTTTTTTATTTACATGCTCGTCTTCACTACAAAAATTGTACTTGCTTGTATACATATACAGTATTAAATATATAACCTTTTAAAATTATTATTATTATTATTATTATTATTATTATTATTGTTGTTAAAATTATTATTATTATTATTATTATTATTATTATTATTATTATTATTATTATTATTATTATTATAATTGGACGGACCATTTTATGTTAAATGCAACCCGTCCTATCCTCTCATTATAGTGTGGCTTATCTTGCTAATACAATACAAGTAGACCACAGAACATGTCGGTCCTACTTTCTTTCTTTTTAAATGAGAAACTAATAAACTTTAATTAGGCTATTCAAATGGACAAGCCGCCAGTCCTACTTAGTTAAATCTGATTTATTCTATTTTAGTTTTTAATATTGTCAAAAAATTGAAAAATGGAATGGGTCCATAACAAGTCACCTAGTTCCTTCATTTACAAATATGTTTTAGGTTGCCATTTGTTCATTTTTTCATAATTAAGTTTATACACAACATGAACAAGAAAAATCAATACATTCATCATATATAAGACATGACATATCAATGTACTTACTGTCATTCCAAGCACTGTCTTATCATAGGAGTTATTGACTTGTAACCTCAAGTTACATCTTTGACCAAGCAAGTTATTTACGATGTTATTATAATCGATACCTTTTGTTTTTTCAAGTGTCTTAACCATGAAAGAAATTCCACTTATGACGACATTTTTCTTGTATATATACGAACTGAATGAAATACCAGTAATTACAAACCCTTTCTCTTTGTAGAAAGCTTCCATTTTACTAATTCTAAAAATAGAAGTAGGGGCTTCCAAGATAATAAATTTATAACTTTTAAATATGTACTGTACTAGATTTCTCTAGTACAGTGTAAGCTTGTTAACCACAGCACAAAAAATAAATTAATATGTCAAAAGATTAATAAATAAATACTTGCTATATAAATATTAAATAACAGTACTATACTATGCATTATTCAAAATTGCATGATAAAAGTATCATAATCACTCTACGTCCAATTTCAGCTACGGTGTACTACATTTTCTTTTACATGCACAATAACTGAGGCTACGTATGAAAATAATAACAATTTTCGTTATGCATTGCCATATTAAAATTTATGAAAAGCAAATATTAAAAAAATCATTAAAACAAGTTTATTAACAAGATTTTATATATACTCCATAATATAATAGGGTTGATTAATTTGAGTCCAAAAGAAGCAGATATATCAATATTTGTACTCGTAACGAAAATACAAAATGAGATGGAGGGAATAATATGATATTTACCTACGTAGTCACTTGCAAGCTTCCCATTACTAAACCTTCCGGTAGGGTGACCACCCATGAAGTCCTTCCCATAAGGTAAAAAGTTGCTCTTCGACGTGGTTGTGATGCGATTGTTGTTGCCGGGATCAACACTTGAGTCTCCAAACACCAACAAACTCGACAACCGGTGTTTAGCTCTCAACTCTCGAATGTCCGACACTGTAAGAGCATTCAAAAGTGTAGGCATAAACAACATGGAAAACAAAATTGATCCTAAACAAAAAGTTTTTAAGCCCATGATTAGATCTCTTTGTGTGAATAACAAAGTGAGAAATGTACGTAGCAAGGTAATACTCATATATAGCAAGTGCTAGTAGCAATAAAAGCTAATTAAAATATTGTTTCAACAAAAAAATAATAATTTTTTTGGGTAATTCTACATTTAGCCTTAGAGTTATAAATAAGCATTAAATATATTTTCTTATTTGCTACTCCGTATTAGTTTAGGAATGCATGACAAAATCACGCGTAAATCAGTGTAATTAATGAGTATATTAAATTAATTCTTTCCTCTTATAACTTCTTATGCATAGCCTTTAGAACTGTGTATATTATTTTATTTCTTTATATACAAATAAGGACAAGCAGTCATAGTTAAGTGAATTTATTTGACAGAATGTAATTTAGATGGTATTGGTGAAACATTTATGAAGATATAAAGTTAGGTTTATCTACTGAATTTATACTGTACAGTTAGTTATTTATAGAGCGAGATTGAATGCAATAATTATTAGCCGGCAATAATATTGGATATATTTGGAGATTTGGTTAGTACTTGATGGGCAACTTTCTCATGTGGAATGCCAGATGAATTTTTTGGGTATGGTTAAAAATAATCAAATCACTAGTATAGTACATGTTCAATTGGGAGAAATATTGGCGCATAGGTCCTATGCGTTTCACATGTAAATAGAATGGCATTTTTGTAAGTAATGGGAATCTGAGAAAAAGTATTGGTGGAAAATATACTACATGCATAATAGTAAACAAAAAGTATTATTAGACAACTTATACTTTAATGGTACATTATACATGCATAATAGTACACAAAAATGTACCACTGTACCATGACAAGAGAGAAAATGTACCACCGAACCCCAAATTGTCCTCCTATGTACATGTCAAATACATAGGCCCTATGCGCCTAAATGCACTCGTGCAATTGCAAGGTTTTGAAAGTTCAAATATTAAATCTCACAAAATCGAAACCAAAGTTGGCTTAAGGAAAATTTGATAAATACCACCATCTATTGTTTACATTTTGTACAATACCACCTCAAGTATTTTTTTTTTATTGTATATTACCACCTGGTTTTTTCAAAAACTAAAAAAACTCCCACCAATTTTGCCAGCTAACTCCCCTATATGACGTCACGGTGGGTCCCACTACCAATTGTACCTCTCTTTTCCCTCGATTTTCACCTCTATTCTTCCTTCTTCTTCCTCTTTGTCTAATTTTAATATCAATTTGCGAATCAATTAGGCGTTATTTAGGGTTTTAATTCGTGAATTTGTTCTTTAAGCCAAACGACAATGCAAAATCTAAGGCATAATCATGTTATAGAGAGTTTCATTTAATTAGGGTTTATAAAATCAATTTAGGGGTGTTTCAATTGAATTTAGGGTTTATAAATTAAATTTGGGGAGTTGATTCTAGGGTTAATTAGTTGCAAAATTGGTTAATTAGGATGATTAAGGAAGAAGAAAGGTGAAATTCGAAGGAAGAGAGAAGGAAAATTAGTTAGAGGGACCCACCGTGACGTCATATAGGGGAGTTGGGCAAAAGTGGTTGGAGTTTTTTTGGTTTTGAGAAAACTAGGTGGTAATATACAATTAAAAAAAATAATAAAAAAAAATAATAAAAAAAAAAAAAAAAGAAACTTGAGGTGGTATTGTACAAAATTTGAACAATAGATGATAGTATTTTTCAAATTTTCCTTAGCTAAATGCACAATAGTGATACTTTCTTACAATATTTGATTATTCATTCGCAATAATATGTACCCATCTTATTGTGAATGATACTGCATATCATAATTTTAATTCAATGTTAAATAAAAATATAAATTTAGATTTAGAGATATAAAAAGGTTTATGGCCTTTATACCTTTTACCTTTAAGATTAGAACTACTCATGCATGCCCATGCATATTTTCATACTTTTGATTTAATCAAGATAATGATAGTCTCTCCATCCCTTAATGTGGTTATAAAATTTAAATCAGGTACTTAAAGTACCCTCAAGATAAATAAAAGTTACCATGTTATAATTACAAGTTATTCATTTAATGAAAACCTTATGTTTTGTATCTAATGGAGACCGTATAATCTACATTATAAAATCATACGTTAATTTTTTTTTTCCTAACCTTAATGTCATAATTTTTTTTAGGTACTTAAGTTATTTTGTAGCACCACTTTTTTGCCTTTTAAAAAATAATTAAGTATTGTAGTATCTATTAACTTATACTAAAAGTGAATAACCAATGACATTTGTCATTTACCTTGTGAAAAATTTCTCGCCTTTTACGCATTTTTTTTTGGCAAAATCTTTAAGTAAACTATTTATACCTTATGATATTTTCTTTCCAATTTGACACATATTCCATATATACCCAAATGAAATATTTCTGCATATCTTTTATATACTTTATATATTGTAATATAATTGTCAAAAATATTTAACAATCATGCATTGCACGAAATATTAACCTAGTTTCAAAATAAATTGCTATCCAAATAGAGACAAGGGAGTATAAACTTACTCTTTTTTATTTTAGTTTATTTTGTGGAAAAAACATAACGTTAATGGATCTTTTTACCCTATGAATATATTGAATTTTATTATACGAAGTAAATAATTAGGAAATAAATAGTTAGGTTTGTCATGTCTTTTCATACCTACCTACCTAAGTTGGTCATGTAATCAACTAATCATATATATTAGATATATTGGAATCAAGAAAATCATATTGACAATCTATATACTATGCCTAAATATATTCTTATTTCCTTCCCAAGTGTATATTCCAGTATCTACACTCTATGTCATAAGCTACAAGATGCACAATAATATGAACCTACACTATGTAATGAACGATTATTGTATGAAAGATAAGTTAAATCAGTGAATTTTATTTATTTATTTGAAAAAACTTAAAGTTGATTGTATTATTATAATAATAATGTTTCCTTGAATGTCATCTTTTACAAAATTTGACACTTGTTCAGCATACTTGCCCCATAAAGTAATTTCTCAATTTGTTCTTCCTATCAATAGTGATTAAGAAAACAATAAATTTAAGCAAAATTCAATTTATTGTACAAATAAATTATATACAATAAATTATCTCACTGCTGATCCTCTATCTCAAGTGGCAGCTTGTAATTTGGTGTAAAACCTTTCGACTCATTTGTCATCTCATCTATTCCCGTAATCATTCCGACTACATCTATAAGACATCAAAAAAATATATTGCTTTTAATAAATTAAATTTTTAAACAAACAGAAACTAAAAGGGACATAATACGTGTCATTTAGTTGTAATTTAACTATAAAATTTATCGACTAAATAAATGTCATTTAACTATTTTTTATGTATTTTGTGAAAATGGACTAAATCCAATCCGTGTAAGGAGTGTCCAAATTCTTCGCAATCTTTGATTAAATTCTCATAAAAAAAATTTAAAAAAAATGAATTTGTAAGTATGACCAGTTGTTTTATACTTTCCAAAATATTTCCCTACTCCAAAGTTAGAAATGATGCAAGTTGAGCCTTCATTCACAAGTTTTTCAAATCGCTGAATAAGTGTTTGTTTTATACTGGCTTGCATCTTTAATCTCTGTATGTGATAAAAATTATAGTAATTATTATATGGCGTAAATAAAAAGAACGCATTATTAGTTTGAATGAATTACAGAGCTATAAAAATAACATTGTACCTTTTCATCAACCAAAACCAACTCAATTGAACTAGTAATTTCAGGTTTATTGTTGTCTGGAACGTACCAAAGTCTCACAATCCTAACTTTGATCTTCCAATTTTTTTATAAGAGGGGTGTTATCATTAAACATGGTGTACAACATTTAGAATTTAATAATATAAAATACAAACTTTTGGTTCTTGTATATTAATTAGGGTGATAAGTTGTGTGTGTATATATCATATCACTAATAAATAAAGTCGGTCTCGCAACCAGGCCACGAGACGATGACACTTGGCATTCCAATTTTTCGCCAAATGCCGTGCCACGTAGGAGATAAATAGGTATTATTGTGACACATATGATGCTAAGTAAGCGATTTTTGGATAGATTTTTTAAGATAAAATTGTGGTATCGAGTTTTATTATCGATAAAATTCTAACATTTCATATATACAAAATTAATCATAACTTTTAATAAATATCCTATAACTCAATTTTATTTCCATCATCAAATTTGTTTTAAAAAGTTCTTTAAAATGAGATCCATTTATAAAAGTATATTTGTCACAAACTTTAATACGTAGCTAGCCAAACCGTATCACCAACTATTACAAGAGTTGCTTCATTAGTGTTATAGGGTTTACTTGGTTTGTGTTATAGTGGTTACTCAATCAGTATTATAGATAAGGGTTACATAGTCAGTGTTAAAGGTTACTTAGTATTACAGGGGTTACTCGGTCATTTTTATAGGAGTTACTTTGATGGTGTGGTTAGCCGCATATAAAATGCATTGTTATTTGATTCTTTACAAAAATATATTAGAGAATCAGTAAAATTAAGTTTTAATCAGTAAAAATATTTTTAGTTTGGTAAAAAATACTTTAAGCTCAGTGGATTTAATAAAAATAATTTCAAGTCAATAATAACATAGATATCTATTTAAAAACAAAACTACAAAAAGTACACTATTATATTTATATAAGCCATATAATATCGTATGTCAAAATATCCTACATTATTAGAACGAATTATTTAACCGTATTTAACATTCAAGTAAAATGTTATCTTAAAATTTTATCAACCATCTGGGCATCGTCCAGGCACAAAACTAGTATATATATATAAACGGACAACTTATTATATGATAGTTGAACTTTGCCTTTCCATCATCATCAAAACTACTTAAGGTTCAACTATGTGTCACGTAGAGCCACATAAGATTATGTTTTAAAAAAAGTGCTATGTAGGATTATGATTTTTAATAAATTAATTTGAATATAATTAATCCTACAAAAATCGTATTTAAAAAACCAAACTTTATCGTTAATAATTGATATAATTATTATATTTTATTAAAACTAAACGTATAAGCAAGAGCTTATTTTAACCAATGATAAAAGAGATTTGTATATTATTTTGGAATTAAAAAAATTACAATTGCTGTAGGGAATTTTTCAAACTCAACCTTTTGAGCTCCACTGTGTTCCAGCTTTTAGGCATGGCGGCGCTACAAGGGAAGGAATCTAGAAATAGATGAGTCACCAACAAGTTTTAGAAACTTGTAAACCATTCACAGGTGCAAAGCTTACACCCCATTCACGATAACGAAGATCACTAATTCCATAGTGGTCCGGAACCATGACTGGATATTCAGGGATCATGGTATGAATCCAATCTAAAAGAGATTAAACCCTCCCTAAATCGGCCTCTACTTAATTCTTATGATATTCATGTGCGCTTTCCGATCAACATACATACATCAAGTTAAATCTAAACCTGTTTAATCTACGTTGGTTGATTATTAATGCACAATCAAATCTATTATTGGTGATCACTTGAATTAAAATCATATTAAGCCTAAAATCAAATTATTAATTATCTTATTAGGCGTGATTTCAAGTACAAATTCCCTTTAAACCTGCAAAAAGGGGCGTGATCAAGCAATAACAATCAATCACGAATAATCAAGCAACATATAATTAATTTACACAACAATCATCATCATAATCAAAAGCATCAACAAAATATTATTAGTAAGACCCTAGGCATGATACTAAACGGATTAATAACAAATCCTATCATGTCACTAATAAAAATCATAATCAAAGCATTAACCTAAACATGATACTAGAAATCATAATCAACATCTTAAACATCATACTAGAAATTATAATAACATCCTAACATGATACTGGGAATTAAAATAATATTCTAAACATGATTTCTACTCCAAAATCAAAGAATAAAGATAGTAGATCTACTCACTTTGATGCCTTGGCTTTCTTGCTATTAAAACAATACACGCGTTAGTAAACTTAAAGAGAGATTAAAATCAATAAAGTAAATAAATTGAAATATGAATTGAAACATAGATTTGGAACCAAACCTTCAGAATTATCAACCTTTCATGTTGAGGTCGAAGGCAACGTTGAGGATGGTTAGGAGTATTCGAATCTCATGAAGGAAGTATGGTGTTTGATCGAAGAGAGTACCAGGGATGTGTGTTTGGGATGTGTTTAGGCTAGGCTAAGAACATGAACAATTAAGAGAGAGAGAGAGAGAGAGAGAGAGAGAGAGAGAGAGAGAATATTAGAGAGGGTTGATGATGATTGTTGGTGAATGAAAATGGGGTGATACAACCTCTATTTATAGGGGAAAAAGAGAGTCGATCGAAGGATCATAAAAGGGTCAGAATTCAAATCAAAGTAAAACAGGTCTCATCGCGATGAGCCTATCGGGGCGCGATGGTGTTGTCGCTCACCGATGGTTTTGGAAAGATAGAATCCGTATAGAGTTTGGTTCCTAATCGGATTAGGTCAACCAAATATCTATACGTATTCTATTTTGACCAAGATTAGCATCATTAAAAAATAGGTGTTTTATCCGATGTAAAATTCTTAAACCTTTATCTTTTCGAAAACAGGATAAATCAGATCCTTCTAGAGGATTCTAGAAACTCATAATAAAACCTAATAGATTTAGGATCGAAAACAATCTTCTAGAAGATTCTAGAAGCTTGTAATAAGTCCTAATTGGTTTAGGGATAAATGGACTCTTCTCATGATTATTGGGTCACAGGCAAGACCTGGTTCAGGCTCGGTTTAGTATTTTGGAAATAAGTCTTAGCTTCATTCTAGTGCAGCTATAATAACTGCACCGCTGTCTATAAAATGAACATGTAGTAAAAAAATATGAACACGTAAAAATAAATGAACATTTAGTAATAAAAAAAAGAACATTTAGTACTTAAAAAGTGAACATGTTAAAAAAATGATAATTTAGTATTAAGAATAAACATGATAACCATAAAATTTCTAGGCCACAACCTTAAAAATGAACATTTAGTGTAAAAATAATTATGAACATGTAAAAAAAAATATATAAATAAATAAATAAATAAAAATGAACATTTATTAATAAAAAATGAACATGTCAAAACTAATTATGAACACTAGTATATTAAAAGTGAACATTTATCATACAATAATATAATAGCTAGACCACACCTAATAGAATAAACATTTCATAAAAATATATGAGCATATTACAGAAAATGAACATTTAGTATAAAAAAAATGAACACATGAAAAAAAATTATGAACATTTAGTATATTAAAAATGAACATGATTTTCTTATATTCATATAAATTCAAATTCATTGTATATAATTATTAACAAAAAATAAAGATAAAATAAATCATTAAAATATGTTCAATTTTTATGTAATTTTACTAAATGTTCAATTTTAAAGTACACTGTGTCATTTTTTTTTTCCAAAAGTTATACACAAATATTAGCAACTCAATTAAAAAAATCAAAATTCATAATAACAAACAAATTAAAGATGCAGCAACTCAATTATTCATCACAAAAACTCATTAATAAAATTAATATTCATAAAAAAAAAATTAAAGAAATTCAGTTTGAATAGTCTAATTCACTAGAGTCATCAAAAAGTCAATTGAAATTCATCAAATTCTTCATATTGAAATTCACCAATTGTAAAATCAGAAAAATCAATTTCAAATTTAGGCCAAATCTAACCTAATTAAAACTAATTAAAAATCAACAACACAAAAACTAACCTGCATTGATGATCTCTTTTGAATAACAACCAAATCCATAATAATGTAGAAAACAAAGGAAAAAGAAAATGGTGACGATCTCGATGAAGATGATGGAGAATGCTACAATGGTGAGGAATTGGAGAATATCCAAAGTAGGAGGTTAAAGAAGTTTAAAATTTGAAGGAAAGTTAGGTAAGAAAGAAAATTTACTTATGAAGGAAAAAATTAAAAGAAGAGAGAGAAAATTTCGAATGGAGAAGAATACAGAGAGAGAAAATTAATGGAGGTAAAGAAGAAGAAAAGAGAGAGGTAAATATAAGGAAGGGAGAAAAAACGTATGTTCGTTCTTGAAGCACTATTTGTTCATATATATGGTTGTTTCAGTTAGTTTAGCTGCACAAGTGTGTAGCTAAGAATTTGTGGTATTTTGGCCATAACTTCTTCGTTATAAGTCGGATTTGGGCTTATAATATATCGTTGGAAAACTCTTTTCAAACCCATCAGACTATACAATAATTAGACCAAGATCATGGACCAAAATAGATTGGTTTAGACGTTTTTATAAAGTGGACACGAAATGAATGATTTTCAAAGACACGAAATGAATGATTTTGGCTTAAAACATTTAAAGAAAGGTCAGAAATGATTAAGGCTAAAGGAAATTCACGAGACTCTTCAACCCTTCACCTAACTAGATAATCAAAGACGTGAAAGATACTCATCACTGGGTTTGGTTTTTGGAGAGACACAATCAGGTGTCTACAATCGCCACATAAACAAAATTAATGAATGAGATTTGAGAATTTGATTTTAAATGTAAAAGACAACGAATAGTGATTTAGGATTTTACAAAAATAAATTATCTTTTCACATAAAAGATAATCCTATAAATGACATAACATATTCAAAACTAGATGGAAGCCCGTGTGATGCACGGTTTTTTCATTTAAGACTTTTAATTATTTGATTTATTGTATTTAATAATTTCAGACAAAATTACAAAATTTTAATATTTATTTTTTTTACTATAATTTATAATGAATTTATTAAATATAAATAAATTTGTAAATATGATATTTTTTCCGTTATATAAAATCTTTAATGTGAAATGATACATTTTTAATAATAAATCCTAAATCATTATTCATTGTTTTACCATATCTTTCATTTCGATAAAATCACCAACCTCGTCCACAAGCAACCTACTACATCAATGGATAAATTGAACCGTGAAATGTTAGCCAAACTGAAATTGATATAAATTAAATCTTTGCATTTATATAAAATAAATCAATATATTTACCAATAAATGAAAATTTGTTGCAATATAAAATCAAATCTATGCATTGCAATTTTTTCATCATCTCCAAAAATAACCAAAGCCATCCATATATTATGTATACAGCATCTAATCGTATGTCATTACATAAACAAATAATCGTTAAGTATCCTAAATAAATACAATGTAACTAATAATTACAAATATAAATTTAAACATAAGATTTTAAAAATTACCCGGACATTGATGACCTAAAACTAACACAAAATTCGCCTGATGGGGTTTTGTATTGATACGAAATTTTATTTGTGTCGTATGATGTAACATAAACATATAATAGTTTAGTATCCCAAATTAATACAATGTAAGTAATAATTAGAAATACTAATTTAAACATAGGATTTTAAAAATTAAGCTAAAAATTAACCGGCCAATGATGACCAAAAATTAACACGAAATTACTAACACAAAATTCTCTTGATGGGGTTTTTTATTAATACGAAATTTTGTTTGTGTCGTATGATGTGTCAATTTATAATGGTAGGTATCACAAATTTTAATTTAATTATAATTAATGAATAATTTGTATTTCTTATCATAAATACTATTAAAATTTATCTTATAATGATAGGTATCAAACTTTATTATAAGCGTTTATCATTTAAATATTTCTTAGTATATTTTCTTTGGATTTCTTATACTCGTAGTATTGAATTAATAAATTTATTTTCTCCTATATTTTACTTTTTTTTTCATTAAAATAATTTAATTCGTGGATTATAATCCACGTGGCATTAATATTTTAGATATATCAAATCTAATTCGTTACTTTTATCTAGGTGGCGACATAATTTTTTATTACCCGGCCATTGATGACCTAAAATTAACACGAAATTACTAACACAAAATTCTCTTGATTGGGTTTTTTTATTGATATGAAATTTTGTTTGTGTCGTATGATGTGTCAATTTATAATGGTAGGTATCACAAATTTTAATTTAATTATAATTAACGAACAATTTATATTTCTTATCATAAATACTATCAAAATTTATCTTATAATGATAGGTATCAAACTTTATTATAAGTGTTTATCATTTAAATATTTCTTAGTATATTTTTTTTGGATTTCTTATACTCGTAGTATTGAATTAATAAATTTATCTTTTCCTATATTTTTACTTTTTTTTCACTAAAATAATTTAATTCGTGAATTATAATCTACGTGACATTAAAATTTTAGATATATCAAATCTAATTTGTTACTTTTATCTAGGTGACGAAATAAGTATATTTCTTACGTGGCGCTCCGAATGCTCTCCAAAAATGCCTACTTTATTTATATAATATATTAGATTAATTTGTTTTTAATAAAAATTAACACGTACTAACCCTAACGAAAAGGTAGCATCATACATTACATTAAAATAAAATTAAAACTAGACTTTTTGAATTGGCAACAGCAATTTAATTATTATTTTTTTTTGAGATTTATGTATTAAAAATCCGTGCATCGCACGGGTTTTCATCTAGTTAATACTATTCTAGTATACTGTGATTTTTTTTCCTTATATTATGCGTAATATTTATAGAAAATAGAAGGTCTTAAAAATTTAGTGAATAATTGTTTTATTTAGGATAGCGGAAAAGAACGGGAAATTTTTTAATATCAAAGTGACATATGGAGCTTCTGCCTTGAGTGCCTTCTATTTTAGTCAGTGGCGGACCCAGGAATTTTCGACTGGTGAGTCACAATTGATAACCAAATATGTAAAAAGAAAAAATTTACCAAAATTCCCAAGAAAAATTATTTACAAAGATCATCCAAATAGAAAATTGACAAGATTACAGTACTAACTAATAATTAACAAGCTTAAAATTGACAAGACTAAAATTAACAAACTAATAATTAACAAGCTAATAATTGACAACATGACAAGCCCTTAGCTCTCTAATAATTAACAAACTAATAATTGACAAGATTAAAATCTGTACAAGCATTAGGTTCACATTTCATCAAAAACCCAACGACATTAACAAAAGGTTCAAAGTTAGTATTTTTTTAAAAAAAAAAAAAACTTAGAAAATAATTTATTTATTTATTTTTTTTAAAAAAACTTAAAAAATATTTTGGGCCTTGGTGAGTCATTTGACCCACCAGGCATAAGGCCAAGTCCGCCAATGATTTTAGTATAGTTATAAATAGATAGATAGAATATCATTAGTCCATTATCGTAATTTGTTTAAATTATTCACTAGATTATGTACACATTTTTTTATTAGAAAAATACATCAATCATGAGTTGACAATTGTTTATACTACTCCGTAGTATTTGATTTTTTATATTTATATTTAGTCTTTTTTATAATTCACATAGGTCACTAGAATGCAGTTAGTTATGCATTAGCACGGGATGTATATTTTCAAAAAAAAAAAAAAGGTAAAAAAATTAGTTGGGATAGGTAGTTACTAGTTAGGTTTTTTTTTTTTTTTTTGGTGGATAGAATAATTTGAAGATTATTTAAGTTTCGGAGCATACTCGTTCCAATAATAACAATTTAGTGCAGTTAAGTTCAACTCAGTTTAGGTCAAACAAAAAAGTTTCGGAGCATACTCGTTCCAATAATAACAATTTAGTGCAGTTAAGTTCAACTTAGTTTAGCTCAAACAAAAAAAAAAAAAAAAAAAAAAAAAAAAAAAAAAGCCTTGTTTTTCATTAAAGAAAAATTAAAGACAATTGGACAGTCATTGAATTATTGTAGACTTAGTTTTTGATTAATATAAATTCACATAGTTTAGGATGTAAAATAGATATGTAGAGCGTTATATAAAATAGGTATACAAAAATTATTAAGTATTTCAATAGATCACTGTAGTCTATGGAAGAAATAAAGTAATTTGTAAATTAAGCATAATTTATTCTACATAGTTAAAGAAAAAATGTATGATTTCATACGATTAAAAAAAGTGCTCAAAATATGCTTAAATAAGATCAATTTATCATACACATGGTTCTTGTGCTGATGTGGGATAAAACAATATCAATACGTAAAACATATATATGGAGTATTTGACTAAACACGATATGAAATATTTTCTAGGAAAATTTGTGACAAAGGACCATTTAAGAAGTCGACTTTGTGAAAAAGAACCTTTTAAGTGAAAATTTGTAAAAAAAGACCTTTTAAGTTATAATTATGTTGTGAGGGGTACTTCTGTACTTGTGTGAGTTTTCTGAGTGGTTAACGTCGGAGGTTCGGTGTTGACTCCTACGTGGGAGTCATGTGACACTTTAAAAAAGCTCACATTTTTTTTTCCCCCAAATTTCCCTCCTTTTCAAACTACCCCGTTTGAAGAGAAGAAGAAAAAAAAAAAAAAACCTGTGGGCTTTTTTTTTGTGTCACGTGACTCCCACGTGAGAGTCAACGCCGGACATTCGACGTTGACTACCCGGAAAACTCACTTAAGTACCCTTCACGACATAATACAACTTAAAAGGTTATTTTTCACTTAAAAGGTCCTTTATCACATAGTCGACCTTTAAATGGTCTTTTGTCACAAATTTACCTATTTTCTATTTTGGGGGACAGATTAATAATAGGACAAATAGTATATGCGAGATTTGATCTCACATACTCTGTACCACCACTCAAAACTTTAACTATATTAGATACTCTACAGTTGGCTATCTTGGCATCCAATATGTTGATAGTATGAAATGTAGAAATGCATAGTTCATGAGGTAGTTTATGAGCTTTTATTCTTAGTAGGTGTCATTAATATTGCCCACAAGGCCACAACCTAGCATCCAGCTACTTGTAGTTAAAAGCACTGGATCAGATCATTGCTATTTTTACTATATTTGTCTTAGTGCCAACTATTAGTACTTGTATTACAACTATTATTAGCCCTCGTACTCATAATTGCTTCGAAATATTTCCTCACCAATAAACCAATGTAATTATGAGTATGATTGTATGAAATCCAATTAGGCGTGCATACTTAAATGATTGGAAGCGTCGACTCATTCATCATGGCAAAATGTGGGGTTGGAGAAGAAATAGTTGTGCCTTCAACTCTGAAGTGTTGTAATTGCTACAATGAATCAGTTTGAGAGAAGCTTTTCTAATGTTGTTGTCTTTCTTTTTTTTTTTTTAAAAATGCTACATTGATTGTGTGAAGATGTTACATTAATTACCTTAAGCTGTTAGGCATTGCATGGTTCATTTCTTGATCAAGTTTACTACCACTACTACAAACCCGGCCTAAAGAGTTGTACAACTTTCACTCAAGTATATCGATGAATTTAATTTTCCTTTCCTTAGTACACTACATGGCTACATGTCCTCCCTTATTCAATGTGTTGGTAAATTGATAAAATTAGATTGACATATCTAAGAGAATGATGATACAACTTTCTATATATCTCTACTTGTCTCAAAATAAACACATTTCTATACCTTTGAAGGCTATACATAGATGAGAGTAATGTTAGTATTGGTGTAGAGAAAAGATCCTTCAAAATGGAGTCATAATTAATTAAGTAATTGCTAGCTTATGCATTTGAAGGAAATAATTGAAGCTAAATAAGTTTGCTCGAACTCGAAGCTAAAAACAAGCCCAAGATGTCTGCGTTAAAAGTTTGGCCAAATCAAGAGAGAGTTCGCCTGAACCTCGTCTTGGTTTGCATGGACCTAAGGCTAGTTCACTTGATATTGATGCTCTGTTTTATTTAGCGGTCGTCAATTTCTTCCTTTGCGATGTGAATGCTTCTTCACCGTTGGATTTTCATAAATTCGATCCCTACATTATACATTTTTCCTTAAATTTGGAACATTTAATTTGAGAGATTTTGTGAGAAGTATCATACAGTTCATGCTTGCATATATAAATTTGACTCGTATCAATTTTACTCCATAGTGCAAAGGTTGGTTTTTCTTCTGGCTCTCCGGTTTCCCACAATAATAAATTTATCTTTGATTTTGTCATTGCTACACCCAAAAATCGGATTTTTGACTTTTTATTCACTTATCTTGACTTTGACCAAACGAATTGGGTCTTAGAGTCAGTAAAAGACTTTCGGGCTAAACTGGTACAGATATAATGAGAATTGGGCTAATATCATCCAAAGGCCCAATATTAAAAACCCGGTTTTGAGGCAAAGAGGGTGATTTAATTTTTGAAGAGAGTTGGCGCCAAGATTCATAATCGCACAACAGTTATGGGAGTCAGCCATAACCGCTCCAGTTTTCCTATAAATAGAAGCGTGAAGATCAAAGGAAGGATATCAGCAAATCAATCAACAACAAGAATTTCATTTCTTTTAAGCTTTCTTCTTAGCTTTCGTAGTTTCCCTTGGCTGTAGCCAAGTGATAGTTTAGTTTTCTCTTAGTATGTATTGAATATTGTTCGTCTTTTCCAATTGTATGATCATGGAGGTAACCTCTCCTTCGATTTATACAATTGTAGACCTGACTTTATCCTTTAATTAATGGAATGCATTTGTATCTTTTGTCATATGTTTATCTACTCGTTTCCTTAAGCAATCTAACTTGTTTTACTTACTTTGGGAAAGCTTCCTTATTATTTGTGTTGTTACGTTAGCAAGGTTATCAAGCTTTGAAACCGGTAACTTGAGGGGCAGCCCCCTAATACTCTTAAACAAGATAGAGTATTTAACTTGTTTGCAAAGAACAATATTTTCCTCAACAAATTTTTTGGCGATCACAGTAGAACAACACTAAACTAAATCCATTTAGCTATGTTAATTTGGAAGTTTTTCCCATGGCTCCTAAGCGTTAAGCACGTAAAGGAAACACTCAAGAAGATGTTAATTCATCTGAACTCAATCCTGAGACTATTTTAGAGGATCAGCAAGATCCAGAAAATCAACTGCCAACTGAACACATGGCACACTCTTCTGAACAATTCGAGCCTCATACTCAAAGGCAAGATGAATTGATTTTAGAAGGAGTGGAAGGTCGTTCTCCTACCAGAAACTTACTCAATACAATCTACACGAAATATGTAGACTTTGTAAAGAGTCTGATGGAAGATCTAAAAGAAAATAATAGAGAGCAGTTTTATAATTACTATTGTGTCATGGTAGAAGAAACCGCCAGAGTGGTAACTGTCGAGTTAAAGAATTTTGACTCTACTACCCAACAAGTGGTTACCAGACAAGTGGATAGGATTATTCTAGATATTAATGATACTCTGAACGCTACTAACGTGGCTTTATCAAAAAGAGTAGCAACCGAAGTAGTTACAAGGCTTAACTTAACTTTTACACTAGTAGAAAAAACTAAATAGGCACCCCCCCTATAGCACCGGTTCTTGAAAACCGGTGCCAACATTAATGGGCGGGAATGGGAAATTCATAGTTAGCACCGGTTCTCACCTAAACCGGTGCCAACTTCTTTAATTAGCACCGGTTCAAACCGGTGCCAACTGTTTTTCTTTTTTTTTTAAAAAAAAAAAAAAAAAAAAAAAAAAAAAAAAAAAAGAAGAAGAAGAAGAAGAAAGGGATAGATTTCACACCGGTTAAAGGAGAACCGGTGCCAACTATGCTGTTTTGCACCGGTTCAAACCGGTGCCATGTTTAAGAAAAAAACCCGAGTTAATAACGTTCTTCTTTTTTCTCTAATTCTTCACTTCACACACTGTGCCATTGAATTAAGTCGATATTTCTCTTCAATGTTTCCCTCTTCTCTTCTCTTCTCCTGCTAGCTTCTTCATTCAACGGTCTTCGTTTTCCATTGAAGGGCTGCGAGCTTTCTCATCCTCCATTGAAGTAGTACTCCATATGCATCCCTCCATTGAAACAGCTTCAAGCTAATTAAGGTAAGTTTTTTTTAGGTTTTACTTACTCCATTGTTCAATTCCTTCGTACTCTTGAGTTTTTGGTGGATTTGCTTTACAATTTAGTAATTACAAGTTTCTTGTAATCTAGGGTTTGTCAATAGACGCACATTGCCCCCCCTCCACAACTACGTTCTTGCTCTCACAGTTGGTTAAGGCGCGAGTTTCAGGTACTGTGCATCATTCTGGATTTGCCCTTGGCTGTTTGTGTATTGGTTTGCTGTGCCTGGGTCGTATAGGTGTTGGGCTGCTGTTTATTTTTGGTTGTTTGTGTTTTGGTTTGCATTGTTCTGGTAAGGTGCTGGGCGTTAGTGTTTTGGTTTGCATTGTGTTTTGGCTAATTAAGGTAAGGTGTTGGGCGTTAGTGTTTGGGTGCTGCTATGTGGTGCATGGTGCAGCTTAGTGAGGTTGTTTTTCTTGGATGGTTGTTGCTATAGCCTGGTAGTGATAGTGGAATACTATACCTTTATTGGTGAAATATTCTGTCTCCATTAGTTCAGCATAACAATATATAATTGTAGGGTAAGAGGGGTAACCTAATAGAAATGGTTTGCGAAATATTGGATTAAGTAAAACTATTGAGAATTAGTTAAAACCTCTGAAAGCAGAAAGTGTAATAGCTACCCACATATTGTGGGTGGGCACTAAAGAATTGGAGGTAATATGATGCATGCTACAAAAGAGACCATTTTATTGTTATTTATAAGCTTTTTTTATTTGTTTTTATAGGTTCATATGTGAATTGAAGTTCAAGTTTAGATTAAAGATCAAACATATTTAGCTCAAGTGGGAAGTATTGCTATGAATTATAAACTTCCCTAAGCTATAAATATTTCTTTCTCTTTATTATTGTTTTAATAAAAGTTTTTTCATGCTAGCTATTAGACTTGTGTATTATATAATGACAAACTAAATACAACAATAAATATATGAAATGCTTGCATCATCATATGCCTAGATACCCGTTCAAGGCTTTCTCATTAGGAGAAAGTCTTAAATAGTCCCTGGTTGGGACTGTTCTTGAACGTTTACTCTCACTTAGGTGGTGAATGTATGTCTATTTTTTTCGATTTTAAGGAACATCTTGGCTTACCATTTCCTTGAACACCATGTTCTCTGGGTACATATGTGGGTAACTTATTACCTACATTGTGTACTTGGAGAACTGTGGGGAAATGCTGCCGGATTTTCCTTAAAATTGGAAAGTCGACATACATTCACTAGTGAGAGTAAACGTTCAAGGATGGGTTAGGTTGGAGTGATAAGGACCCTTTGGAAGCATATATGCATTTTTGTATCTATATGAATGTTATATGCATGTTGTGTGTTTGAATTTGATTTACATATATAATAGATGGTAGCAATTATACAGGATTCATAATATGTTGCCATGTTTAGAGACAATTTACTTAATGGAGAAGGATCATGGCTGGATGTATGGTAGACGTGATACATTGGAATTCTTTAATGGGGTACAAGAGTTTTGCGAGAGGGTTTCATCTTACAAGCGCAGAATGGGTTTCGATTGCTTCTATTGTCCTTGTGTTGATTGTAATAATGTGAAGTTGGTCAATAGTGTTGATATCATTAGAGACCATGTAGTTTGTCGTGGGTTTAGGCTTAAATACCATGTGTGGATTTGGCACGGTGAAGAAGGAGAGTACAGTGGGGATGTTATTGGGAATGATGTGCATGATGATAGAAGCGATGACATTTGTGTGGACGAGGAGTACAAGAATAATGATGAACATATTGTTGATCATGGTGTTGAGGATGGATTTGAGGATGATCATGTGGATGAGGTCGAGGATGAAGGGGTGGATGAGATGATGCGTGGTTTTGAAGGTGACGTGTTTGAGTCATTATCGGAGGCTTCTAAAAAGCCTTTGTATCCTGGGTGCAAAAAATACTCTAAACTATCAGCCGTGCTAACACTTTTTAACATTAAGTCGAAGCATGGGTGGCTGGACAGTAGTTTTACTTCTTTGTTGACCGCGTTAAGTGAGATATTGCCCGACGGGAATGAAATTCCTAAGTCTTACTATTACGCAAAGAAGCTCATGTGTCCATTTGGTTTGGAGTATAAGAAGATACATGCATGTCCTAATGATTGTATTCTTTATCGAAATGAATATGAAAAATTGGAGGAGTGTCCACGATGTCAGAAGTCGCGCTACAAGCGCATGAGTTGCAATGCTGGTACGAAGGGACCGCCTGCTAAGGTGTTGTGGTATCTTCCCATTATTCTAAGGTTTAAGCGTCTGTTCTCTTTACCACAAGACGCTAAAAACTTGAGGTGGAATGCAGAGGGAAGAAAGAAAAACAGAATACTTAAGCACCCAGCCGACTCCCCTTAATGGAAGAACATTGATATGAAGTTTGGGGAATTTGGTGATGAAGTCAGAAATTTAAGGCTTGGTTTGTGCACGGACGGGATGAATCCATTTGGCACTCTTAGTACCCAGCACAGCACATGGCCGGTACTTTTAGTGATCTACAATTTGCCTCCTTGGTTGTGCATGAAACGGAAATACGTAAAGCTTTCACTTTTGATATCGGATCCAAGGCAACCAGGAAACGACATAGATGTTTATCTTGCGCCACTTGTTGATGATTTGAGAAAGATGTGGGACGAAGGGGTTTCCGTGTTTGATGCTCATAAGAATGAGATGTTCACATTGCGTGCAGCTCTTATGTGGACCGTTAATGATTTTCCTGCATATGGCAACTTGTCTGGGTATAAGAACAAAGGGAAAAAAGCATGCCCCATTTGTATTGATGATACGCCAAGCAGACGCCTTGATCATTCTCACAAAGAGGTGTATTTGCGGACCAGAAGGTTGCTCAGGCGCGATCACCCGTACCGTAGGCAGAAAAAGGCTTTTGATGGGACAGCGGAAGAGGGGACTGCGCCTAGGCCGTTGACTAGTGAGGAGGTTTACGCTCGAGTTAAGGGTGTACGAACAATCTTTGGGAAATAAAAAAAAAGCGGCGGAGTCAACTGCTCTCTTTAAAAAAGAATCAATCTTTTGGTTGCTCCCCCGTACTGGAAAGAACATGACGTTAGGCACTGTCTTGATGTAATGCATATAGAGAAGAATGTGTGTGATGCTCTTGTGGGAACGCTGATGAATATTCAAAGCAAGACAAAGGACGGAAAGGGTGCACGAGACGATTTGAAAAAGATGGGGGTGCGTCCAGAATTGTGGGTTCAGCAAAGGGTTAGTAAGGGAAAGGAACAGGAAAAGGAAAATAAATTGAGTTTGAAAACAGAAAAGGGGAAGAGCAAGGGAAAGGGAAAGGCCACGGATGCGTCAAAGAAGAAAAATGAGGGAAAAGCCAAGGAAGGCAAGGCCTATTTACCTCCGGCTTGATACACATTGTCAAGGGTAGAAAAACGGATGTTTTGTGCATGTCTGTATGGCATTAAGGTTCCATCAGGGTACGCATCTAACATGAAGAGATTTGTATCCTTAAATGGAGAATTGAAGCTGACAAGTATGAAATCCCATGATTGTCATGTTCTGATGCAAGTTTTCCTACCAATTGCAATACGTGGTATTTTACCAAAGCACGTGAGGGAAGCTATTACAAGCCTCTGTTCGTTTTTCAATAAAATATGCAGCAAAGTTCTTGATCCTTGTACACTTGATGCTTTACAGGCGGATGTAGTTGTGACTTTATGAAAATTTGAGATGTACTTCTCACCCTCGTTTTTCGACATAATGGTGCATTTGATTCTTCATTTGGTGCGTGAGATTAAGTTGTGCGGTCCAGTGTTCATGCGGTGGTGCTATCCTTTTGAAAGACATATGGGTACATTGCAAGATAAAGTGAGGAATCGGGCTCACCCGGAAGGAAGTATTATTCAAGGGACCGTGGCTGAGGAGGTCGACAATTTTGTGGCCGACTATATAGTCGTTGCTAAACCTATTGGTATAATAAGAAGTTCTTACAAGCGCACAATCGGGTCGAAACGAATGTCACCTGATCGAGATAAGTTCTTACAAGCGCACCTTTATGTGTTGCACCATGTTGCAGATGTTCACCCATATTTAGACGAGCACATGGCTAGTTTGCGTGATGAATTTCCATCGAAAGGTGAACGGGCACTGATGCAGTTGCATAATAAGAAGTTTGTGAGTTGGTTTCGTGATCGAGTAATGGGTGGAAAGTATGAGAGTGTCACAGATACAGTAAGGTGGCTTGCTTATGGTCCTAGGGATGACGTTCCCTCATTTGAGGGATATGACATAAATGGGTACACATTTTGGACTGAGCGTCGGGATTTGAAATCATCCTCGACCCAAAACAGTGGTGTAACACTTGTGGCATCGTCAAGGGAGTTTGCAAGTGCTAAGGATAAATCACCTGTTGATGCAGAGTTGTCATACTACGGTCGAATTCAAGAAATATGGGAGCTTGATTATTGTGACTTCACGATTGCTCTTTTCCGGTGTAAGTGGGTTGATAATATCAGGCGTAACGTCAAACATGATGACTTTACTCTTGTAGATCTTGGCCACCTGAATGATAGTGCTGAACCATTCATCCTTGCATCTCAAGCCAAGCAAGTGTTTTACGTAAGTGACCCAGCCGACTCAAACTGGTCTATTGTGCTAGGCAGCAAAAGAAGAATCCTTGGTGTTGGAGATGTCGAGGATGGGGAAATAATATGATGCGTTTGATGACTCGGCACCTTTCACTGTTCCTAGACCTGTTGCACCAAATGAGATAGACAACCAAGCCAATTACATGCGATCGGACCACGACAAAGGAATATTAGATTGAGGTACTATTTTTTGTTAGTTTGAAATTTTAGGCATCGAAAGTATTATTAAATCACATTTTTAGGTGAAAATGAATGAAATTGTTAACTTACTTGCCCATTTTTTGTATTTTCTTTTAAATGAATGAAGTAACTTAGTTCCGCATTTTCTATGTTAATTTGTATTATAATTCAGCAATTTATATTTGATTATAAGTTTACCTTACAAATTTATTTATATTACAACTAATAACGTGTTATGTTTGTAATGAGAGGTTTTACATCTCATGGCGAATGATCACTACCGTATTGGAGTGGAGGATGTAGAGGATGATGATGATGATTCATCTGGGGATGGGGACGAGTTGTATGATGTGAACAAGGAGCCTGATTTGGGTGAGGCAGAAGATCAGGCTCAAGATGTTTTGGATCGTATGCTTGATGAGTTTGAAATTGCAGCTGAACAAGCGCCTCCTATCGAAAATGCAATGTCTGAGTTGTTTGATGAGAATCCTAGTGGAGGGGGGGTAAAGGCACCAGCGAACAGAAAGCTGAGGGGTCCGACGACAAGCTTCAAGAAACCTGTCAGTCCAATGGTCCTGGAGTATGACAGGGTAGGCCAACCTACAGGCAAATGGCGTCGTCAATATGCTGTTCAAGTTAGGATTTGTGCGTGCAAAATTCCCATTACTCTTCGTTTGAGCAAAGTACCTACAGGCTTGATTGACACGTTTTGGAATGATACTAGGGCAAGTGTTTTTTTTGCACATTTACAAATTCCTTCAATTTATTGTTATTAAATGGGCAAACTAATAATGATTGTTATTTGTGATTGCAGAGTCTATTTAACATTCCAAATGAGTACGCGAAGCGAAGGGTGTTTGAATCCTTACTTGCGGCAAGATTCAGAGGCTTCAAGACCACCTTAGTTCGTCGGTTTATCACAAAGAAACTTGTGAGAAAACCAAAGAACAAGAAAGGAGGTGGCAATGATGATGAAGTCATCGATGAAGAGAAACTCCCATGGCAAATATGGCCTAGCGTATCAAAGGAAGATTGGGATGCTTTCGTTCTTCAAAAAAGCAAAAAAGAAGCAATTGTAAGTTCAAGTAACTCTGATGACAAATGTATAATATATTTAATATTTTGGTAGTTTTGAAACTAATATGTCTAATTATGTAGGAAATAAGGGAGCAGAATTCCAAGAATGCATTGAAGAAGCAATACCACCATCGTATGGGGTGTATGACGTTTGATGAATGGAGGGAGACGTGGGTGAATGAGGTGAGTATACCCCACTGCGCTTCTAGGGTCCTCCATAGTGCCCTATGACTCCACGACCAGTACTTTGGTGAGTCGTGCCGGAGATTTCTTTTGTTCTTTTCATTCTCGTGACAAGAAAACCGGAAAATGGTCCATCAAGGCTCCGGAAACGAAAGAAATGGCAGATAAACTTGTAAGAAACTATGACTTGTGAACTGCATGAATCTTTTGCATATATATCACTTTACATAAACACTAACTTGATGTTGCCTTTTTGTTTTTGCTACAGCTTGAGTACACTGAAGAGCTTGTTGAAGGCAAGCTCGTCCCAACAGTGGAGAAGGACCCTTTCACCTTGGCTTTGGGAAAGCCCTACCATCCAAGACGCGTATTGGGTGCGGGGGGGAGCTTGCTAGGATGGGAAAAGGTGATGGGTCCGGAATATACCAAATTAGGGAGATCCCGGGCAAGTGTGAACTCACCGGTCAACTTGGATGCCACGGTGGCATCAATTAAGGAACAAGTGCGCAATGAGATACGAGAAGAGTTCAATGCATGGGCAAAGCAAATGAACTTGCCGAGCTTGCCTTTCTCCTCGGCTACACCGATCGACTCTTCTAGTCACCCACGAAAACAAGGAGAAGATGAGGTACATGCAGACGAAGAGGTACATGATCAAGTGGTTTCTAATGTATAAGTTTTGACTTTTTGAGTTACGTGGGTTCTAATTAGCCTCGCACTATCAATACACTTTTGCAGGTTAGTAATCCTGCACATGCGTACTTGAGGGAGCCTGAAAATCCAACACCTCATGAATTTCCAGTTCTACAGGTGAGTTGTTTAGTTATTTCTTTGGATGGTGATATTGGTTCTTTGATTCTGCTGTGAATTTGTGAAGTTTGTTGTGTTGTTTCTCTATATTGGATGAAGTTTGCAGTTTTATGTGCTGTAAATGTTCTTCGTTTCTTCGTTTGCGTCGTGTTTCTTCGTTCCTGTAAAGACCGGTTTTTGTGTTGTTTCTGTGCTGTTTCTGTGCTATTGTTGTCGTGTTTCTGTGCTGTCATGTTGTTTCTGTCATGCTGTTTCTTTCATGCTCTTGCTGCCTGCTTGCTGTGAGTTGTGCTGTTTCTGTGCTGTGTTGCTGCTGTTTTTGTGTTGTGAACTGTGCTGAGTTGTGCTGTGAACTGTGCTGAGTTGTGCTGTGAGCTGTGAACTGTGCTGAGTTGTGCTGTGAACTGAGCTGAGTTATGCTGTGAACTGAGCTGAGTTGTGTTGTGAACTGAGCTGAGTTATGCTGTGAGCTGTGAACTGTGCTGAGTTGTGCTGTGAGCTGTGAACTGTGCTGAGTTGTGCTGTGAACTGTACTATGAGCTGTGCTGAGTTGTGTTGTGACCTGTGCTGCCTGCCTATGAGCTGTGCAGGCAACAGGCAGCAGCTGTGCAGCAGATGTGCAGTCGTTGGAATTGAGCATATGACCTGTCGTTGGAAAGATCTTGTGATAATCTTTCATCTCCTATTAGAATCACTCATAAATTTTTTGTAGATCAAAAGATATAAGCGTTTGAAGTTCGATCTTTGCAAATCAAGTGCACATTTCTTCATTACTTGTTCTTTTATGTTTTATATTTCTTCAATCTTGAGCAATGAACTTATCCAAGTGTTCCTAAACATAAGAATAAACCAATAAAGTTTAATATAATGCAAGAAGCAACCAAAAATATGCAAGAAAAGCCAAAATTGATCAACAATGACATTTTACATACAAACACGACAAATGAAATAAAAACTTATTAAAACCAAGTAAAAAAGATATCAAAACAATGAAAAAATAACTAGAAACTCCTAAAAAATAGTGACATAAATGACACTTATCACCTGGAGGGTCTTGATTTGGAAGTTTCAAAGTCAAATCTGGAATTTCTGTCAAAGTATTTAGATGAGGATCGCGAGGAAAATTGCAATGCCATAACTTTACCATTGGAGTTCAGATCTTAAGTTGTGAAACCTGGCACCAGTTCATGGTGCAAATGAAGTGGATCAGGCAGAAACCGGAGGTAAGTATAAGCTCTCTACTATATCTGCTGAATTAAATAAGGCAGCTTCTAGTTCCCCTAGTATAGAAATGGTGATACATGATTAGGAACACTTAGTCATTCAACATGTGTTGAGAAACTACAATGTTAATAATGCACATAACAAACCTCTCTTTGTGACTATGAATTTCGAAGGGTATGAGCTAGGAAAAGTATTAGCTGATACAAGAGCCATACTATAAATCTAATGCCTTTGTCTGTTTTTAATAAAATTGGTAAAAGCAAGAAAGATTTGGCTAGTGTTAAGATTAATATTGTTGGTTTCAATGGTAAGTCTAAACGTACTGAAGGGTTAGCATGCATTGAAATCCAAGTAGGTACAACTAGGACTATTTCAGCATTCTTTATAGTAAAAGGAGAAGCATCTTGTAATTCTATCCTAGGTAGAGAATGGTTGCATCAAACCTATGATATCCCCTCATCTTTTCATCGGAAAATAATATTATGGAATGGTGATGATGAATACGAGGTAGTTTGTGCTGATGTAGAGGCTTTTATGATTGATACTAACCAAGATTTTCCCAAGGTTCTTGTGAAGTCAAAACTAAAGACAAAAGAGATTGAACTCAAACTTGATTCTCAATCAATTCTTAAACTGGAGGTAGTATCAAGTGCAATCGCCAAAATAGAAGAGGCTGATGCAAATGAAGGCAAATACAACTCACCTGCAAAGTCCAACTTTGGGTTTGGAGTACTCAAGATTGGATATATTTAGTATATTTTCTATGTACTTTTGTAATTTAGACAAATTATATGGATAATTACACAAAAAGCAAATTCAAATCTGGTACTTTATTAGTATATTTTCTATTCAAAATTTATATGCAAGTTATTATTCTCAGCATGATACAGAGGTTAACACAAACATGGAAAGTCCTGAATGTTTATCTGACTACTCAAACTCTAACGACCATACTCGATCATCGCCTAGCTCTAATAAAGAGTTTTATGGTGGGGAAGAGAATGAGAAGGTATGGGCCAAGAGTAAAGATATCAAATAGGAAATCCATGATCCTCTAGAAGAAGTCAATCTCGAAATAGATGACTGTCCCAGATTCACTTACATAAGGAGCTACTTGACAAGGATAAGTCATTGTTGATTGACATACTTCATAAATATAAGGATTGTTTCTCATAGGAGCATCACGAAATGCCTGGAATAGACCTTTCTATCATCTAAAATAGGCTTCCCATCAAACCAGGTTACAGTCCTATAGTCCAAAATCCAAGACGTTTGCCACCAGAATTGATTCCAAAGATAAAGGAAGAAATTGCTAAACTCTTAGAGGCAGGATTTATACAACACATCAAATATGCAGAATGGATAGCTAACATTGTGCTTATGATTAAGAAGAATGGAAATATTAGAATATGCATAGATTATAGAGACATCAATAGTGCATCCCTAAAAGATCAATACCCCATGCTTGTAGCAGATATGTTGATAGATGCCTCATCAAGATATGAGTAGTTTGTATCAATGCTAGATGGTTTTCCTGGGCATCATCAAATAAGGATCCCTGAGGATGATCGCTCAAAGACTGCATTTAGGTGTCCAGGTTGTTTGGGGCTCTATGAATTGCCATTCAGACTAAAGAATGCAAGGGCAACGTATCAGAGAGCTATGAATCTCATATTTTATGAAATGATGTGCAATTTTATGGAGGTTTACATAGATGATGTTTTGGTGAAATCTCATGACTTATCAAAGCATTTTGAACATCTTATTCTAGCTTTTGAAAAGATGAGAAAGTTCAATCTAAAGATGAATGCCCTGAAATATGCCTTTGGGGTTAAAGCTAGTAACTTCTTGGGATTCCTAGTCCATAGGAATGGCATAGAGGTTGATCAAAACAAAGCTAAGGTTGTTTTTGAAGCATCACCTCCAACCAACAAAAAGGAATTACAAAAGTTTCTGGGGTAAATCAATTATGTTCGAAGGTTTGTCACTAACTTGGCTGGAAAGACAAAAGTGTTTTCCCTTCTCCTTAAACTCAAGCGAGGAGAAGATTTTAAGTGGGAACCAGAACACCAATAGGCCTTTGAACAAATTAAGAGGAAACTAGCTATTCCACCAGTATTAATTCCTCCCAAACATAATGGAAAGCCATTAAGGTTGTATCTTTCAGCTACAAAAGATTCAATTGCAAGGATGTTAACTCAAGAGAATGAACAGGGTCATGAACAGGTAATTTTCTATTTAAGTAGAATCTTAGAATGATACTGAAACAAGATATACCAATGTAGAAAAATGATGTTTAAGTATGATGCTTCCATCAAACTTAATTATTATTTTATAACCTTTCTAGTGGAGATAGTTTCACCAAAATATGTACTCAAATACCTGTTGAATCACCCTTTCATTAATGGAAGGTTGTGCAAATGGAGTATGCATCTGTCACAATTTGAGCTGACATATGTGCCTCAAAAGGCTGTCAAAGGACATGCGCTTGTAGACTTCTTGGCTGATCATCCACCCATGGAAAATGTAATGGTTCAAGAAGAAAAACCATGGACAATGTTCTTTTATGGATCTAGTAAGAGGGAGTCAGCTGAGGCTAGAATTTTGATCTGTTCACCTTCCGGCATAATGACTAAAATGGCGATCACTTTCTCAACTCAATGTAAAAATAATAGAGCAGTGTTTAAGGCATTGGTAATTGGATTGAGGACTCTCAAAGATATGGGTGTTACAAGAGTTAAGGTGTTAGGCGTCTCTCAATGGGTGATAGCATCACCCAAGTAAACAAAGAGTACAAAGGGATGTCACCTCTAGCGATGACCTTCACATCTATTGTTCAAGAGCTAATCGATGCTTTTGAATATATTCAAGTCTCCCATATCCCGAGAGAAGAAAATAAAGAGGCTGACTTTTTGGCACAACAAACATCATTGCCTGATTGTGAGGGTTTTGATGAATTGGTTATTAATATAAGCACATACAAGCTTAAACCTTTAGATGAAAAGGTGAAAGTAGAAGTGCACAAATACAGTATCCTTGCTCAAGACACAGATTGGAGAAGAGAAATCAAGGAGTACTTGAATGACCCTTCAAGAGGAAAGGTGGAGCTAAAGTTAGGCTAGCAGCTACGAAATATTTCCTCATGGGAAATAAGCTATATAAAAAAGATCCTTAAGGCCTATTATTAAGGTGTGTCGGTAGAAAGAAAGTGTTAACAATTTTGGCCGAAGTTCATCATGGTATATGTGGGTCACATCAGACTGGGATGAAGATGAGGTGGTTAATCCATCATATGGGTTTTTATTAGCCTTCTGTTAGACAAGATTGTTTACAATATGCAAAAGGTTGTAAACAATGTCAGCGCTTTAGACCAATAAGCAGGGCACCAGCGATAGAGCTACACCTCATAATCAAGCCTTGGCCTCTTATAAGTTGGGCAATGGATGCAATTGGGCCTATTAAACCTCCTTCGTCGGCTTACCATGAGTATATCCTGATAGCCACATATTACTTCACAAAGTGGGTCGAAGTCCAAGCTTTTAAGAGCTTAAATACAAGGGCAATAATCTTATTCTTAAAAGAGAAAATCTTTACAAGATATGGGATTCCTGACTCTATAACAGTGGATCAAGCTACCATGTTTACAGCACATGAGTTCAATTCCTATCTCAAGGAATTCGAGATTCAAAAGATTCACTCTATCCCTTATTTTGCTCAAGCTAATGGGAAGGCCAAAGCTACTAACAAGGTAATCTGTAAAGGGATTGCTAAAATGGTGGATGAAAATCCAAAGAATTGGCATGTTCTTCTACACTTGCTACTTAGGCATATAGAACATCAAAAAGAGATGCAATTTGGACTACCCCTTACCAATTGGTATATAGGCATGAACCAGTTGTACTGTACCAGCATAGCTGAGCGCTAAGTTTGCTAGGATAGCCAAATAAAAGGACATAAGTCGAGAGGATTACCAACAGTTAATTTCTATTGGAATAATAGATATCGAAGGTGAAAGACTTCAAGTGTTAGCAAGGATTGAATCCCAAAAAAAGCAAGTAGCAAAGTCTTACAATAAAAAGGTGAAACATAAAATCTTTTTAGAAGGAGACTTGGTGTGGAAGATGAAACTTCCTGAACATGACTATTAAGATCACATTTTTGGTAAATGATCCTCTAAGTGGAAGGTCCATTCAGAGTGCATAAAGTCATGTCTGGGAATGCCTATTTACTACAAGAGTTAGACGGAGAAATGTTTCTAAGGGCACTCAATGGAAAGTTCTTAAAACAGTAAAACCCAAATATTTGGGAATAATATAAAGTTTTACAACAAAAGCATCCATCACTAGAAGGTTTTGACAAATGAGACTTAAGAATGTATTGTTTACAAATGAAGAGACTATTCAACTGCTACCTTACGTTTAACCTCATCTAATAAAGCCTTGCACTTGTTCATCGGAGCCACCTAACTGCCATGGCAATCAAATTGTGATAAAGATTAATGCATCAGTAAAGCACCCTCAGATATTTGGCGCTTCAATTGCTTCTTCTCTCTTCTCCGATCAAGAAGTTTTTGTTCCACTAAAGCTCTCTTGGCCTGGAGTTTCTTCTCCTCCTCTACAAAGTTATTAATCTCAGCTCGCAGGTGATCCATTTCCAAGTCTAATTCAAGATCTTTCTTCTTCAAAAGATCTCGTTGTTGGAAAACCTAAGATACTTGTTGAGAGATGTTAGAGACCATTAAAGGAGAAAGAGATGACCTTATCTTAGCCAATTCAATAGCACATGCTTGACAAGCGATAGACAATTCCTCCCATACAACAGGATCATTAGTCCCAGCTGATGAACTTGGGCCATCAGTTGCAGAGATAGTTTAATCTGCACACTTGGCATTTCCTGCAACTCTACTCTTTCACAAAGAGCTAGAACTTCTTCAAGAAGTTTAATCTTTGGAGATGTAGAAACTGGGACATAATCAATGACAAGCGTTGATTAAACTGAGATACTTAATAAGTATGATAACTCATGAATTTAGAATGCTTACTTTCATTTGACGCTTGATCTTTGGAAGTCTTGTTGTTCCCAATCCCTTGGTCATAAAGTGCTAATGCTGAAACACAACAAGGAATATTAGACATCGAAGTAAAGGGGCATAGAAAAAGGATTTGGATATTATCACTTACCAAAGTCTGCAGATGTGCTTTTTCCCACAGGAGCTTCTTCACAAAGACTTAACTCTATAGCATTAGATGTTTGATGATTAATCTGAAGCTCAGAATCCCTATCCTGGACATCTGTAGTGTCACTTTACACTACTATAGGGGTAGATTCTGTGGTACTTAGTTCAGCTTCATCATGAACCTCTACTTCTTGTTCTTGAGCAACCACGGAAGGTTGATTTGGTTCAAGCGAAGGTACCGAAGTCGGACTAAGCTTAAGATCTCTGTCTCCCTGTTTAGCTTCATCTTAAGTGTCTACCAACTTAACTTTGAAGTTAGAGTTAAAACATCATGAGCTAAGGGGGCATTTGTGCTCACATTAACATCATCATACCAAACAGACTTGTTTGCTTGGCTGGAGGAAGGATTTACAGGCTGATCTGAATAAAGAGAATAAGTGGAAGTTGGTTTTGGAACAGTAACTTCAAGATTTGATTTGCAAAGGCCTGATTGATCGCCCACATTATCTTCAGTACCTGAAACTTTAGGATCACTACCAAATGATGAACTACACCCCACTAGCTGATTACATGCAGCCAAATCAGCACCTTGACTCTTACTAGAGTTAACATTACCCTTTCTCTTCTTCTTATCAGGTCCTTGATATGTTGGAGAAGAGGGTACAGGATCACAAAGGGGTGACTTCTCTAATGACATTAGGCTAGAAGCAGTAGTTTTCTCTAAGATTGTGCTCTAATGCTAGGACTTGACATGGGGATGTTCCTATGCCTGTTACTCCTTGACTTTTGTAAGGATCTCGGGTTCAAAAGAGAGATCATCTTTCCCAATCCAACTCTATCAGTGTGGGAATGAATAATACTTCTGTGAGAATCATCTATAGCCATGGGCAGATAATTTAATTGCTGCTATTTCAGATGAACGATCATCTTATAATAAGCAGTCTTGCCTTTCATTTTGATTAAAGGAACAACAGTCTTCTTCTTTCCTGAAAAGTAGATTGTGAGTAAAAATGAAAGAAGTAATAGGATAAAACTTTGGGAAGGATGACCTTGAAGTGGTCCATGATGCCACCACTCGAGATAACTCGAAGAAACCACATTGCTGGATTTTTTGGGTTGTAGAATGGTTGAAGGATATGTAATGGAATCACTTTTCTAGACATCTTCTTCATGAAATTTTGGCCTAGTGTTCCAAGGAATGTTACATGTGGTAAATAGAGGAACAACAAGAGATTGGCACAAACCAAATTGTCTAGCTACCATTTGAGGATTGTAAGCCTCAAAACAAAAGTGTTCTGGCTCTCTTGTAGGAAAATCTCAGGAGGCTAATATAGAACACCAAAATGGGGAATCCCTCTCAAAGGTCTTCCTCATACCTATTCTCTTAAGCCATTCTAGAGTTTCATCAAAGACCTAATACTGTTAGGATCCAGATTGTCTTTCCGGCTCCTAACATACCAACTAACAGCAAAAGGGTCTAACTCCATTAGACAATGCATGACAATATTGCATTCAGGGACATTTTGGTGGTCAAAGTAGTTGAAACAAATTTCAGCATACGAGCAGCAGTCCACCTTTAAAGTTTTCTCCCTACAATCAAGTTTAGATGAGTACAACTAACGTTATCTCATCTGCCATCTCTCTCTTGACCTCTTCTTCAGTTTTCTCCATACATAAAGTGGTGTAAAGGTGACCCTAGCAAGTGACTAACCACAAGGGCCCCCCAACATTCTCTAAGCTCTGGCCTGCAAAAAAAGTTTCCCTACATCTAAACAGACATCTATACAATTGTTCTAATAAAATTGGACCTAGAGCTACAAAGGATTTACTATGAGCAATGTTCTCTGCAAGTGGCAATAACATTGCAAAAATGCCACCAGACTTGCACATCTTAAGCGAGTAATAGCGAATAAAATAAAGAATACCTTTTCTTCTTGCAATACTTTAGCCGAGTATGATGATGATGTAAAGTATGAGATATATGCATTAAAGCCGACCTTGCTACTTTTGGATGTTGCTAATATCTACTTCAGAAGGTTGTGACTTTTGTTATACAAGGGTCCAGCGCCTTCAACTAGGCTGAAAACTTTCACTTGCTGGCCTTCATCATTGTAAGGGGATAGACCAATCATGTCAGCAAGGGTTTCAGTCATGCAACCTTGGCGCAGGAAAAAGTAGTTTAATACAGGATCTCGGAGCGATATAACAGCACATGTCAATGATTCGTTGAATGGAATCTTACCATATGTCGCCAGCCTAAGGAAATTGAAAATTTTCTTCTTCTCCCATGAGGAGTGGAGCTTGCAAAGCCGCATAAACCAACCCCTGGCTGTAAGGTCTTAAACCCAACCTGTAATTAGATTCTAGCTTAAAAACCGATTTTCGTTTGGGTGCAATTCAATGAACGCAATAGGGCAAGGCAAACCTTTACCAAGGATGCACTTAGTTAACTTTGGCTGAATTTCCTTTCAAAACTCTTGCTCAGAATCAGGAGATGAAAGATTAATGAAACGATGGTCCTATAGAGGTTGTGCCTTTCAAGATGCTTTCTACAGTGGTTGAGGATGAAATGTGCCAAAGGAAGTCAAATCTAATGTTCTGAGGGTATTTGAGTATCAATTCACACAATTCATGAGCCTCAATTGGACATTTTTTAACCAAAAGGGGTTTGAGCACTTCTTGCAAAGGAAGAGAAGTCATTTTTATACTTCGCAAAGTTCAAACGAATTGGGGTTGAAAAGATTGGAAGATCATAGAGTGAATTGGTGATGAGATAGTGTAAAAGGATGCTTTGAAGGTTTTTATAGATTTTCCAAGCGTTAGAGAATTAGTTAAATTGTACCGTTTGGTTTCGTTCAGACACAAAACGATACAAATGGTTTGGCAGAGTCTGGTAAAAAAGAAATTGATTTTCAATTGAAAATTGAGAAGCTCAACCCTAAACGAAGCATTTTTAGGGCTCAATTTGGCAATTGGGAATCAAGCGATAGAAGTAAGAGATTACCATATTACCCTTCAACAAAATTTATCAAGTAACATTATTGATAAGTTTTATAAGGTAATTGCTAGGTAATTTCCGAAAATCACACATAATATAAAGTGATCGAGGCATTTATTTCAACTTATAAATATAGGTTGAGATCATTAAATCACTCTTCACTTAAAACACGCAAAGTGAATCTTCTCCCTCAACTAAAATCTTTTGTCTAAGAAGCTAATTTAACAGATTTTCCAAATCTCTTCCTAACTTTAGCCAGGAAAGTCCAACTTCTAGCACTGCTGAGTCTCATCCCAAGGGGGCAAGGTTAATCTAGACCTAGAAGAACTATCCATGGAGTTCCCTGAGATAGATAAGCAATGCTTAGAAGATGAGGACATCAAAGAGCCCGAAAGGTTGCTATAGAGGTGGGTTAAGATGGAGAAGGAGGTTGAAAAGGCAGAAGAGGTAGAGCACCATCACCAAGCCAGGTTTGGCAATGCATTCCTCATCTTTGATCCTGATTTGGTTCTAAAAGGTGAACCTATTAGGAAGAAGCGAAGCCGCAGGCGCCGGAGAGGTGAAGGTGAGCATGTGGAGAAAAGGCGACAAAAGAAGGTAAGATATTCACCACCAAGGAGTTTGGGAAGGATGATGATGATAATAGAGAAAGGGGATAGCTTTGATTTATCTTCTGATATGTATGAGCGGGCCCACAAAATCCCCAAAAGCCCTGATCATGCTTGGGATTTATCAAGGCTAGGATTTTCTTGGTTTAATTTCTTTTGTCCCACTAAATTAACTTTTGATGAATGAGTTAGGTACTAAAACATTATGTGTTACATGTTCTTAGTTCTACTAAAACTAAGTGCTTAAACATGTTTTGATCATGTCTTAACTCTGTGAAGTTTAATTTATGTTGTTTATACTTGGAATTGTCTGGTTAAATATTATTCAATGCAAAATATAAATATTTTGGTTATTTAATCAGGCGATACAATTGATTTATTATAATTGTAACCACACAAATATATTTTTAATTGACGAAAATTAAAATATATGAGTTGTAATTATAATTACTTTCACGATTTACCAAGAGATAGACAACAATATTTATTGATATTTAATTGAAAAGACACTTTTAAGCTTCCAATAAAATTAAATGATCAGTAATTATTAACTTGGAATTGGAAGTTACCAACTAATTAATTTTCTGTGACAATTTATTCCAAACTTCATTCCCTGTAATCAAATTTTGGATGGACGACTTCAATAATGTGGAAGGTTACGAGGTTTTACGACGATGAGTTATGGAGAACTTTAACCGTCAAGGAGTGACAGAAATGTGATTATAAATATGTGTAGTCACTTTACTCAAATTTTCCTTCTCCATTAAGCCAAGTTCATTTCTATCTCTTTCGTTGGCTCTCTAAAATCAACTGTCAGAGTTTGTCTCCTCTTTTTAAAATACTCAAAATAATTAAAGTTACTCTCCATTAAAGTAATCAAAATGGCGGAAGAATTAATTTACGAAGAAATGCCACACAATGATGAAGAACTACAGAATGGTGATCAAGGAGAGCAAGGCCAAGCAAAAAATGAAGCAATAGCACCATAGTCAGCAATCATACCAAAGAATAGTGGCGATTATTTGATGAAGGATTTTGGCTCTTTGAAGTATCCTGGTATTTGCCCAAACCACCACTTGGTTGTTAACAGGCATTCTAGGTGGATCCAAAATTACAGAAAAAGGAAGAAAGGAGTTCTCAATAATCGAATTAACAAAAGATGGGGAAAAAGGCTAACGATTTTAAGAAACCCTGCAGGCCCTGTCACTGCCAATGCTTTCACTGTGGGCTCAAATGCTGATCTTCGATCTTAGGAATCACATCTTACCTAAGCTTGTGGAAGATGATGATAAGGCAAATGTTACATTGGTATGCAAAGGTTGGGCACGAGAAGTAAGGGTTGTCCACCCTCCTACATGTGATAGATTGCTTATGAAAAGGTTGATCGCCCGTTGCGTTACACATTATAATGTTAAAGTAACTAGAGGACCAGATGGAGAAGCCCATGTTCTTAGATATTGGTGTGCATGTGAGCGCTGGGATGACTCAATCGCTCGTCGCAACATAGTAGATTGGAGCCTTATGAGTCTTGTTGATGACTAAGATTTCGAAGCTTATCTAAAGGATCCCAGTATGAAAAGGGCACTTGCAATGATTCAAGATGATCTTAGGTACTAGAGGCAACTCGATAAATATATCGTTATATATATTTAGCCTTAGTCCTTAAAAGAGCATACACAATTCAAAACTACTAAGTTTTGAAATGCTCTTCTTTTGTAAAGTTCTAATTTTATATATGATGTTTAATGCCTTATGTCTTATTTGCAAAATTAAACATACACAATACTTCTCATTATTATGCAAAAAGATCATAATTTGGTTGGTTTCAAACGCCATCAACCACCCAAATTAGGGGGGCATTTGTTACACCCAAAAATCGGATTTTTGATTTTTTTTATTGACTTTTCTTGACTTTGACCAAGTGAATTGGGCCTTAGAGTCAGTAAAAGGCTTTCGAGATGAACTGGTAGAGATATAATGAGAATTGGGCTAATATCATCCAAAGGCCCAATATTAAAAACCGGTTTGGAGGCAAAGTGAGTTATTTAATTTTTGAAGAGAGTTGGCGCCAAGAAACATAACAGCACAAAAGTTATGGAAGTCAGCCATAACCGCTCCAGTTTACCTATAAATAGAAGAGTGAAGATCAAAGGAATAATATCAGCAAATCAATCAACAACAAGCATTTCATTTCTTTTAAGCTTTCTTCTTAGCTTTCGTAGTTTCCTTTAGCTTATTAGCCAAGCGATAGTTTAGATTTCTCTTAGCATGTAATGAAGATCGTTCGTCTTTTCTAATTGTATGATCATGGATGTAGCCTCTCCTTCGACTTATACAATTGTAGATGTAATACTCCGTATTTTTTATGTATATTATAAGTTATTTAATTAATTATAAAATATATTTTTAGGGCTCAAGTATTTTAATTAAATATATTAAAGGACTAAAGTATTTTAATTATTGAGTATTATAAAAGTAAAATATATTTTTTTGGGCTAAACGTCTATCAATTATTTGATCTTGTTTAAAATATCGTATGTAAACTATCCTACATATTCCTAGTGGACTTACCCATTTCATTTAACTAAGCCTAATTTTTATATTTGAACCCTTGTGGGTTAAATATCTCCTAATTAAAGCCCACTTATTTACTAAGCCCAAAAATCATCCCTATTCTCTACTCTATAAATATCCCCCAAAATCCCAAAATTTGCCACACAAGGAGGCTAAAAATCAGATTTTATAATGTAAGTATTTCCTTTTTTTTCTTTTCTTCTTTTTCTTTCTTTTCTTTCTTTCTTTTCTTTTTTTTTTCCCTTATTCTTTCTTTTCTTCTTAATGTACGTGAGGAGTATGGGAAACAAATCCCACCTCACGCATGTGCAGCCACCTCACCTTACGCCACCCTTGCAGCCACCTCATCGTCATCGACCACACCGGCCACCTGCCGCCTCCCGGCTGTCGTCCACCCTTCCGGTGATTGTTTCACTCTCCTCCTTGTTTAATTAATTATTTGTATAAGTATATATTTTGGGTATTAATTTTGGTTGTTAAATTATGATTAGTATGTTTTATGTTTATGTTTTGATAATTAAAGATTGTAAATTTTAGAGTATAAAGTGTTTTAATTTTTTATTTTATAAAGTATTAAAAGTTAGGGTTTTAATTATTAAAGTGTTGATTTTTTTTTTAGGGTCCTTATAAAAATTAATTTGGGGCTTTTGTATATCTAATGATTCTTTTGATTAGTTAAGTATAGAAGTATGTTTTAATGAAGTTTTAAAGGGGTTTCTAATTAGTTGTTTAAGTTGTTGGCATTTTATTGTAAGTACTACTATTTTGTTTTTATAAAAAGAGGTTGATTACGCATAAATAAAGAAGGTTTTATTTGATTTTAATGGAATTTTCAGGTTTATTTTTAAGGGTTTAAAGCTTAAAAAGTATGCTATAATTTTTATATAAGCACTATAATTAAGTTTTTATTTTGGGGTTCTAATTACTCACTTAAAGAAAGAGTTTTAAAGGTTTTAAACCTAAATTTCAGCTTTTAAGAAAGGTTTTAAAGTGTTTAAAAGTTGCTGGAAATTTGTATAATCAAGGGATTAATTGAGTTATGTACTTGGTATTGTAGATTTATAGGAGACTTTAAGTTTGAGTAATTTCTATCATTGTGGCTAGTTGAAAAGACGATTTGAAGTATGTATGCACGTAGGATGTGTTAATTATGCGTAGTGTCATGTTAGGAAGTAAAATTGGTATCAAGTATGTTATTAGTATCAAGTATGTTATTAGTATCAAGTATGTTATTAGTATCATGTTAAGTTGTTGTTGTGATACTTGGAATGATTGATTGTTTATCCATGTCTTATATGTAGGGATGTCAATGGGGCGGGGCGGGGCGGATGTTGGCCTTCCCATCCCCATCCCCACCTAATATTTTCATCCCCATCCCCATCCCCGCGGCGGGTCCAATTTTCATCCCCATCCCCGCCCCACCGGGTACAACTCCAAAACCATCCCCGCCCCACCCCCTACTTGGATATCCATCCCCACCTAATCCCCACAAAAAACCCGCCTAATCCCCACCCAAGATCCACCTAATATCCGTATATCAAATACACAATCTTACATAATTAATACGAATTACAAAATAAAACATTATATACACATTTTTGTGTTATAATATAAATGTCGTACAAAGTATTATAATTAATATTGTATTTCATGTAATTATTTTATAAATAGAATAAAAGTATGTAATTTTGCTTTAAAAGATATATAGATGTGGGTATGAGGTGGGGATGGGGCGGGTACGAAGTGGGGCGGGTGGGGCGGGGCGGGGATGGGGCGGGTACAACTTAAAATCCACCCCCGTCCCATCACCCATGGCGGGTATGATTTATATCCCCATCCCCGCCCCACCACCCGCCAAACCGAGACCCATCCCCGCCCCATTGGGGCGGGGATGGGGCGGGTCTCCTACTTGACCCGCCCCACTAACATCCCTACTTATATGTAAGCAATTGGGTATATTGGAATTATTATTATGAGCTTTATACAAGTTGAAAGTAATTGAATCATGTTATATTATTTATTATTCCTCATCAAGAAGGCATGTATTTATTAAGCAAGACTTATATATCTTTTAAAGAGCTAAAGTTATATTCATTGAGGGTGATTCATGATTTTATTCTCACCCGTTTATTATTGGATTTGAGTCAAGAAAGTTAGCTTATTTATTTACTCACCCAAATAAGTTGAGGTCAAGTCAAGAAGTTAGTTTATTACTCACTCACATAAGTTGATATTGAGTCAAGGAAGTTATTAGTGCATTTTATGCACCAAAGTAATAATCGTGCAATTTTGTGCACAAAACTAGGCAAGCAAGCAACCCTAATTAAAATAAATGGTATGTGCTCACTAATTAATTTAAGAATGAAATGGAAGTATGTGTTGATTGTTGTTATGTTTGCTCTTGATTAATTGGTTGGAGTCATCACAAGTTAAATCGGTAAATCACGTAAAGTGTAAGAGGATACGCACCAAAATTATTGGAACGTATACACCTAGAGTATGAACATATGAGGGGAGTTATGGAGTTTTATATTTAACTATAGCTTCTACAGCGGTACAGGACGTTGTACTTTCTTTTATTATTAATGCGCTGGAATTCCGTCACAAGGTGACATAGTAGGTGCCAATTGGGGTAGCTCCCTAATTGGAAGCTCAATATTTTAATGGGCTATTTTTAAGGAAGGAAATCCGTTCGATGCGTTATCCAAAACTATATATTAATAAATTAAAGTAGAGTCATGAGTCAAAGGTAAGTTGACTTGTGTTGTATGGAAAGCATGTTTTATTCATTTATTTATTTACTTAATTATTTATTTTCTATTGCTAGGATATTCATATTAGTGTGATTATTTTTATTGGTGCATATGTACTCAACTTTTACTAATTCGTACTTTGTTGTTAGCGTTTGACTTTTCTTTGGATTGGTCTTACTATGACCCATTTTATATGGCGAGTAGTGAGGTTGAAATAAAGAGAAGTACTGTAGAAGGAGCATATCAAGCATGATGGGATTGAGCGAAGAGGGTTATATGTTTCTTTATTGACTATTTATTGTATTGAATTATTTATGTAATTGCTGACACTAACATATAACTATCGTCTTAATATTTTAGTTTGATTTTAAAAAGGCCTTTAATGGTTCCAAGTTATTGGTTTAATGTAAGTTGGTTTTAAAGTTTGAGTTGTTTTATTAAACTTTATTTTATTTGAGTTTTTTTTTAAAGTTAGTCTTCCGCTGTGTGACTTTGAAAATAGCCTTAGCCGTTATCACGGCGGCGGTAATAATTTAGATATTTCCTAAAAATGAGTTTTATTTAGAGTAAGAGAGTATTTTAAAAGAAGGGAAATTCTAGGGTATTACAGTAGACCTGACTTTATCCTTTAATTAATGGAATGCATTTGTATCTTTTGTCATATGTTTATCTACTCGTTTCCTTAAGCAATCTAACTTGTTTTACTTTCTTTGGGAAAGCTTCCTTATTGTTTGTGTTATCACGTTAGCAAGGTTATCAATTTTTGAAACCGGTAACTCAAGAGGCAGCCCCTTAATACTCTAAAACAAGATGGAATAATTAACTTGTTGGCAAAGAACAATATTGCCTCAACAATCATTTATTTTTCGATCATGGTTGGTTGCTTGTTGCTATTGTTTTGTTAATTGTTAATATGAGTGGCAATTGCTAAACTAGTTTCATATCTAAATCACAAATAAAAGGGGCATGAGGTAGAAGTTTATTCTTATTTTGTTGAAGTTAAGGTTGGTGAGGACAATTGATTGGTTTTTCTTGCCTGGGGTGGGGGGGTAACTTTTTAACCTAGATTTTGCTTTAGTAATAGATTTCTTTGACCTCGCCTCCATTCCTCTATTTAATTTCTAACCTCTAATTCTTCTAGCTTAGGGTTGCTTCTAACTCTATTCTTTTTTTAAGATGATTGTGCATATGGTGGTTCACCTTAGCCATCTATGTGGGAGGCTAGGGTTAGGCATGGGTTGAGTCGTGTATGCCTATTTGTTGTACCAACGAGCATGTAGGCTTATGTGTTATGCCAACGAGCCTCATACATGCTTAAGAAAATCGTGCTTAGAACGGGCTAAATACTAGTGTAGTCATTTGGCTCGTGTTGATCTTACATAAACAAAACCTATGTATGGTTGAAAATTATTGCCTATACCCAGGGCAGATAACACTGCCTGCACCCCCCCACCCTCTGCGCGTGCCCTGCCCCTCCCCTTTTCATTTATGAATTTCCTTTAAATTTTTACAATATGTCCATTTCTTTACTGATAAATGTTCATTTTTGTATCATAAGATGTTCATTTTTTTAACAAGGAGTATTCTGTTCAAATTAATATATTTTCTTAATTGTATTTTTAGAATTTTCTATAAATAAAAATGTGAGCAAATTTATTTATAAGTATTACTGCATTCAAATCATCTTTATTATAAGAAGTATTGCATCATCAAACGTTCATTTTTATTTATTCATGTTTAATTTCAACAAATGTTCATTTTTGTATCATCAAATGTCTATTTCAAGAGTTTTTTGTAAGTAGAACAGTAAAATGTATGCAAATACATACGTCTTATAATTCAATTTATTTAAATAAAACGTTGTTTACAAAAATCTAATATGAAAAAAAATTATTTTAATTACAATAATAACACATTTCTATATATATTGTTACATGTAATTGTTTCATAAACATGAAAGTAAATCTCTTAAATTCCGAATGTACATATATGTCTTGTTAAATGAACATTATTTAATACATTTTGTATAATAAAGTGCGTATAGATATATGCTCCTTGTTGCACCTCTAATCATATGACATTTGTGTGTTTTCCTTTAAAAATATAATCTGAGCACAATATAATGCCGCCCTCAACTTCCTTACTTGATTATCCTGTATATATAATAAGAGATTGATTTTTTTAAAAAAAAAATTAATAACAATCATGAACACATTACAAACAAAAGTACGTGAAATCTAAGGATTCAAATTTGAACATTTACACATGAATAACAATTACGAATTCAAAAATGAACACACTATAGATTAATAAAAATCTTTTAATTTGAGAGTGAAAAAGTATAAAATCAAAATGAACATCTGTGAATATATAAATGAACATGCATTAAATTCTAAATGAACATTTATTAATATGAAAAAGAACATATATCAAAATCAAAATGAACATCTATTAATGTGTAAATGACCATTAATTAATAATTCAATAAGTCAAAATACAACTTAATATGTATTGATATCATTTTTTTTTTTTTTGAAAGAAATATGTATTGATATTATATGTGAATGAAATACTATAAGATTATATTATATTTTAAAATAGAATTATCAAAGCTCTACGATGAATGAACAATATGTGATTTGTTTTTGAACATATTCTAATATGTGAATGAACTTACATAAATATATGTGTGAATATACATATATCCAAATGAACATCTATGTATCAATATTCGAATAAACATCTATCAATATTAGAGCTAAATTGTATGTAGTATAATATTCAAATGACAATCATGAGCATATATTATTATGAGGATGAACATGTATCATCCTAGTCTATGTGAATATCTCCGATATGAGAATGAACATGTACGTATTTAAATTCAAATGAACATTTGTTTAAGTCCCAGTATACATTCATTAATATGTGAATGATAATTTTTTTTTTTAAAAGGAGAAGGTAAACAGATTTATGGTAGTCTTCTCTCAAAGACTGAACCCTTGTTGATCTAAGGTAAGAATTGTAAATGATCATATATACTAATATCATAATGAACATATATTAAAATGAAAATGAACATTTATCGAAAAGTCATTTCCCTATAAACTAATTTAAATCTCAGTAATTCTACGAAAGCTTAACTAATTAGCACAATTATACACTACATTCAATTTTCAGTGGCGAATAATTAAGAAATCAATTCCACACAAAATATATGGAGCAACATAAATACAAACTCATACTGAAACTCCTTGGATCAGTTATATAATATTAGATGTACAATATTTTTTTTTCAGTTTCATAGTCTCTTTATTTTACTCTTATATTATAAATGTTCATTTTTATATATTGCAATGTTATTTTTAAGTTTTAGATATTTCTTTCTTTTGATTTGGAATTCATTTTTCATTAAAAAAAAAGTGTTCATTGTTATTTAACAAAATATTCATCTCAATTTTCTGATATACATTTGCAGTTTCAATGTTACTTAACAAATTTATTCAATTACTAAATGTTCAAATTTTTTCTAGTAAATGTTCATTTTTGTTGGGGAGGACCAACCACTTTTCAAATATGTTCAATTACTAAATGTTCATTTTTGTTATAGTATATGTTCATTTTTGGTCATGGGACCACCCAGCTCTGATTGGGCGTGAGTCCAGCTTAAAATTTGCGCTATATATGGCATGGAAATCATGTCATGTTATTAGACCCCTTCAATAACTCATATAAAATTGGTAAGTCATTTAGTAGTAAAATATGTGGGTTTACACGACGCCAAATTTTGAAACTAATGTTCAAGCACAATCGGCCCACCGGCATTCTTCTCGTCGTGTGGCAAGCTTGTGACAGGCTCATTTTGGGTCGAACCTTTTTTATTCCGGCCTGGTCCATGTCCAGCTCTACTTAAAGCCCATATCTTTTTTATAAAAAAAAATGCTTGATCTTTGACCTTTTGAAATCAACCAACCAAAACCCCCCATGGCTATGACATTATTATCATCTCACTCTCCCAATCTCTCTTCATCCCTCTTAAATCCTCTTCATCTTGTAAAAAATTACTCCTACAATAACAAACAACTCCAAATTCAACGAAAACCCAGAACTTCCTTCTTCATTACCAGAGCAATGAGAGCTGTTGTTCAACGCGTCACCTCTGCCAGCGTTGAGGTTTGTCCACTCACTTTCTCTCTCTCATTCTCTTTTTCTGCTGATTTTTCATTTTTTGACGCTTTTAATCTTGATTTTTTTGTGGGTTTTGTGCAGGTTGATGGCAGCATTGTGTCCCAGATTGGCCCTGGCCTTCTTGTCCTCATCGGCGTTCATGACTCCGATTCCGACTCCGACTCCAATTACCTGTACATGTTTCAATACATTGACATATTTTATTTTTTGCGGAAATTTGAATTTGTTTTATTCCATTATACACCCGGGTAGGCTATTTTAATTTAAATCGAGATAGACTTGGGTGTACAAAACTCGGGTGTATAATGGACACTCACTCGATTTGATTGTATTTGATGGAGTATATTTTAATTAAGGATTACTTAATCAATTAATGTGGATTTGTCATGATTTTATAGTAAAATGAATTTGATGAGTTGTTGGGTATTTGTATGAGTATATGATAATGTTTTTGGGGAGATGAATCTAAGAAATGCAGTTTTAACAGATGCAGGAAGGTGTTAAATATGAGATTATTCCCAAATGAGAATACAGGTAAAGCTTGGGATCAAAGTGTAAGACCCACTTTCCTCTACATTTTAATGTATATATCAGTTTCGAATTGAATGTTTTGTTTCTAGTTTTTGAGATATCTTTATACTTTAAATGTGTTTTTGGAAGATAATATATAGTTTGTTGATTGGTTTGGTGTGATATTTCAGGTTATGCAGAAAAATTATGAGGTTTTATTAGGTAAGATAGAAGATTTATTTTGTTAGAATTTTGAGCTTTTGTTTTGTGTTGGAAAACTGAAGTTGTTTTTGTGAATTTGTCAGTGAGTCAATTTACACTCTATGGAACATTGAAGGGTAACAAGCCAGATTTTCATGTGGCTATGCCTCCACAAAGAGCAAAACCGTTCTACGAAGCTGTGGTGGAGAATTTTCGCAAGAGTTACAACCCTGACTCGATCAAAGGTAGCTTCCTTTTATCCTCTGAGAAATGTGCAACACTTGCTCTTAATGTGATTAGCTTATCTGCATTCCATAAGTACAACTTAATAAAGAACACAAATAGACTCTTCTAATTTTCACCTGTTTGAGAGCTTGCCATATTGAAATTTGAATTATGCTGTTATTGATCATTGTTGTCAACTTTTCGATAACTGTTATGATATGTTAACTGAAGGTATATTCTATTCTAAGTAACACAATTTCTTTTCTTAAATGTATTTTACAATAGTTTTAAAAAGGTGGAATGCAAATATACGTGTACATCTGCAAAAAAAAAAATCATCCTAATGTTCGTATTATACAATAACATTTCCAAACTTGTAGTTTCAGGAAGTATGTTTACCAGCTGTTACAATATGTGACCTGAAGGGATATCTAGTTACCTCTTTTTTAGTTTTAGAAGAGAAATTTTGTTTGACAATTTAAGATTCTTTCTGCCTCATTGCTTAAGTGATTTCCACAAAGAAAGTTTCAAGCAAAGTTTGAATTATTTCTAGTGGAGCAATGGGGCTCGGGTAATTAGGAAAGAGTTAGTGGTTTTACTCAGCCATGATTTGTGTTCTAATATATAAAATATACATTTGGAGTATGGTTGCTCTTTATCTCTGAGTCTATGACACTGTTGTATGTAACAATTTGTCACCTTGGGTCTATATGTTTGCTTTCTAGAAAAGAGTGTTCTAAGATAATAAGAGGCTCGCCGGCTCATATTTTAACAGCATCAGTAACCAGAGGCGGACCTACATAGTAACAAAGGGTAGCACTTGCTACCCCTGGAAAAAAATAAAAAAAAATAAAATTAAAGAGACCTGTTTTTTGAAATAACAGGTCTCTTTGATGATTCCCATAGTAAACTGATATCTAACCTGCGCGCTTCCCCTTCTAAACCTAAAGAGACCAGTTATGTATAAAACCGATCTCTTAGGTTGTCTTTTTTTTTTTTTTTTTTAAAAAAAAAATTTTTACTTTTTTCTATTGACTTTATTTTTTTCTTATTGTTATTTTTTACTTTTTCTTCTACTTGTATGTGTTGATGTGTGCATATTTAATTTGTATTCATCCATTTTTTTCTATCTTTCTTTATTTAAATAGTAAAATCTATGCTTTTTAAGTAATAATATAAATTTATATTCAAACTTTAATTATTTTCTAAATATTGGCATGATGCCCAATATAAAGAAAAAATATATAAAATGACTCTCTTATTCTCTTTATAATAAGACCTGTTCATTTGATAAAATACTTCCATTTTAATTGCACTTCTTATTTTTTCAATGCACATATTTGGTAAGTAATATATTTACATATTAGTTTTATACTTTTATATGGGTGATAATTTCTTTTTACTTATAGTATAACAGTATAAATTATCATATAGTTTTTAACCTTATGAATAATAGATGCGGAGTACATACAAAAGTAATTTATCGAACATATGGAGTACTTTTTAATTTGATCATTGTATTATATTGACAATTATAATATAAATTTTTCTATATTTGTACAATAAATATTTATCCACCAAAATAAATTAAAAAATTTATAAGTTAATTATCAAACGATAATGTATACTTAGTATATAATTTCTCGTTTCTACTTTTTTTTTCCTTCTTATTGTTAAATGATACCCCTCATTAGAAATCCTGAATCCGCCACTGTCAATAACTATTATTTGTAACGTAAAGTACCTAGTTTGTCTGTGTTAACAAGGGCTGATGGATCGCAGCCCAGAAAAGCTGTAATTCAACTTACAGTTGAAAAGGTGAAGTTACATGTACCCTATAATAACTATGATCTTGAACCAGATAAAAACTGAGGTATGATCAGATATTTAGATGTGTATTACGTAGTTATCATTTCACCTGTAGATGTTTTTCTTTGTGAAGATGAGCAGGCTGGCCTTATGTACTCAGCATCACTAATGCTTTGTTACTTTTGTTAATGGATGCATTTTGCTTGAGTCTACTTACAGCCCGTGGCTTAAGTCTACTTACAGCCCGTTGGGTAGCCATTAATAATTGTGGTAACATGAATGAATTTATAGTGAAAATTAGTATGGAAAACACCCATAATCTCCATAGGAACACAATCTAATCCCCAAGTATGTGCTTTCTTCATGTTTTTCCATTATACCATCCATTACCACTTGCAAAGTTGCAAGATGGTACTAGATGGGAATAGAAATTTATGAAGAAAAAGAGACAATTTGGGGTGATCTTGACTTCTTGAGTGGTCATGGGAATGAACATAGGGTTTTTTTTTTTTTTTTTTTTTCCTTCCCAAATTTACATACAGATTCATTCCCATTACCATTGTTTATGACCGGTTACCAAACGAGTCATTAGTGCTAGGTAATTCTTTTGGGTTTTTCAGTAATGACATGAGTTTGAGTTTAGGGGGAAATAACTAGGCTCATTATGAAACCTTCATTTTGAAAGTATCCTCTAATTTATATCTTCCTTTGCTAGATGAAAGTTATATCCAAGATTCTCCACGAGTTTCCCTCTACATATAACTTCGAAATATACATACTAAAATTTCTTAAGGTCTTATTCAACGAGCTTTAATCCCTTGAATTTTTTGAAATAGTCTTGGTATGTTAAATATGAACCTAATCTGGATGGCTATAGACATAGAATGGAATTTTGATCATGTAAAAGGAAAGCATAGGACTGATCTTGGTCGTAAGAATGGATTTGTTTGCTAGGGTTTGACATGCTCATTCAATGGTTGATAGTATGGTAATATGTAATATCTCACTTGCTCTGTTTCATTTACATAACTGCAGATGGCATCTTTGGAGCAATGATGAAGGTAATACTTCTTACTTTGTATTAAGTATTTAGTTTGTTCGATATCTGTGTTTCTGTTGCATACTTCTTCGAAAATTTATCCTTTTACTGCTTGATGTTTAGGTCAATCTGGTTAATGATGGACCAGTGACATTGCAACTGGAATCACCGCAGACATCTAAGTTAAGCACATCTAAGTAAGGCTTTCCAGTTACTCTTTAAGTTTATTTATACCATACTCTATCAGTATCTGGGGCTACTGTTACATTATTGTGTTATGCTGACAAGCTAGCAATGTCATGTTAGGAGTAACAATGACGCAGAAGAACCATAACTCCGTTGACCATGGTTATTGGATCAGAAGCTGAACCTGTGTTTATGTGTTTACCAAAAAGTTGTTGGAACATAATTTGGTGGAAGAATTGTGTTCTTGAAGCTAATGCACAAGTTGCAAGGCTTGCACTTAAACAGTTTTCAGGGTAGTTTGTTATACTTGGTTCGGGAGAATGATATTGTTGCAACTTAGGAAAATTTAGAGGGAGTAGAGATTGTTTCTTGTACTGAATTTCTCCGAATATTGCTCGGCTATTCTTTGTGCATTCAGGCACAAGCCATAGGTTGAACGAAAGAAGACCTTATTGCAAATTGCAATAGAAAAGGATACACAGTTCTATGACTTTTTTACCAGCTTTGATTGCCAGCTATTTTGTATGACCACTGCCAATTTTGTTTCCTGAAACCTGCAATGGTTATTGGCAACACTTCCCTTATTTATATAAATTGTTACAGGAACAAAATTATGCAAATTATATTTTTTCTGATACGAGCTAAGATCCTACTACAGAGTTTTGATGTGCACCATTTGAGATTGTAGTAACAAGTTATACACTTCGTGCAGTCTTTCTTTCTCCCCAAAATCTCATGTTTGGGAAAAAATGATTAGTTTTTTAACTTTCTAGACTAAAAAGTTTCTGATTTTTTTTTCGTACTCATAATCACTGAACTTTCTTTTCCTGTTACAAAACACCAGAGCCAAAGCAATTCTATACATAATAATGCTAATTGGTAGATGCCACAAGAAGAAAAAATAACTGACAATTAGATATCTCAACTAAGAGCAAAGGAAACCAATGGTTAGTCAAATTCATTATATACAGTAGCATCGTCTAGTACTATAATGTCGCACATTAAGTGCTACCTAGCTGCAGTCCAGATATGAAAACTCTTTACAAGCACCTTCCTAAGCTAGCTAATTCCCTACTGGATAGCTAAATGCCGTAACTTCCAAAATCTGGTTGACATAATCTACATAAAGTGTTGCTCTTGGTGGACGGAAGCACAAGTGTCGATTAACTTCACAATCATTCCTTGCATGACCAGGAGAAAGCATGTTCTACTCAGAACAAAAGAAATGGGCAAACAAGCAAGTTATGAACAGGCAAATAGGCAATGCAAGCGTGAGCAAGTTAATGTTTAAAGAGCAGCTGGCCTGCAGATACCTTCAAGATTTGTAAAAAGGTGAACTCTGGAAGGATTTGAAAGCTCCTATGACTTAGTAGAAAGTACACTAGCAGCTGTAAATAGTGCTTCCTTACCAATAGGCAATATTTGCAAGTGCCTGCACGTATATTGTAAAACATTTCCATGTTAGCTCAAGGTATAATAACATGACAGCTTGGTGAGCAACCATCTACCACTAGCTCTTTAATGGGTGCGTACTTCCAAAATCAATTTCTCAATTGAAAAACCAGAAATATTTGAAAGTTGAAAAAGACATCTGGAACTCTTGACCAGACTGTGAGGTCTAGTCTTTAAGCTAAAATTGTAAAGGTGAGAAATGTTGACCACCTTTATATCTTTGTTTGTTTCATTTTATCATCTATATTGATTAATGAACACATAATCAATCAATTAACTTACTCTATGCTAAGTGAACTATCATATTATAGTTAGCTTTTATACTTTTAAATCATTGAATGATTGAATACACTCCTTTATATCGAGTGTCATATCATTTGTCTATTGGTATTATAAGACTCAACTAGACAGTAGTGAGTATTCATGTCAAAAGAAAGGAGTACAACAATATCGTTCCATGCTTCAATCTTAAGACCACATATAATTATAATCAGGCAAAATCAATGGTATATAAAATAGAAAAAACATGTACATGAAGAATGTAGACTTGAGAAACTTACTCATCTGTTTCCCTGAGCTTGGTGAAGGCTGAAATGATATTGTTGCAAATGTTTACCAGTGGACTGCGTCTAGCATCATTTTTCGAATCAGATGTTACTTCATGAAGTTGCTCCTTGGGTATTGACATGCAAGCCTACAGAAAAACATGTTCAAATAAAGTGATGTCATGTTAAATTATGCTTTCAAGCAAACAAAAGTATATGCAATATATTTGACAGATTTCTAGTCCTTGTTGGGGCAACTGCCACCTCACCCCATATAATCCTATTTATCAATTTACCTTTGGCCAAATATTAATCTAAAAGTACCTTCCTCAATAACTAAAAACAAAACAGATATCCAAACAGTTCAACAAAGATGAATAGCCTCCATAATGGATTGGTGGAAGACAGTGTAATGAATATAATCACCTGCAGAGCATGAGCTAACATCACTTGAACTGCCTCCGCACCAACTTTCTTAACAATGGCTTTTGTACTGGTGCTATTCAAGAAGCAGTTAAAGAATCCAATAACTGCCGTATCATCTTGTGAGTCATCTAGCTTCCTCTTGCGAGTAGATGGCTGCAAACCACAATAAAAACCAATGTGTAACAAAGAGGATAGAACACTAAATGATTTTGGAATCTTTACTACTAACTACATTTGTTAATGCTAATTACAGCCATGCTTAACCAAATGAAAGGTGGGAAAGGATTAAATCCATTGAGCAATAAAGAGAATATTGGTTCAAAGTTGGATACAATGTCTTCACCACCACATGGAAGAAGGTGAAAAAGGATTAGATTCATTGAGTGTTAAGGCGCATTTGGGTCCAACATTGAATGTAATGTTTACACCACCACATGGAAGACCCTTGATAATGTTAATGCAGCTAATTATAACACAGGGAACAAGGAAAAAAATGGCTCAGGTAAATCAGAAAAGACAAAGTCAAGTATGAAAAGACAATGACTTGTGGAAGCAAGAAGAAATACTCCATGATAGGGACTACTTGTAACTGTTAACTGGAAGTCTTTACAAAGATACATTACAATGCACTTCAAATGCTACCAGCATTTTAATTTCAGAATTGATTACTTAGATAAACATATATAATCAAGTATACTGTTGACAAACTAATAGAAAACTTGAGATTATTTTTGCAGCTTGATGCACAAGTCAGATACAGAGCTTACTTTGACATTGTACTTATGGATGTATTGTGAAACTATCTCCAGCTTCAATCTAGGATCATCGAAGGCCTGCAGAAGTTTGCAGAACATACAACAATGTCAGACATTACAGACATGAAAAGCTCAGCTCCATTATATTTTCATGATGAATTTTTAAACAAAATGGCATGAATAAATCCAACTGCGCATCTAAACATGACAAGAGAAAAAAAAAAAAAAAAAAAAAAAAAAAAAAAACCAATCATGTCATAAAAAATGAAACCACCATTTCAAAATAATTCTTAGAGCAAAAGCCTAAAATCGAAATATGAGCAATCAGCAGGAGCAGCACCACTGAGTTCAATAGGGAGTAGACTTTGTACTTCTAGAAACTATACCTGAAGAAATGGAGAAAGCAGATCTTTGTCATAAAAAAGTTCATCCATTATCAACTCAATCATAGGGGTTCTGCAATCATGCCAGAACATAACTAAGATTATAATGTCTATAAAAAATAACACCAGACAGACACCAGAGAATGCAGAGCAAAGGCATGTTAGAAGAAATCAACCATGCACAAACTACATTCATAGGTTGTTCGGTATTGTTTTAATAAAGGAAATGGAAAGAAGGGAAAAGATAGTAAAAGTAAATTAAAAGGAAGGAACATGAACAGTTTAGAATCTTCTTTTTTCAATCACTTCCTCTTTTCCTACAAATCTCATATGAATTTTAGAACCAAACATATAATATTGTTGATGAATTTGGATATGCCTTCGCCAACAATTCTTAATAGGATAGGGGATACCTTACACCATCTGCTCTTGTAGTGAGGCTTTGCACATCTGCTTTCTTCTTTGACAAGTCAAGATTTATCATCTGGAAGCAACAACCATCACAGTTTATAAGGGTTAAAACAAAGTTGTCGTGTAACCTCTCTTTCATACGACATCACAGCGTATAAGCATACCATTTTAAGAAGTTTCTCTACAGCTTTAAGAGTACACTTCTCTACCTCTGGTAAAGAAAGAGCTAAAGCTGAATCATTATTGTTACGCATATCATCTGAAGAGCTTTTGGTAGTTCCTGAATTACTGTTTGTTGGAGTACGAGCAAGGAACAAATTACATAGAACAAAGAAGGTATCCTTTGCCACGTCTTTGTAATTAATTTGCCTTGACCCCTGTCACAAAATCCACTATGAGTGTCCCTTGTGCAAAAATGGTTGTTCAAACTAGAGAGTAGTTCAGTGGACAGAAAACGAATTCTTTACTAACAAAAAAACCCATCATCTTCAAATCAAAAAACATACCAGAAACTTATTAAGCAAGGAGTCTTTGAGAGAAATCCAATTTGAGTTCTCTGAGACGAAAAATTAAAACTAGTCAATACACCAAAGAAAAGAAACTACACAATTTGAAAAGCAAGCAACGTAGACAGTTTCTGAATTACCTTGAAAGTCACGGTTACGAGGTAAAAAGTCTGCCTCAAAAATATAGACTAGGTATTGAAACAAATACATCTTCGCCAGGAGCTCTAACTGTACCATAAAATTAATTTATAAAAAAAAATAAATAAAGGCAAATGTATTAATAATAATAATAATAAAGGCAAATGAATTCTGTAGCTGCAAATGATATCACTTGGGTCCCGAAATCCAAAACGATTATAATAGCTAGATTTACATAACTTTCTAGCCCTTGGAGTGAGATAGCTACAGTATACCTTTGTTTCTGACGATTCTATTCCTTCAGCCTCTTCATTGAGACTTTCCAACAGAAGCTTAAATCCCTGAAATACCAATCGAAAATGAGATTCAAATAATCCTTATGCTAAATTATTTTGAGGGGCTTATGACTGAGAAGTGAGGAGAACAACTTGGTTGTTGGTGAGGAATGAGGATGTGAAAAACCTAAGCTCCGTTTTGTGGAGCAAATAATATATAAAGAAAATAGATAATTTCTCAGATGTTAACAAAACCCAAAATTACATGATAAAGTAATTATGAAAGCTTAATCTGCATCCTCCCCTCCATTCCCCTCAAATCATAACTAAACAACAGTTACAACTTACAAACCAAATTACAATATAGGCATGTAAGGCATGGTACGATGTAGAAACTATGACACATATTGTTTTCCTTACAAAAGTATGCGACATCTAAGAAAATACTCCCTACACGAGAAATAGTTGCCACATCAAACCAACACCTTGTAGATTATGATATCATGGTTTTGAAAGACCCATAATAATAATAGATAGGCCATTCACACACTCTCCCCTTTGGTCAATTTACATGAGGACATTTTGGCAAGTCCAATTTTAAAGCATTGTGATTTAAGGGAGGTGACAACTATTCCAAACATTCCAAAACTAATATCCATGACCATTAATTTAAAACAAGAGAAAAGTTATCAAGCCAAGGATAAGAAAAGTACTGTCATTTGCAATACCCTAAATAAACACACAAGAATAGGATAATGTAACTCACAGAAGGACTAATAGGTTCCTTAAATCCTTTACTCGCTACATTCCTGTCACTCGAAGCCACGTCAGAGCCAACAGCAAACGGCAACCAAGCCTACAAACACAATATAAAAGTACACACCACATTTCAAAACCAAATCACTGAGTACCAAATTTACTCAAAATTGAAAATCAACAACCCCATAATACCTCTTCAAATACAATTAGATCGGCAGATTTGCTGGAAGGCGCTTCCTTATCAACCTCATTCGATAAATAAACCCGAGGAAAGTGCTGCACATTACATAATCAAACAAAACAATTTCCATGATTGTAAAACTATGCACTCACTTAAATGATTAAACTAATCAAATCAAGCAAGTTATACCTTCTCTAATTCACAAAGAAGCTGATAACTAGCTACAATAAGTTCCAAAGACTTCGCTTCCATCATAATCTCGAAAATCGCCTCCATCATTTTACTACATTTTTTACAAATAATTAAAATTCAAACAACAAAATACAAAATCATCAAATATACATGAATTAACACCAAATTTAATCAGAAAAAGTACTTAGTAGGAGGAGTTCCATTTTCAGGAACAATCGAAGCAAAACGAACCGCCTCCAGAAACGCCAAACCTAGGGTTTCAAATCATCAATTTCCAAAATTCAAACCAAATCCCAAAAAAAAAAAAAAAAAAATATATATATATATATATTAAAGGAAGAAAATGGAAACATACGATCATCATGAACATGAGAAGAATCATGCGCGCAAAAAGATTCAAGAATAGCCATGGTATTCTCTTCCAATCCTCTGTTAGTCGTTGTTGCTCTTCTTCTGAATTTCTCCATTTTTGGAGCTTTGATTTTCTCTCTCCTCTTTCGATCTAATTGGGGAAGAAAACCCTAATTTTGTGGAAACTGCAAAGTGTAAGCTTCGTTGGGTAGATACAGTGGAGTGTTGTTGCTTCACTGTTTGGTTGATGTTCCCGCCAATTTTGTAGAAAGGGCAAAAAAAAGGGAATTCCGATGCCGGGACTTGAACCCGGGTCTCTCGGGTAAGAGCCGAGTACCCATCAACTAGACTACAATGGATTTGATGATTACGCTGGATGTGGAAAAGATTCTATACAAAATCAGCCCATTTCTAGTGAAGGTATTTTAATGTTGGTCCCGTTCTTTTGGACTTATTTTACAGTTTTAAATTTAATAAGAGCATAATCTTTTTTTTAAATAAAAATATGGAAGTTTTTTTTAAAAAAAAAGGAGAATATATAGTGCATTCATTAGTCGAGGGACAATTTATCCATTAGTACATAAGATAATGTGGAGTACTTCTTTAAGATAATGATTTTCCAAAAATTTGTTTGATACACAAATGCACTACTCTAGCCAGGTGATGGGCAACAAACTAACAAAGTTTTCATCCCTCTTGACATTGTGCAACCAATAATAAAATGAAAACTAGTACACAAACATCCTCTAACAAAGAGTCAAGTTCTAAATGGAAAATGAGCCCTCTCTTGAGCTTAGAGACAAATTAACTAGTTGTGTCACTCCAATTAATCATCTGTTACAGATTATTTCATCGTAGCCAGTTTTTTTAGAAATTAGTTTGTCTCATATTAAATTATATTTGTAAATTTGTTCTACCTTAACAAATACATATCCACTCTCTATAGTTATTGGTTGGGTCCAATATCGTATAACTATTTTAAATTCATATTGGACATATCAATAAATAGAGAGAAAATTTGCACATCAAAAACAAAAATTTAAAAAAAAAAAAAAAAATTGATATACGTATAGAATCCCATTACATGGGCCCGTCCAAAAATTAGAAAAAATAATCCAATTACATGTGTGAACTACAATCTCTCCTCATTTCCCCATGTTTTCTTCCTCTTTTCACATGAATTGTTCCCATTTTTTCCATAGCTTGTGCAAATGCTTTGAAAAACTTCTGCTTATCCTTGGATAGACTTTGTACAATAGGTTTAGTTCTTGGATCTAAGTATAAGGCTTGGTCCGTCATCAAAATTCCCATATTTTTCTCTAGATTCCCATAATATGCATGATCAAATGTATAAGGTGTGGTAACATCAAATGGCACCACAATATCTTCATTTCCACCATGATGTGGGCAATACATTCTCAAAGCTTGCAACAACTTCGGATCAATGTTTGGTTGTGGTTGTTTAGTACCTTTGTAATTGTATATTCGATTGATAATGTACTTGCAATGTGAATACCCTATTGTATGTGCACCTGACACATAGACAAATAAAAATCCAAATTTTAAAATTTAGATATTAAAGTCATAGTAATATGAAGTTTAATGGTGGAAATAGATATAGATAAATTTACACCTCATACAGTAGTTTATAACTACTGTATATGATCTGCCACTGACCTGAAAGAACAACGAGATCCTCCATATCAAGCCCTTTTGAGTTGAATAGCTTCAAAAGCTCATCAATTGTGGCATTAGTTTGAGGAATGTTAGAAGGCACACGAGATGCTTTTGATACCTTTCCGTCCCATTTTCCTTTCTTCACTTCATAATAAGGACCTCCTGCCTGTAAATAACATCAATTATACAATAATTCAATAACACTTATATATTGGAAAAACGGGTCATACAATCTATTCCTTCCCACTTTCAAAACAATTGTCACATACTCACATGTAGGTACAATCAATCTAAAAACTTATAGTAGATCATATAAAGCAAGTCAACTATATTATATACTACGTATGTGATTAACATATGAGTATACATATTCATAATATATACTTGGAATTAAATCTGAATTGGTAAAATTGAGAAATTTTAATTTAATAATCCCAATTCTATTTATTTTTTTTTTTTTTTTTTTGTTTTGTTGTTGCTGTCAAAATTTTCATTATTTATTGTCTTTGTAAATTGTTCAAACAATTTTAATTGACCACTACATTTTGTCCATGTATTAATTCCCGCTATTGGCTAATTAAACATCAATTGTTTTTTACAAGTCTCCAACTGCAGTGTTCTGTACATAGCTCAAAGCACCACAATTTGACCTTGCAGTTTGTGCAGCTTTTGACTCCCAACTGATGAAATTATTTGCCCCATATAATTTGAGGAAACACACATATTATATGGTTTCATCATGCACTAATTATTTCAATATAATATGTCCTACTTGCTAAGAAATCTAGAAAGATTTATCAATTGTCACGGGTTAATTTTGGTTTTTTCTTCGAAATAAGAAAAAGGTTGACCTGATTTTGTCGTTTGATTTCAGTTTAAGAGTCTTATCTCCAGGCTAATACAATAAACCAAATGAGAATATTTGTTTAATCTTAACTTGAATTTGTTTTCGTATGCAAAAGCTGGCATGCATATGTTTTGTAATTGTCTTAGGTTGGCTTTGAGTTGCACTATTTTCTTGTCCTACTCAAGTTTTAACAAATTAAAAATGATGAGTCGTCTTATCATTATTATTAGCTTAAATGAGGTTTACCTGGAGATGAATAAGTAATCTAAAATCAAATCGTATCATAATTAATAATTGGCCTAATTAGATCGTATGTATTGGGTTAAATTGGAGTGATTTAAAGACAAAATAGTTTGAAAACACAATTTGATTCTTTAAGTTATCATTTCCAAGGTTCAAAATCCATTTTCGGTTAGAAAAGGTTACCTATACGTAGCCAAAGTCTGAAATTCGGCTTGAGAGTGATTATTGTTATATTTCTCAGTTTTTGGGGAGGAATAATTTCGTTAACACGTTGATTTTGTATTGCTTCTAGGAATTTTTGTGCAAATGTTGACACATTAGTTCTCAAGTAGGTAAAAGAAGTAAGATTAGGACAACTTACCAAATGAACATAATCCCTAGTTGAGATTGTAAGAACATCTGTACAAGATACAATTCCTGGACATTTGCTCTCTACCAGAGCTTTGGCTTTGTTGATACCTTCGAATGCTTCAATAGGTAGATTCTTGTTTTGTGATGCATCTCTTTCGGCTAATTCTTTGCTTCCTGGCTTAGATGATATCATTATTGATGCATCACATCCCTAGACACCAAAAAATAATATGTCACCAACTCACCATAAGATAATCACATTTGTCTTATAACTTTTATATCACCAATTAAAAGAACATAATCTATTTTGATAATTCTCGATTATTATAATAAAACTCTAATGATCGATGTTCAACTTATGTTTATTATTTTAAGATCGAATTATTATATTGTGGTTTGAGTTCGCTAATAAGACAATTAAGATTTTGATGATAGTCACACAATACTTGAAGGGGGTTTGAGTGGTGGGGGTTTAGATGATCAAAGGGATGAGCAAGATTGTCAATTTGTCATGGTCTTTCTAAAAGCGCCTAAAAAATATTATTACTTTCTACCTTTTTAGGACAACCATTATTTCCATGTTCAAGTAAATTATACATTTATACTCCGCATATGCTAGAGTTGCATCACATTACACTTTACTGTGTGGAACAACTAGTCAATTTTCCATTAACAAGAACACATAAATTTCCATCGTTTTCAATAATTATTGTTTTCCTTTTCGGTGCAATACACTATACTCATCAGTGTACCATCATAAATTCTTAACATGCATTGGTCCATCCCTCAAACTAACAGAACTAACCCGAAATTATTGGGCCATCATCATCATCATCATGTATTTACTACCTAAATTACAAAATATTCTTTTTTTTTTTTAGAAAAATTTCAAAATATTCAAGACACTTATTTGCACAAGTATTAATTAAGACACTAACAAAGAGAGTGTAAAGGCGAGGCAACAAGCGGAAAAATGAGTGAATAACAAGAAATGGAATGGAACAAAAGCAAAGTATAAAAACATAAAAGAATTGTACCAAAAAAAATATAAAAATACTTAAGAAAGAACTTATGTAGAAAGCAATATTAGAAATGGATGTAGCACATATCTTAAATCAAATTCAAGAAACCATATAGGCATTTTTTTTTAAGAGCATATATACAAGTAGCAAATTATTTTAACCAATGCTTCACAACATATAAATATGAATAACATACGTGCTTTATAGTAGTTAAAGAGTAAAACCGAATTTGTAATTAAGACTTTAATTAGGGAGCGTAATGTACTAGTCATTTTAGGGATTAAAATTAAAAAGAAGAGTAGTTTGGAAAGTATATGATATGAAGTATTAAAAATGAATTACATTACATTAATTGTTACTAATCATATAACAATTGTATCATAATCATTAAGTAGCACTCAACCTAGCTACATGTGTGTTTATAACATAGAGTTCTAACTATTAGATAGATAATGTAAGGTTATGCATGAATATAATGTACCTCAACAAAACAATCATGGAAGAAAAGCCGAATAGTGGCGGAAGCAATAGCGGGAGCAGCTTTAAATTGCTCCGACGTGACGGAAGCCACAAGCTTCTCCACCTCAGGGCAAGTCTTGGCGTAGTAATCTATCGATAGCTGCCGATGGTGGCCGTAAGTGGCGTTTCGAGCGGCTGTGATCACCGGTGGTGGCGGACCGCTTACGATAGAATGTGAGGTGGTTATGGTGGTCAAGAGAATAATAAGGATGATACATAATGTAGGGGTAACGTAGGTGGTAAAAGAAGAAGGAGGAGGAGAAGAAGAAGAAGAAGAAGAAGAAGAAGAAGAAAAAAGAGAGGACATGTTTTGTTTATGAATTAGGATATGGGCAGCTTAAGGACAAAGTGAAAAGTGTATGTCGAGGAGTCATTTTGTGCGCAGAAAGAATATATGGAAAAATATTGTAAGGACCACTTATGAACGAAAATTTTAACTTATATATGGTGTAGGACGGTCATTTCATGTATAGGTCATATTTGGTAAATGGCTATTTGGTGGCTATTTAGTTAACTTTTGATTTTTTTATGTGGTCAAACAGCCAAAAAAAATTGTTTGATAATTGGCTTTTCATTCAGTGAAAAAGATGGCTTTTAAGCCAAAATGAAAAAGCTGCTATGACTCCCTATGAGTAGCTTTTTTTGTTGGTTTTTGGCTTGTTGGCCCACAAATTATCTAATAAACAGCCAATAGTCACCAACTAAATTTACCAAACACTTTTATAAACAGTTAGCTTAAACAGCCAATTTCAAAAGTCATTATAAACAGTCATATATATTATACCTCGTCAAACAAGCCAAGTGAACCAGCCAACAACCATTTGCCAAACAAGGCCATAGTCTTGTAATTTTTGACTTATTATATGGATTATTATATATATTACAAAGTATAATACAATAATATTTGTACAAAAAAAAAAAAAAGCATAATACTCCATATAATACTAGTATGTGTAAACAAAAAGTATATAGAGTGTTAATGTTAAATTTTGTTATAAGAACTAAGATAAAATGTCAATTTATTAATTGAATATGGTTATAATTATGTAACCTTACTATTAACATTAACATTACCCCAATATCTTGCAGAGACTCGATCTGTTCATCTAAGAAAGGATAATAAGTGGATTAAATTAAATAAAATGGAGGCTTTTTTCAAGTGTATTGCCTTAAAATGCAATGATTATCTATACCACTTTGATAGTTTGATGGTATATATCAATATATGTGTAAAGGAGCATCTTTCTGAAATCAATAAAACGATTTTCTACCCTTGGTCCCTTCCTAGAAGTTGAAGGTATAGAACTAAAGTTTAATTTACTTCCAACAAAATAATCAAATAATCAATTATTTTGTTTGAAATTATGTAATTCAAAACTAGATGTGGTGTTACAGATTCATGGACATATTAATAGAAGTATTCAATTATATAAATAATAGTAACTTAAAAAAAAAAAAAATGTACAATAAAAATAGAGGTATAAATTTGGTGTACTTGATGGTATTGCGCATTTGCGCAACAGAAAGCAATGTAGTGGGAGCCATAGGGGAATCAACTTCAAGCTTCAACACTTACCCGTGAATGCCACAAAAGTAACTACTAACTAGGTACGGAGTACTATTTTAAAAGATCCTATCAAGTACGTTACTTAAATTCTTGCACTTGCTTTTTCAACTTGTTCTGTTACTCGTATTATTTAGTTTGTTCGTTAAAGCTAAACCTAACAAATTTTATAAATAATTAGAGTTTAATAGTTTATATATGTACTATGTACTAAAACAATTTATTATTCAACGACATAACTTTTGTTTTTTTTTTTTCTTTTTTTTTTTTTTTTTTGTCAGTTTGATTTTATATACGATCTATGATCAAAGATTACCGCGAATTGTATTACAGCAAATAATAATATAGCGAAATATGTTGAAAGTTTTGTACAAGATGGTCTATTATTACATGCATAAATACTCAAGTCATGGTATTTTTTTCATCTAATATTTATTCATTTACTCCTTATTTAAACTCATTTCAATTTAAGTAAACTTATTTGAGCATATTAAACCTTATTATGATTTTCAGTCAACTTAAATAGCTCTAATTAATCTTTATCATGATTTACTTCTTTTTAATCTTATCTATTTGACTAATTAGTACTACCTTTTTTTCTTCTTCTTGACATGATCAAATGAAGTTCATAGAGCTTTTAAGTTTTTCACGGGTATTTGTAGAGTAATTGATAGTCAATGATTCTCATCAAAGATACAGAATTAGATTGTCGCTTATTAGATGAGCTAAATTTAATAACTTTCTCATCTTCTATTATTGTCCTTTTCGTCTTCATTCTCTCACATACTCTTGTGAATAAATATTAATGCTCACATAGCCGCCCAACTAATTATAATTATTAACTAGTATAGTTGTTTAATTGGTTTTGCTAATATGCTAAACATTGAAGCATAGGCAGAGAACTTTAGGTGAAATAAACAACTACTACTAGTTAATTTAGGCTAAGCATAGACAAAGAATTTTAGGTGAAATAAGAATTTTATTTTGAGATAAATTACTAATTCGGCTAGTTAATTGAAGCATAATACATTATGAATCTCAAACATAAACATTTTTTTTAAAGTAAGCTTTTCCGAACACCTTAAATAGTATAAGTGACTATTTATATCACGAAGCTAAGAGAGAAAGTACTTAAATTTACATTGACTATTCAAGTACTTAGAACTACCACCAACTATTCAAGCACAGTACTTAGAAAATATTCTACATCAAACTAAACGGGGCCTTAGTCTACTACTCTTTTCCCCCTTTGAAAATGAAAACTCGACCTTAATAAAAAGATGTTTATATGGCTGTGTTACTTATTGAGAATTTATGATGTGCATAAATTCTAAGGTGTGAGGTCCCAGTTCGCACATGGTCTCAACTATAGCTTTACTTCATATTTTACGTAACAAATGGCCAGCTTTTTGCTCACCATTTCTTCCATTTTTTGTCTCTACTTTCTTCATCAACTTTTAGTCATTTGACCTTTAATAATGAAAATCAAAAATAAAAATTAGAAGAAGAAATTTTAGTTGAGAAAGTTGAGTTTACTTTCCCAACAATAAAGTGGAATCCGTATTCATAATATATAACCGCTATTTACACTTCTTGTAAAAATAAAACATTATTCGACTTACAAAGTAATTTCGCTTGAAAAATACTTTGTAATATTTTGTATTTTTGTGTTCAATCAAACAATTGTATAATGATTAATGACATCAAATCATTCATTATTATTTCTTATATTTCTAATTAGAAACACAATCATAATTATTGTGTGATTACCTCCTCATCATAAAAAAAGAAAAAGTGTTAACGGATCAAGCCACATCCACATTTCAAATCTAATGGGTTCAGGGAGCGTAATAAAGTATATAAAAACTGATTTTGAGCTTCAACCATCAAGTTAAACTTTTAATTTAATTAGTCCGTTAACAAAAAGAATGATTAAGTGAGAAACATAGAATTGAGTTACAATGATACCGACTAGGACTTTCATGTTTTTCAGGGTAATTGAAAATTTTGATAAATTGTGAAAATTTTGTTGAATTGAATGCATCCATGCAAGAAGAGATGTGGGGATTGGAGAGCATGCCTTTATGAATGAGATAATTTAAAGGCGTAGGACCATCATTCACTCCATATAGCAATATTGTTTTAATAAACCTGATCAAATAGTAAAAGTAGCCTGAACACTGCATGCACCATGACTCGAATCTTCTTCCTTAACAAAATAACAAGTGGTTGCCCTCATTCTCTGACCATTGAGGGTAGTGACCCCTGTCGTCCTTGCGGCCTCTCCTAGTTTTAATTACTTCATCAGTTTCAATTTAAACATGGAATGAACATAGAAGTAGGCTGTGCCGGAACATGATTCAGCCAGAATGTTTTAGGGTTGCCTAGGCCCGCCGCGCAGCTTAGCTTAGCTCACTAACTAGTTACATGTTATGTTTTGCCATAGCAAAATTTTCAATCATATGGCCCAGTGACGACTCATATGCTATGTACAATTGTATGATGCTTGCGTACCTAATCCAAATTTCATTTTAATTAAACGTGTTTTACTGTGTCGATTTTTAGATTGTTTGCATCTTGTCTTATTAAGCTATTTCCAAAAAAAAAAAAAAAATGGCCTAGCTAGACTTGATTTCATAACCGTTTCTTTATTCTCTACCCACGTATGATAACATTCTAATCTCTCTGTTTTTTTTTCTTTCTAAAAGAAGCAAAGATGTAAGAAGCAAAGCTAGATAAAAATGATTATTAGCAACGGAAGTTAAAATGATTTAATTGGTGTAAGTTGGACAATAAAAAGGCATGATTACAATATTGAAATCAAAGAAACACAAGGGTATAATGTAGAAAAAACCCCGGCTTGTTTCATAAGCAATATAATTTATTAATGTTAGATTAAGTTTTGAGCAGACTTCGGTTCATCTCGAAGATAAACGTGACATGTTTATCTAGGGTTAATTTCGTCATTTTCAGCAGCTTGAAAGGGGTACCATTGTAATTACATGCGTACAGAGAATCTTGCCATTTAATTTGCAAGAAACGACTAGGCAAATGGGAGTTAACCATATATAGTTAATGTTGATAAGTATTAGGTGACTCGTACTTCGTTGCTTTGTCCGCCCGATCGGGCGGACATTGCCCGGTCTGACCGGGCGGAAGAAGAAGAGGTGCCTGACAAATTCGTTGAAGAAGCTGCTCTCGCGCCCGACCGGGCGAGCCTTCGCCCGATCGGGCGGACATTGCCCGGTCTGACCGGGCGGTGGGGGTTGGATACGTTGAAGCATTCGTATGGAGTTTTCTTCTCGCGCCCGATCGGGCAGACCTTGCCCGGTCTGACCGGGCGGAGAAGGAAAAATACGGAACGCGGATTTTGCGATTTTAAGTTATCTTATTTTATTATCTTTCTGCCCAAGTATCTTTTATTTTAGGGATTAATATAAAAAAAAAACTCCCTAATATTAGTATTAGGGTTAGTGGAGAGAGAGGAGAGCCGTTTTTGAGAAAGACAAGAATCATCTTTGTAATCTTTGCAGTTTATAGTGAAATCATTCGATCTTGGTGCCCGTGGACGTAGCTATCACATCGATAGTGAACCACGTAAATTCTTGGTGTTGTTCTTATTGTTTGCATTGAATTTCTTTATTGTTTTCTTGTTTGTTTACGATCTTTGCTTCCGCTGTCGCACAACAATTGGTATCAAGAGCTTAGGTTCAATCCTTGGAGAGTTTCTTGAAGATAACAATGGCAGGAGATTCAACAATAAGAATTGAGAAGTTTACCGGGAAAAATAGTTTCGGGCTATGGCAAATTAAGATGAAGGCTCTGTTAAAACAACAGCAGATATGGCGTCCGTTGGCTCCAAAGAGTACTACTTCGGAGTCAGAAGACGGACCGACTGACCCGCAGTTAGAAGTTATGGAAGAGAAGGCACACTCTACCATATTACTTAGTCTTGATGATCAAATCATCACGGAGGTGGCTGATCAGGAAACGGCGGCTGGATTGTGGCTGAAGCTGGAGTCATTGTATATGACTAAGTCGTTGACCAACAAATTATTACTGAAACAGCGGTTGTTTAGCCTCCGGATGCAGTCAGGTACTTCCTTACGGGAACATCTAGAAAAACTTAACTCTATTTTGCTTGATTTACGTAATTTAGATGTTAAAATTGATGATGAGGATGCTGCGTTGATTTTACTTGTATCTCTACCGTCTAGCTTTGAGAATTTTGTAGAGTCTTTTGTTGTTGGTAAGGATTCTATAACCTTAGAAGAAGTGAAGGCAGCACTTCATACTAGGGAACTCAGAATGAAAGCTACAAGTGATAATGGGGATAATGGTAGTGGGTTGTTTGTTAAGTCCGGAAAGTCTAAAAAGAATAAGGGGTTTAACAAGGGGAACAATACTGGGTCGGGTGCTGGAAACGGCAAGGATGGATCTAGTAAAACTACTACTAAAACATGTTATTACTGTAAAGAACCGGGTCACTTTAGGAATAATTGTCCGGTGAGGAAAAACAAGTCCCAGGCTGCTGTAGTTGAAGAGAAACCGAATGAGAGCTATAATTCAGAGGAAGATTTAGCATTAGTCAGTTCTGCTAGGTCTGATGATTTATCTGATAACTGGGTTCTAGATTCGGGGTGTTCGTTCCATATGTGTCCACGTCGAGATTGGTTTGATACATATGAACCTCGCAATGGGGGTATGGTTATAGTCGGTAACAATGCTCCATGTAAGGTCACAGGTATTGGTTCCATGAGGTTGAGGACTGTTGATGGGCGGAGGTTAACTTTGACTAATGTACGGCATGTTCCTGCTTTAGGAAAGAATCTGATTTCATTGGGTACCCTGGATGACTTGGGGTACAATGGTGTGTTTTCAGATGGGGAGCTGTGTATTTTCAGAGGTTCTGAGTTGGTACTTAAGGGTATCAAAAGGAACACCCTCTATGTTTTTGAGGGTGTTACACTGCCTAGTTCTGCGGTTTGCGCATCTGTATCTCACCAGGAGATGACTAAGATTTGGCACATGAGGCTTGGTCATATGGGGGAGAAGGGGATGCAGCTATTGTCCAAGAGGGGTCTTCTATCCGGGGTCAAGGTTGCCAACCTTGAATTTTGTGAGCATTGTGTGTTTGGTAAGAAACACAGGTCAAAGTTCAGCAAGGGTGCTCACATTACTGATGCAGTGCTCGATTACATCCATTCAGATTGCTGGGGTCCATCTAGAGTTGAAGGTATGGGAGGTTACCACTATTTTGTGTCATTTGTTGATGACAAGTCCCGATACACATGGCTTAGGTTGCTTAAGTCAAAGGATGAGGCCTTCAAAGTTTTCAAGCAATGGAAAGCTTTGGTGGAAAATCGACAAGGAAGGAAGATCAAGAAGCTACGAACGGACAATGGGCTAGAGTTTTGCAAAGACGAGTTTAATCAGTTCTGTGCAGATGAGGGTATAGGTCGGCATCATACTGTCAGGAAGACACCACAGCAGAACGGTGTAGCAGAACGGGTTAATCAGACACTGCTAGAGAGAGTTCGATGCATGCTCTCTAATGCAGGGCTTGGGAGGAGGTACTGGAGTGAAGCTGTGTTAACAGCTTGTTATGTCATTAATAGGGGTCCTCATTCTGGAATTGATTCCAAGATTCCGTTTGAGATCTGGAGTGGTAAGTTGCCTAATTTTTCGAATTTGAAGATTTTTGGTTGTGTTGCTTATTATCATGTTATTGAGGGTAAGCTGGATCCACGAGCCAAGAAGGGGTGTTTTGTTGGGTACGGGGATGGTGTGAAGGGGTTTAGAATTTTTTCACCTTCGGAGGGTCGGGTCATTCTTAGTAGGGATGTTACTTTCGATGAAAACACCATGTATTCAAGTAAAAATGCAGAGATTTCAGATTTGAGAAGGGAAGGAGACAATTTATTACAGACAGATGGGGTACTTGAGGTACATCAGTCTACCATTGCTGATTTACCTCGGGTACAATATATTGATGATGATGCTGATGTTCCAGTGCCGGGTACTCCTGAACCTGAGATTACTCCTACTCATTCTAACTCTGGGGATGAGGTGGAGCAATCTAATCAGGGGTCATCTAGTCAACCTGACACCATTCTTGAGATGCCTAAACGAGTTATCAAGAAGCCTGTTAGATTGATTGAAGAGATGGAGGGAAGAAATTGCTGTGTTGATGCGATGACAGGTTATGCATTGAGTGTAGCGGATGATGTAGAGTCATTTGAACCTGCCACATATAAACAAGCAATTAGTTGTAGTGAGTCTGCGCAATGGCTTGCCGCAATGGGTGAAGAGATGCAGTCTCTTTACAAGAACAGAGTGTGGGAACTGGTAAAGGTACCGGAAGGGAGGAAGCTTGTGGGTTGTAAATGGATTTACAAGAAGAAAGAAGGGTTGTCGGAAACTGAGCAAATACGTTTTAAGGCTAGGCTAGTTGCTAAGGGGTTCAGTCAGGTAGAAGGGGTTGATTTTGTTGAGATATTCTCACCTGTGGTTCGACATACTTCTATCCGTGTGTTATTGTCAATTGTAGCACATTTTGATCTTGAGCTGGAGCAGTTGGATGTTAAAACGGCTTTCCTTCATGGCGATTTGGAGGAGGAGATTCTGATGAAGCAGCCCGAAGGATTCGAAGTTCCTGGAAAGGAACAATATGCCTGCAGATTGCTAAAGTCATTGTATGGACTTAAGCAATCCCCCCGACAGTGGTACAAAAGGTTTGATTCTTTTATGGTTTCACAAGGTTTTGACAGGAATTCATATGATTGCTGTGTGTATCATAGTAAGCTGGATAATGGTTCCATGATTTATCTTTTGTTATATGTTGATGACATGTTGGTTGCCACAAAGAATAAATCTGATATTGCTAGATTAAAGGAGATGCTTAACTCGGAGTTTGACATGAAAGACTTGGGTGCAGCTAGGAAGATTTTGGGTATGGAGATCTACAGGGATCGGGCTAGAGGTAAGCTTTTCTTGACTCAGAAAAGCTACATTGAAAAGATTTTGTCTCGTTTTGGGATGGAAAAATCGAAGCCTATAAGTACGCCAACCACTGTTAGTTGTAAGTTGTCTTTGTCTATGTCACCTCAATCAGAGGAGGAGTTGTCTTATATGTCTAGAGTTCCATATGCAAACGCGGTTTGGTTGTTTGATGTATGCTATGGTCTGTACTAGGCCGGATATTGCGCATGCTGTTAGTGTTGTAAGCAGGTTTATGGCTCGACCTGGGAGGGAACACTGGCAAGGGGTGAAAAGGATTTTTCGCTACCTGAGAGGGACAGCTGATATTGGTCTTGTGTACGGGAATGGTAAGGAATGCTTGGTCACTGGGTACAGTGATTCTGATTATGCAGCTGATGTGGATACCAGGAGGTCTGTGACTGGTTATGTGTTCACTTTGGGTGGTTCTGTGGTTAGTTGGAAGTCTACGTTGCAGTCATCAGTTACGTTGTCAACTACTGAAGCTGAGTATATGGCTTTAACTTCTGCAGCTAAGGAGTCTATTTGGCTCAAAGGCCTAGTAGGTGAACTGGGTATTGCACAGGATTTTGCTACAGTATATTGTGATAGTCTAAGTGCGATTTGCTTAGCTAAAGATCAAGTACACCATGATCGGACGAAGCACATTGATGTCAGGTATCATTTCTTACGTACTGACAAGAGGATTAAGGTGAAGAAGATTGGGACTGCTGACAACCCGGCTGATTTCTTCACTAAGCCTGTTCCGTTTAACAAGTTTAAACATTGCTTAGACTTGCTAAATATTGATTACTACGTGATGTAGTAGGCCCTGAGGGGCGAAGTTGGGGAGCTCCTGGTGTAGGTGTGTTGGCCTTAAGGTGGAGCTTGCCCGGGGCTTGTGATGCAGGTGGAGCATTATGAGTTGTTATACTTGGAGACGAGTATGTGATGGGTCTTGGTTGAAGACTTATCGGGATGTTTGGCTTATGCATGAGTCTTGCATCGGGTTTGGCTTGAGATGTTTTTTTCACTATGTCTTGATGGGGTCGTTTGCTGACTACGAGTTCTCGTCAAGGTGGAGATTGTTGATAAGTATTAGGTGACTCGTACTTCGTTGCTTTGTCCGCCCGATCGGGCGGACATTGCCCGGTCTGACCGGGCGGAAGAAGAAGAGGTGCCTGGCAAATTCGTTGAAGAAGCTGCTCTCGCGCCCGACCGGGCGAGCCTTCGCCCGATCGGGCGGACATTGCCCGGTCTGACCGGGCGGTGGGGGTTGGATACGTTGAAGCATTCGTATGGAGTTTTCTTCTCGCGCCCGATCGGGCAGACCTTGCCCGGTCTGACCGGGCGGAGAAGGAAAAATACGGAACGCGGATTTTGCGATTTTAAGTTATCTTATTTTATTATCTTTCTGCCCAAGTATCTTTTATTTTAGGGATTAATATAAAAAAAAACTCCCTAATATTAGTATTAGGGTTAGTGGAGAGAGAGGAGAGCCGTTTTTGAGAAAGACAAGAATCATCTTTGTAATCTTTGCAGTTTATAGTGAAATCATTCGATCTTGGTGCCCGTGGACGTAGCTATCACATCGATAGTGAACCACGTAAATTCTTGGTGTTGTTCTTATTGTTTGCATTGAATTTCTTTATTGTTTTCTTGTTTGTTTACGATCTTTGCTTCCGCTGTCGCACAACAGTTAACTTGAGTTACTGGTCTTATAGTACTCGCTTTGATTTCAGTGTTTTATTTCAACTGGAATTCCGCTATTTATAGCTATTGAATCCATTTCCTATGAACTGTACGACTGACTTTACCCCCTTAACTCAAGGTGAGTTAAGTCCTAACGTTCTACTACAACAATGTTCAAAACTAAGTGAAGTTGCTTTTTTTCCCTGCTGCAGCGTAACACGTGATACTAAAACCATTTTTTAATTTATTTAGATTTTGCGCTTTCCAATAATAAACATTTGGTGTTTTCAAGAAAATGAACTTGGATTTTCTCGTTTTACATTACAATGCACAATATAGACAATTTGAAAAGTATGAGTACAACTTAAAAGTCAAAGAGACACAAGGATACAACATAAACAATACCTTGAGTTTAGTTTTTAGACAAATTAAGTCAAAATATATTTCATACGCAACATAATTTAATAATGCTGTGGTAGATTAAATTTAATAGCTAAGATGTACAATGTAGACAATTTGAAAAGAGGTGTACAGCTTAAACCAAGCATAATTTGGCCTCATGACTAGATGTAAGAAGTACAACAATGTACTTTAGTCATGAAATCAAATCTCAACAAGGGTTCTTTAGTGGCAAAAATTCCCTCATCCTTTTCCCCATTCTCAATGAGTCTGACTTACACCGATGAGAGGTATCAATTCAGTAGAAATTGTACAACTTAAAAGTCAAAGTGATAAAAGATACAAGGATACAATGTTAAAAATACCTTGAATTTATTTACTACATTTGTCCCACAATAATTGACATAGTCAAACTTGACACATATGCCAATGTAATTGTTTGACCTTAAATTTATAATTAAATATTATTAAGGGGATGTTTGGTTCACGGAATATAGGTATTAGTTTAGAACATGGTATGGGGTTTAGAAACCTTGGGTAGGGGGGAGATGGGTTTGGCCCATTTCATTCCCTTAGGTATCAAATAAAAAAAGGTAATAGTGAGAAATTCCATTCCAAAATTGAACCAAACATATGGTACTAAAGTATCAAGTTCCAACCCGATATCACTTTAACTCCATTCTTGATTCCAAACAAATACCACTCTACGAACCAAATGCCCCATAAAATATAACAAAAATTGACTTTATGAAACTATATATTAATACCTACTATATAATAACATATTTCAAGATAAAATTTGTATTTTTATACATTGATAAAAATTAATGGTCAATGTTAGTACATATGTATAATGAAAAAAGATTAACATGTCATTTATTTAGAAACAAAGAGGGTAGACAAATTACATTGACATGTTTAATCTTTTTTCATTATACATATGTAATTTTTTGAAAGAATTTTTCAAATAAAATAACTCGAAGACAAAAAGTTATTTCAAGCCCATTTTTGTGACATGATCTCACTTTATACTTAGGCCTTGTTCACTTCACCTTAAAAAAAAATAATATGAAGTAAAAATAATTTCAGTTCAGTAAAAATAATATTAGTTCAGTAAATTTCAGTAACCATAACGAAGAAATATAATAGAAAATTAGTAAAAATAATTTCAGTTTAGCAAAAATAATTTCACTTCAGCAAAATTAATTTCAGTTTAATAAAAATAATTTCACTTTAACAAAAATAAGGTAAAGTGAATGGGGCCTTGTAATTGAAGAGTACGACCCAACCCTGACTATCTACCCTGTGTCCCTGTAACAAAGTCCAATGCAACCCAAAATCCCGAAGCAAGTGTTCTTTTAACTTTGCCAACAAAACTCACGTAGTCTGTAGCTCGTAAACTTGCCCACCACCTGTTCGATGAAATGCTTGATCGAACTCTTCAATAAAAAATCCCTCTCTTAGCCTGGATTTAAACTTCAACCTTCTCAAATTAATCTTTTAATTGTTGCAGAGTTGATTATACCACTACTACAATGCAACGATTGTGCAAACTTGCATCTTCTTCAATTCATGGTATTGTCAACAAAACATTGTCTTCTTCACTACAAGAAGCTGCGACTGCTACCCCAGGAAACTTCCTGAAATGGGGTTCACTGGGTTTTGTTCGTACATCAAAATTTGCATCTGGGTTTTCTCCATTTGAAGTGAAACCATTGAATTCAATCATGGATGTTGAGCGGGCTAAGTTTAAGACCCCTGAGGATCTTGCTACAATTTGGGATGATGTAAATGCATTCTGACTTTACCTTGTTATTTTTAAATTTCTCAATTATTTCTTGTTGAATTTGAATATATTTGTTGTTTGGTTTGCTTTACAATGTTGAAGCCTTAATCCCAATTGAACGGATTAGTAAATGGGTGTGACTAAGTTTTATGCCGGTTGTTACATACCGCGATCATCCGCCTTTACCCAGGCTTGGGATTGGCAGTCAGTGGGAAAGAACAATTTTGGAATTGTGTTTATTGAGTTGAAATGTTTAGGTTTAAGTTTAGGTTATTTGTGGGTATAAATTGTTAAATTTTATGTATGTAGAGAAATACAAGTGCTTTGCTGTCAAGTTACCATGCCTTCACATTGCTACTTGTAAGAACCAGAATGATATTACAGTTGACATATAGCTTAGTATACTGCAAAGAGTGTGTTGATTGTGCATTCACATAGTTTCGTTGCTATTGAAGGGGAACTGATTTAGTGAGTTGTATTGTATATGCCTGAAGATGTCTTAGCATCTCACTGAGCTTTGCTCATGTCATTTGTAGTCTCAGGATATGATCATAACTGTAAATGGGATACAATCTAATTTCTGTCAAGCTTTGGACAAATTGGGCTTTTGAAATAACTTATATGCGCGCAGTTAATCATACATGTCTTTTTTACTTTCATGTGTTTTGGGAGTTGGTATGTTTTGTTTCTTTTCTTTCATTACATGCCTTTGTGATATGCACTTAATGTGGCTTTCCTTCACTTTCAGTTTCACTTAGGAAGAGGTCATATTGGTGCCACAATGAAAGCAAATATGTACAAGTTATTCGAGCAAAGGGCAATTGATTGGTATTCTCTTGTAGTATTGCTCATATGGATTGCTTCTTATTAGTCTATGAAGCTTTTTTATGATGCCTTTTTGCTGTTCTTGCAGTCAATACTTTGTCATTCCCTTGTGGAGAGGAAATGGATACACAACCATGTTTTCTCAAGGTTAGTTTCTTTACATAATAAATTAAGAAAAGCTGCACATTTTAAAGCTAATTTACTTTGGGACTTTAGAGTTTTAGAATGGCTCACTGTGTGAAATAAAAGATGTTAAAATTTCTTGGTCATTACTATATTGAATGTAGATACAAGTTAATATGATCAATCTATAACACTCTCAAAATAGTCCTAAAATCCCAATATAAGAATCAGTATTCAACCTTTACCCACCTTCTTCTATCTGCTTGGGTATTACAGCACAAATTTCAAAGCAACTATCTATACTTCTACTTGTCAGTATGCCACTCTAAAACAATGTCTACAATAAGTTTGAATGTTGCTGTTTTTGGCAAAAAATCATGCTGAGCTCTTCTTACTGCTCTGAATTGCAATACTCTGTAACTCAGGAGTTTCTTAGCCAATTAAGATATAATGCTTGGTATGGTAAAATACTGCAGGTTCCTGCCACTGATATAATAATACATATCTATCGATATGACTTGCTAGTTGGTTTTTTAAATGTCCCAAAGCCCAAAGCAGCTTAGTGACTAAAGCTCTATTCTATATTACTATGTTTTCGATGTTCCATCCTAAAGAACACATATCATCTCATAAAAATTAATTGAGCTCTTTTTATAAGAAAGAAACACACTTTGAAATTTTAGTTGTTACTGTTGACCTAGACGAAAATAGTGTCTAGAATTCGGCTGAAAAGAATTAATTATGCTGTTGACTTAGTCTTCATTGGACTTTTATGATGAACTTACTTGTCCCTAGATAATGTCTTTGTTTTTGTTTGTTGGAATTTCCTTATATCATTACTTGTATGTATATCAGCCTAGGAATTCAAATACACTAGTATTAGGATATACATTTTTCAACAGTTGGATATGCCAATATGACAGCTTTACAGGTAGCCTCAACTGATGGCCTGCTGCTGTATGCATGCTATATAGTGCATTGTGTCATGAGCAGCATAAAATGGATTGGGTTTGGCCTTTTAGGATATTTTTAGGGTGTAATAAATCCATGCTAAGTGCAACTAGTAAATGTCCTAAGCACGCCATACTTGCATTAGGTGTTTTTCCTCTACTCCCCCAACATTGTACTTACTTCCACCCATCCTGTAAAAGGCGTAAATTTATGGAGGGGATTACGCTCGAGCCTTTGGTGCCTGTAGCCCCTTTATATAATACTGATTGGAATTGATCATCAATTGGAACCTGAGTACTTGTGAAGGTCTATTAATTAGTGCTTTAGAATTCTGATTTCTGATAGTTATTTTGTGACAAGTGTCCCGTCAAAAATAAAATAAACATGTCGTGACAAGTAAGGCTTGGCAATTTACCAGAATCACCTACTTCGATGATGTAGTCATTCTTTTGGTAGGAACTTTAGCTGCTAGTCCATGCCTCGTAGTGTACTTGTAGATTAAAAATTTGCTTGGATAGAATTGTGAGTCTTCTAGACTTCTCCTTGTACCTTGTCTACAGTTGTTTTTGTCTATTCTGCTTTTTCTACCTTGCTTATTATTCTTGAGCTGGAACATTGGGGTACTTTGTACTCTCTCCGTTTCATATTGTTCTTCCTTATTTTTTTCTGTCTTGTTCAATGTAATTTAAATTTTTTTGTCTTTCCTCCAAGCAAAGTTATTAGCAGCAATGCTACTTGGACTTATCTCCGTTTTTTGATCCATAATGAAGTTTAATATATCCATATTCATGCTACTAATGGTGAATTGAAGAGTTTGACTTTAACTCTAACTTTGACATGTGATGTAATCAATTTTGTGGTAGCCTCCATGTATCTTCTTCGCAATTAAAGTAGCACCCGATGCCCTGGTGAAAGTATACATAATTGTGGGCTGCAAATAATTCCAAAATAGTTTTAACCACAGGAACCCTTTTGAAGCAGATGAGGAGATAAGGGAGAGTCTTAGGCTGTCCAAATGATTCACTTATGTTCTTCAGCAGTGGGTGTGGCTGAGCAGCTAACATTGCCCATTATAACTGTTACCTTCCTGCCAACAATACACATATATCTGAGAATTTCTGTTTATCTAATTCTTGTTGCATACTTGCTACCAATTTTTACTAAAGCCAAGCAATCTTTTCCTATCTAACTTTTGTGCTTACTGTCCAGGATTCAACATCTGTCAGTGAAATGATTCATTTGACGAACAGCGCTAATGACATGCTTTTCTCAACTTTGGTATGCATGTCTCATAGACCTGGCAAATGGGTCGGGTCAATATCGGGTCGTGTCATTTCGGGTCAGTTAACATTTGGGTCAGGTATGGGTCGGGTCATTTTGGGCATCGGGTCAGGTATCGGGTCGAGTCATTTAGGGTCAGACCATTTTCGGGTCAAGTGTGTTCGGGTCATATTCGGGTCGGGTCAAAATTAGGTAAGGTCACATTCGGGTTGTTCTAGTTGTGGATCAAGCTCAAATCAATAATTTTATATTTTGTTATTGTTATAATAAGAACTATCAATTCGGTTTATGAGCTTTGCTACGGTTGAAGATGAACAATTTGAGTTATTTTTGGCACCAGACATTTTTAGTTCAATTATAAAGTAATTTTAGTTCGGGACATTTCGGATATCGGGTCTGTTCGGGTCAATTTCGGGTATCTGATTTGTTCGGGTCAAACACTTCGGGTCAATTTCGGGCTGGGTTAGGATCGGGTCAACTTTATTTTCGGGTCAAACACTTCGGGTCAATTTCGGGCTGGGTTAGGATCGGGTCAACTTTATTTTCGGGTCAGGTATGGGTCGGGTCAATTCGGGTTTTGGGTCGATGTTTTTGGGTCATGGGTCAGGTCATTCGGGTCGGGTCATCGGGTGTGGGTCAGGATTGCCAGGTCTAATGTCTCATGACATATATCTTCAAGTTCTTTTCTATTCTTGGCTTCTAGGTGTAACCTAGAGGCCCAACCGCCCAAACTAGATTGTGGCTGACTATACCATCTGGTTCATACACACTACACAGTAATATGTAATAGGCTGTTCATTTTTAGGACTTTGACAGTCAATCCAGGTCATGTCCTGAATCTGGCATTATTGAGTTAAGCAGTCAGGTCAGCATCTTGCGGCCAACTTGTGAGCTTTATTTGCTCATCTAATCGATAATAGAAAGTTTGCCACTCTTATCTCAGATCTGTGAATTTGACCTTGTATTCAAACTTTAGATTAAATTTATGCTTGTACACTCTCTCTGTTGAATGTCCTCCCCAAATGAAATGTTGGAATCTTGCTGTAAAGATGTGCGTGTCATTGTTCAAAGTAGCATGAACGAAGTAGCAACAAGCAATCAGTCTTTTTTCTTCTGTATGACAATGACAACTTTTGATATTTCCATGTATCAGCTGCAGATAAGTTGACCAATGATGAGATCCTGTAAGTTTTAGGCATCTATTATTCTATCCACTCAAACATTTCCTGTAATAATATTTGCAGTGAAGATCCCACACATTATTTTCACTGGACTGGAAGATTATAAAGCTCGAGGAACTCAAGCATCTCCTTATTTTACAGTTACACACTACTCCGAATTTGCAGATACCAAAGACTTGGTACTTGTTCGTGGAGACGTAGTATTTACCAGCAAGCTCACTGATGAGGAAGCAAAAGTGCTTTTGGAGACCACTCAATCCTTTTATCTTAATGATGTAAGGTACAAGTTAGTGGAACGGTTCAACAAACAGACTCAGGACTTCGAATTCAAGGATGTATTGCAGGCCTTGAATATGCCTTCAACGTAATTTTTTTTTTTACATTTTTCCTCAAAATGATGACAGCTTTATATCTGTGGAAGTTTGGGAAACTATGTAGAATAAAAATCAAGATGCAGATGAGTTTCTTGCTTCGCGCTCCTATTTAAGTTTTCTGTTACTTGCCCCATGTTCAATGCTTGTATTGTAATTTGTAACTGATACTGATATTGATCACCCAATTGGACCACAACATTGTAACATTTCCCATCCCAACCCCGTGTTGGTTGCCTGCTAGCAGAGTACACTTAAACTTTATTGATGCCTTTTCTTTGCCTCAATCAAGCTTGCTTTACTTGGGTCTTGAGGTTTAAAATGAAAATGAACAAGTTGAGGATACAAGAGTTGTAGCTCAAGAATTTTTTTTTTTTTCAAATTATAATACAGAGTAATATAGCATATGTTGACATATTCTTCGATGGTTTATGGAACTATCTTAAAAAATATGTCTAGTTCACTATACATCGATTTATACAACAAAGTTAATGAAGGGTTAAGAGTTGTTTGAACCTCATGAGTAAAAAAACTCCTAGAAATGTTTACTATATGGTTTTAAATATCATTACTAGGCTAAACTAATCTAAAATTAGTTGCACTTTCTTAAAAAATGCTCTAATTATGGGTCTTCAATTCTTCATTAAGGATTACAATTTGTTGTCTATAGATGGAGATCGATTTCCTTCTCTCACATGAAGAGGGAAGTTGACGAAATCAATAGAAAGAGCGACACAAAACAGTTTTGTAGATAAGATTTGATTCCAAATTTCAAATACCACTCGTAAGACTTAACCAATTAAACTAGTTGACATTCACTATAAAACCTTATAATTAACCACAAAAACTGCAAAATCTTAAACAACAACTTTTATATGTGGCTAGTCATCATGGGGTTTATTTTGTTAGTATTAAATGGGATACTCGATCAGTATTATAAGAGTTACTCCGTCAATGTTATAGGGGTTACTTTGTTCTTTTATAATGTGGTCAGGCGCACATAAAATAACTAAATCTTAAAATCACACCAAATAAAACTAGGACAACATAAACATACAATTATTCATTGGCATAAATGTGGAAACAAAACCATAACCTCCTAGCATTCTACATTTCTACTTGCAAGTGTTGTGACTATTTGTGACTACTACTATCCTTTACTCCCAAAAACTCCGAATTGTACCGTTTTTCCCACAAAACCCTCCTCCAACTCCATCCCCATCTTCTTCTACACTCTTCCACTCTCTCAATAAACACACCTTCAAATTTTCGCTCCTCTGCAGTTTTCTCTCTCCTCTTCTCTGTAAGTCTCCAAAACCCACACTATATATTATAAACTGAATTATTCATGGTCCATTTTCATCTTCCTCATTTTCTCTCTCCTCTACTTTCCAGGCTTTTCTCTCTCCTCTCCTTCATCAATGGATGACGCCGCCGCCACCACCACCACCTCTGCCACCACTCCCGCCGCCGCCGACGACGCCAAAGACATTGAGAACCTCTACGAGTATGGCGAGCGTCTTAATGAAGCTAAAGACAAGTCTCAGGTTTGCTCTCCTTTTTCTCTCTCCTCTTTTTTCAATTTCTAGGGTTTGTTCTTTTTTTTGGTTTGTTTTGGAGGTAATTTGATTGTTTTAGTGCTGAATTTGTTTGTTTTTTGTGTGTGAATTGTAGAATGTGAAGGATTACGAGGGGATAATTAAGGCTGCGAAAGGTAGTTCGAAGGCGAAACAATTGGCTGCTCAGCTTATTCCGAGGTTTTTTAAACACTTCCCTGACCTTTCGAGTAGTGCCGTCGATGCTCATCTTGATTTGTGTGAAGAAGAGGACCTCGGGGTTAGTGTTTTCTACTAGTTTCAGTGACTGCTTGTGATTGTTCATTAGTTCGGAATTGATTTGATAGTCGCGTTGATAGTTTAATTTGAACTGATGATGTGACAACTATGTTTAATTTGTTCAAATTCCGTTTTAAGTTGTATTTTAGTATATTTTGGTAATCTTAAGGTTTAATGAAAGTGAAACTAGTAGTTAGAGATAGTTAGAGATAAGATTCTCGTTGTAAAGGTTGTTTATTGGCACATGTGAAGTAGCTGCTTATTTTGTAAGAAGTTCTGCTTGATGTCTCCCTTATCTCTGGGGTATTTGTTTGCATTAAGTAATGGTTGAAGTTGCTGCTTTAATGAAATGGTTGCTTTAGGTATAAATGCAATTCTTATGGCTCTTGGGATACTATATAATCTGCAAGGATTGGATGATATCATGCACATAGCTCGGAAATTGTATATGAAACAAATAATGTATGTTTGCCTTCTTGGCAAATGTAGATGACATCATGACCTTTATATCTTCAAACTAAGTTTCTTTTAGCTTCTTGCAACTATTGAGCTGTGAATAAAAGAATAATCGGTAGGAAAGCTGATCACTTGGAGTAGCAAGTCTGCCGTTGGATGTGTATTTAATTACCAAATTTAGTATAAAGGGTTGTTACATTATTTAAAGAGTGTGCCTTGTTGAAGGTTATGCTGTTTTGGTTATGAGAGTAGGTGACTCTTTGAGTAGATGAAGTAATTTGTTTGGAGGCAGTGATTTGAGCTTCATTATGAACTTTTACAATCCTCAATAAGCACAACCTAATTGGAGGTGGGTGATATATCAATGATGGTGTAGCTTATGTGCTCTTTTGGTCTTTCTCATGAGACAAAAATCGATGTTACCATATTTCTACATATCGTAGTCAATCCCTCTAGGCTCCACGATGTAATGGTCTTATGGAAGAAATTAAGAAGGATACTTTTTACCTTGTGAGAATTCTACTGGAGGGTAGAGTTGACTTAAGAGTGTTGCAAGTGTTCTTGGTCTTACAGTAGGCCTTTTAAGATTCCTATTCTTCACCAAGCAAAAGTATTCTTTACAAGATTATTTTTAGAGGGTGGGCAGGAGTTTCTTGTGTAAGCAAGTGTTATGAAGAACGAGTTGTTTCAAGATCTTTAGTTACCTCTTACATGTCATGTCATGCCTTAGAGAGTTAGAGCCATTGTCCATTTTTTTTCCTGATATTTTTCTAATTTTATCCTATCTTTTCAAATGTGAAGTTTTGGATGAGATTCTTTACAAGAGTGATTTCTAGTATCCTTACACCTTTTGTTTATCCACTCAAGCATACCTTACCGATTGAAATTATTTTACCATAATACTATTTTTATTTTTGACGAATTTATGCTTTTTGCACTGTATCCTTGTGCATATGTAAACTTGCTTATGTGTGTACCCCTGTAGCTTTGAGATTTTTACCTGCTTCATCAGTTTTGCTTTTCTCTAGGCTCCTTGACTTGACGGTAGCTATATATACGTGAATTTGACTCATAATTAATTTTCGTGTCTTATGATTGCGCCTTGATATCAGTTAAGTTAGGAGCAAGGAAACAAGATACATTTGTTTTATTGTGTGACAATGATAGTGGAGTAAAAGGCATTCGTATTTTATTTTATTAAAAAAGTGTTGTTTAAGCTGCTTCTATTGTCAGTAGAGCTCTGGAGATTTCATCTGCTAGTAGATTTTCACCCCACAGTTTGTTTTACGTGTATTACAAGATTAATGAGACAAATCACATCTTCCTTTTGTATTACAAGGGCTGTGATAGCCATCATATGTTTTGATTTTATGGCTGTTCTATCTTTGGGCCTTTGTATGACTGAAACACTAACTTCCCTAGTCTCTTTGCAGGTTCGTGTACAAGCTATAAGGGGTCTTCCTCTTTTCTGCAAGGATACACCAGAATATGTCTCTAAGATCGTGGACATTCTTGCTCAATTGCTCATGGCTGGTAAGATATGTTTGTTTTGCTTTACTTGGTAAACCTTTGCTTACTTTCCAGATTGTAATGTATTATTCCATGACAGAGGAGAACGTGGAAAGGGATGCAGTTCAGAAAGCCCTGATGTCTCTTCTGAGGCAAGATGTGAAAGGTGCGTTACATTAGAATGCCCATCATCTATACCATCAAGTAATTTTCAAATGGCCAGCTACAACTCCTATGTCTCTAACCTCTCTTTGATTTTAATTGCATCAAATTTTCTGAGTGATTTAATCTTGGATGGTTAAGATATATCCTGGACACTCTGGATTTATTCATTTGTTTCATTTGCAGATAATAATAAAAATAATTAAGTTGAGTCTAGTTTGGCTAATGAGGCTGTGTTAGTCTAGGATCTGTTTACCTTTATTCTATATTATCTTCCAATCTTCCCTCATGATTAGCTTTTCTTATTCCACGCTTTCTATTTAAAATATTAATGCAATTTTATTTCTCTGTTGAAAAACCACTATATTATTATTTGTAACTTGTCTGTGTGGGATACTAAGCAATAATTATCAACTTCTTAGTCCTTAATTGATGTATGTACTCTTTGAAAGATACTTATTTGGAATGAGTGGTGTACGTGTTTCTAAAGGCACTCATTGTTTCTGAAGGACTGATTCATATGCCAGTGTTTTTGCCTCCAGTTTACATCGATTCTTTAGTACTTACCTCCGTTTTTTTTAGTTGACATTTATTCCTTTTAGGAAGTTTTTTTTAGTTTACACGTTTCCTTTTTGGGTAAGTTTTTTACTTTGCATTTACTAGCTACTCCACTTGCTTTATCATTCTCGCTCACTCTCTCTCCTCTACTTAATATGTGTGTCTAAATTGAACGCGTTAACTAAATAGAAACGGAGGAAGTATAAAATAGTTGTAGAGCTAAGGGAGTAAGGCGACATTTCAATTAGACAAGCCAGTATTAGTTGGTCTTTAATACTAGGAACACCTTGAAGTATCTTGTGGGGTTTTTTTTTGTATTTTTTATTTTTTATTTTTTATTTTTTTTATGAGTTAGCGTTTGCCTTATTTTTTTTTTTTGAGTTCGAAATTTTAGTCTTCTTAGCCTCTTATGTGCCGCATGTTGTCCTGACTTAAAAGTTTCCAAGTCGGGCTGTACTTTTATTTGGCGCCTTTATTCTTCATGTGTTAGAGCTCTTTTTGTAGAGCTTAGGATTCAATATGATTAAGTTCCAGCAAAACCAGATTTGTTTTAGTTAAAAGATATTCAACTAATAGGGGCTGAAATGTGTTGGACTGGATAAATTGGAGAAGCAGATCGTACAAAAATTAATTGCATGCTTCTTACTTTTGGACATTTTTTTTGCCAATAATACATGCTTGATCGGAGATATAGATCTGGTTTCACATGAAGGATATCTGAAAAGGCTTTGGTATAGATTCAGTTGGGTTCTCAACAGGATTTGTTTAAGATCTTGCTGTTCAGCTTCTATGAGAGTGTGCTCACATTGGAAATATGAAAGGTGTGAGACTGTCAATAGTTGCATGATCTACCCTTGAAGTTGAAATATAAGACTAGTCTACATAATAAATTGGATGTGAGTCAATTAATTTTAAAGATAGACAGGTGCGAGGTCATTTTATGGACATCAGTTATGATTGGGCAATTTGCCTTATGGGATTACTTTACCCAAATATTTGCCTGTGGTCTCTAAATGCTAGGTTTCCATTCTCCATGGAGGAAATTTCTGTCTAAATAATTTTTGTTTAGGCTTAGGTTTATTAAGAGAGCGCATTTTGTTGAAGACAAGAGGCATTGAAGTAATGTGGCTGCTAGGGGAAAGTAATAATCTTGTAAGTCAATTGAGAGTTCAAGCCTCTATGCAGTACAATTAGTATACTTCTGTGATGCGTGAGTGCATGACTATTCTTGCATATTCTTCCTGGGGTCCAAACCATGTTTTTGATGGTTTGATAGAAATATATTTGTTTTTTTTTGCAGTTTAAGCTGGGATACTTGATGGGGACTAGTGAATAGGGTTGTAGTGAATGATATCAGATTGCATTTGAACTCTGTTTTTGAGATAGAGGTAAATTTGGTAAATTTCGCTCACAGCTCAGAACCAGTTTTCCTGGCTTACTAGTGTCTATAGAGCTTGAGGGAGCAGTAGTGTAGAGGTCGATAATAAGGGGTTGACATAATCGCTTAAGAAGACAGGTGTTATACCATCTTGCTATCCCATTTCATGGCTAATGGGGTTCTCTCTAGAGTCCTCTAAGCTCACTTCAACTTCACTAATAGAAGTGTATATGTGAACCTAAGGTCTTTTAATTTGGCATGACTGATGCTACTTTAATTCAAAACATATTACTGTGGCATTAGTTTCAGGAGCAGTAGCAGAACAGTGAAAGGTCTTTTTTTTTTTTTTTCCTGATTTGGAGGAAAGTGGCTTTAAACATAGATTTGAAAACAAGGGGCTGAGTCATTGTTTATTGTTAGGTACTGCCTTTTTGAAACTTTAACAGAGCACTATATACTGATTTGTGGAACATATCATTTTTTCTGGAATTTGCAATACTTGAATATTATATCTAAATATTGGAAATTCTCAGATTGTTGATGTACTCCGTAGTATTTAATGAATTTTCTGTTGCAGCATCATTATCTGCGTTGTTTAAGCATATTGAGAGCATAGAAGAGAGTACTGATGAAAATATTCGGGAGAAGGTCTTGGCCTTTATAAGAGACAAGGTACAGTATTCTATTTACCTGTTACTCAATTCTGATCTGCAATATCTAGACAGATCCATTGTTGTGTAGAGTAACAATAGCAGGTTGTCTTCTCTGTTTCAGAACTAATCAAGCTGTGTGTGCAGGTTTTTCCTCTCAAAGCTGAACTTCTGAAGCCACAAGAGCAAATGGAAAGACATATAACTGATTTAGTTAAAAAGGTATCATTTATCTGCCAGTATTCACCCTTATTGAGTAATAGAAGTATCTGGACTCTGCTGATGACTCCTGATAGCTGTATAAAACTACTTTTTTTTTAAAAATAAAATATAATATGTTTAATTAGTTTAATGTAATTTTTATTGACTAGTTAATATCTTGCAGAGTCTGCGAGACGTAACTGGTGCTGAATTTAAGATGTTCATAGACTTCTTAAAGAGTTTGAACCTATTTGGCGATAAAGCTTCTCCTGAGCGCGTCCAAGAACTCATTGAAATTATAGAAAGCCAAGCTGATCTGGATGCACAATTTGATGTGAGTCTTTATTTATTTTGGCTATTAATTGCCAATACCTTCCTTTGATACCTCAAGAAGAAGTTATTTTGTCTACGATTATGACTATCACATTGTTTTGTTCATTGTACATAGTTTACAAGCTGGATGTCTGGCGTAATGTAGTTCTTGGTCTTAGTTAGGTGTTTTATACACACCTGTTCTGGGAAATTCAACAGATATGAATCATTAGTTCATAACATATATATCCCTGTGACTAATCAAACATAAAATATATTTCCCAATGAAGCAGTAGTAAGATTCCTTGCCTTTTTAGCAATCCAATTAAGCTTGTTTCTAATGAATTATAAAACTTGTTAGTGGAATTATGGTTCTGCATTTTGGATATCCTTTTCTTTTCTACTGGATGATAATAATGCTGCTTCTGGTTTTTCTTCTCTCTGTATATCATATCTTTATCCCTTTTTTCTCTTGGGGCAAGGGAGAGGGGGGATTGCATGCAAAATTCTGTTTGTAGGGTAGGGCTATTCAAAATAAGTTGTCTAATTCAAGTTTTTTGATCTTCTCCCAATTGCAGGTCCTAGATGTAGATCATATTAACAGGCTTATATCATGCCAATACATAGCCATTCCCTTTTTCATGGTAAATATTGTCTTTTGTTTTACTTTAGTCCATTAATTAAATTTCCTCCTTATAATGTTTTTTGTGTTTTGCACAGCGGGGTGCATCAAATAGCAATTTCCTCAATTATGTGAACAAACATATAATTCCAGTTTTTGAAAAGGTAATTATTCATTGCAGCAAGTTATTTTCTAATTGCTAGTAGCACTCAATCTGTGTATAGAAGAAGTGATGCTTTCATTGCTTCTCTGTTCAATTTTTGTTTTACTGGGTTTTCTTCAATTATATGGAATTTTAGCTTAGTAAATAGTCTGAAGTAGAATACAAGAACCTTGGATGGGTATATGTAAAACAGGGGCTTATGACTCATATCAGTAACAACTTAGGCAAAAGGCTGGAGACAGACTGAGATGATCGAGATTCATAAGATGGGCTTATCTTAAGGAGGCCTAGGATGAGATTTCTAAATTGTCTATATTCACTGTATTCAGGCTTATCTAGCTAACTTTTCGGGGTGGTGAATAAGCTAAAAATTAATCAAGTTGAGCTAAACCCCAGGATAATTTTTTTTCTGGAGCGTGTTTCTTTCTAAAGTTGGGATCCCACATTCTCACATTCAATTAGAAAATACCCCACTATTACTTATCACATCTACTTTAAATAAAATAATGTCCTACTATCTCCTTTCATATCAAGTAATTAATGATAACCAAATTACACCTCATCACCAAAAACTATGTGCCATGATATGTGTCAAAACTAATTTGAGACGGAGGGAGTATTAATTTTATGGATTCCTTCATGGTATTAAAAGTCAAGCTTTCAGGGAAAATTCAGTACATAAATCAAATTGGCTAAATGAAATGGCTCTGTAGTATCTTTCATATATTTAAACTGGTCAATTGGGTTTTGGATCAAATCTTGAGGTATAGTTTTTATTAAACCTCCTATATTCTGATTCTGTTTTGCTACCTCCCATCTCCTCTCAGCTTCCAGAGGAACGAAAGCTAGATCTGCTCAAAAATCTAGCTGAAAGTTCTCCATATACCACACCACAGGATGCACGGCTGATCCTTCCTTCTATTGTTCAGCTTTTAAAGGTATGTGTTGTATTATCTATTTCATTTGTTTTTGAAATGCAGGATGTGAATTCTCTGAATATTTCCAGACAAAGAAAAGGCTGATATTGTGTACATGTGGTTTTAGAGTATTGGCTCTTCTTAAAATTTCTTCTTTTTGAAATTTGTTTCAGAAGTACATGCCTCGAAAGAGGACTGGGGAAGAGATGAACTTCACTTATGTTGAGTGCTTATTGTACACGTTTCATCATTTGGCTTCAAAGGTTATAGTTTGCTCACTATCTGTCTTTCTTGTCCCTCATTATGTATGAGCTTTTGTTGTTGTTTTTCTTACTAAAGGTGGTTTTCTATTGGTCTATTGCATTCAGGCTCCCAATGCTTCCAACAGCTTATGTGGTTACAAAATTGTAACTGGCCAACCATCAGATAGGATTGGCGAGGACTTCTCAGAATACTATAAAGACTTCACTGAGAGGTAATTGAAATCTATTACACTTGACTTCTCTAGGATGTTTCATTGATAATTGAAATAGTGATTAGTGAAATCAGATTTAGTCAATGTCCAATGGTTTTTAAATAGCAAGGATCAAAATACTTTAAGCATAAAATTCTTGTTTTGACTAGTCCTGGTAAAGATCCACCCTTGAATAGAGGCACAACAATATCCATTGGACTTTTGATGCTACATACTTAGGTCAAGGACTTGGGGGGCCAGGTCCCAGCCTGCCTTGCCCGGTAGTTGAGGCTGGGTGCAGTGACCTGAGCATAGTAGATCTCAGGAAGCTTTTTGTCACTTGTTGAGTGTTGACTTGTCCTGAAACAGCCTCTTGTGCTTACTTGGGAAGGCTTTGTGTGACTACCTATTTATGCTTAGGCATATCTGGGTCTGGAGAATAATTTCAAGGTATTATCTAGTTAGTCCCTTTGCTCTAAGATGGAACTTTAAAAGTTTCCTTTCAGTTGCACGAGTTTGATGACTGGTTTCTTCTTTTGGATGTTAGGGAAATTATAAATGTTGCTAGTAAATCTTAGTTTTGATTTGGGATTGGGTAGGGAGATGTGGATTCACAAATTCTTATTGACGCTTGCTAAAGTTAACTAAAGAGTTGCAACCCTTCCATCCATTCATCCGAAGCATGTAAAGCCTGTTACTTTTACTTCATGTTTTCTTGCAAGAGGTTATCACTGGTTAATGTTATTATAATTTGGTTGTACAGGTTGAGTTGTGTTGAGGAGCTCTCTAGGGCTACCATGAAAAAGTTAACTCAGGGTATGGATGAGCAAAACAAGAGGATGGCATCTGCTTCTAATGAAGTTAAAGACAAGATTGTAAGTAATATTCATTGTCTATATACTCCCTTCGTCCCAATATATAGTTCGTGTTTGTGTTTTTTCACGGTATTTAAGAAATGGGAGGAGAAAGTGGGTGAAGTACATGAAAAAAGGTGCAAAGTACAATTATAGACAAAAGTTAGAGAGGGGAAAGTGAATGAAGTACATAAATAAAGGTGAAAAGTAAAATTATAGACAAAAGTTAGAGAAAGAAAGTGGAAAAAGTACAAAGCAAGTGAAAAATTCATGGGTACATTAGGAAGTACACTGAATAAAGAAAAAAATGAGGGTATAATGGTCTTTACATACTATCCAAGAATAGAAACAGGAATAACATTTTGGTTCTCCAAAATAGGAACTATAATATGGGACTGAGGGAGTACTACATTACTGCATCTCAATGCCAATGAGGGGAGGAGAAAGAGGGGGGGGGGGGGGGTGGGGTTAATCCTTCACTTGTAGCAACCTACTTGGTATTTGGTAAGCACTACTAAATGGTGGTAGTTGTAATGAGCTCCCTTGTGATGCTGATTGAATGAAAAATTATGTAGAAAAACACATTGTTTAGATTGTTAAGGTGGAGAAGCATTACCAGGGAAAATGTTTTGGGACTTCCCTTGCAAATTATTTGTAAACTATTTATCATTACCCCATTTATTACTTTATACCAAAAGTACTTTAACTTTAAAAGATTAAAAGAATTATCAGTTTTTATAAGAATACTTGAGAGGATTACAAGTTCTAGACCCCGATATCGAGTAATTTCTGTTTTAATGTTTGATTAAAGTAAATTTTATAGAAGAGATTGTAGGGTACTAGGGTGTGTTATATTAATCACATTGTATGTGACTAACTGACTATATCTTTAATTTTGTGCAGAAAACTGAAAAACAAAATGCTACAACCGGATTGAAGACCTGCAACAACATTCTGGCTATGACTCAGGTATGAAAAAACTAGTACCTTCAAGCCTGCATCCTTCATGGAGTCTCAAAGCAGTCTACTTAACTTGTGCTTTTTCTGATTCAGCCACTGCATAAAAATTCACCTTCATTTATTGGTGACAAGAGGATCAACTTATCATGGAAAGAACCAGTAAAATCAGCTGTTCCTTCAGTTGCTGCTAATGCTGGGTGAGAATTGCATGCCAACTCATAGCTTGTATCTAACCATCATAGTAACTTCTTCTAGGGTACATGGCCACTCTTAAAAACCGAGCAAGAAATCTTAATTACATAAATCTAGGTTCACCTAATAGATTCTACTATCAATGTACTTGTACAGTGAGCTAACAATATCATTTTAAAAAAATCCCAATTCTCAAATCCTGCTGGTGATGCTGTTCATGCCTATCGAGCACTGCATCTTAATTACGGGAACTAGGTTTACCTGTAAATTTTACGATCAATATACATGTACTCTGGAAGAACATTAAAAAAAATCCCAATTCTTGAATCCTGCTGGTGATGTTGATTAGTGATGCAGGGGTAAATGCCATTCTTATGTATCGAGCTGAGTTACCCTAATAAGACATGATAGACATCATAATTACTGGGCTATTAGGAAAGAGATTCATTATGGAAAAGTAAATGGTTCTTATATGACACTTGTTAAGTTACTTGGTGAAATAACCGGTACAGTGTGTTAAAATATCAACATATGATAAAATAATTTATCTGTTAAATATGTATAATTTCTAGTATCTGAATTATATTAACCATCACGCTTTGGAGGTGGGGTGGAGGGGCTACTCCGGTCAATAGCATTTGCCTGTTGGTAAAGAATAATTTGTTTGTATGTACAAAGACTAATCGTGATCTCATAGGCATGATATGGGTCTTTTCAGAGGCTTCCCTGAAATAAATGTCTGAACTTCATAGAACTTTATTTGAGATATGTGTATTATTGTTTCTTTGGCTAGATGTAGTAAATTCTTGTACTTCTACAGGGTAAAACGGCCTGCTGGTGCTGCTGTTAATGGCTCCAACAGCAATGCAGCCAAAAAAGGTCGTGGAGCTGGAGGATTTCAGAACCAGCTTGTTAACAGGGCATTAGATGGTATTTCCCACGGAGGGAGAGGAGGAGGTGGTGGTAGAGGGGGCAGGGGAAGAGGAGGCTGGGGTGGACGCGGTAGAGGGAGGGGCTACAGGTAAAATTCCCCGGTTTCAGTTTCTTTTGATAATTGACGTGCAATTGGAAAGGAAGAATAGTTGGTTGGAACTCTGATAGCTATATACAAGGAACGCGGCTGTGCCATAGAATGTACCATAACTGCTCTTGACTGGCAAATGACAAAAGTTTCATTTAGGGAAGGCGGTTGAGCTGATGTTTAGCATGTACTTTAGTAGGGTTGGGATTTACTTTATTACATTCTTAACTTAAACATTTGTTTAATTTGAGACATTTTTTTTGGTCCATATTTTTTATCATTCCGCAGGGGGATTGTATTTTCTAGCTGGCCTTCATGAAGTGCCCCTTCTTTGACGTAATTATCCATAGTTTGTGGGATTTGGCTTTTGTTTTGCTTAGTAATAGTTTTGATGTTAGTGCTTAGGTACGCAGGTAGTTCTACAACTTTACCAATTTACAACAGGTACACTGCAAAATCGGATTAAGTAATCGTATGCGTTTCTGCTATGCCTTTCGTTTTGGAGTAAAACAAGCTTACCCTGTAAAAAACATGATCTACCCATAACCCATCGGGTTACCCGTTATTACTTAAGTTTAGAGATAGTGTTACTAACACACATTATTATCAAACAGAAGAAAGTACTACTAGTAAATTCTTGATATAAAACCAAAAATGATACAAGTATTTCCTTTTTCATATACTTAGTGAATATGACAGGCCAAAAAAGCATCTTTTCTTTCCTTAAATGGAAAACTCTCAATGCTTTAGCAGTAAACATTTACCAATTTCTAATTTCCTCTGTCCTCAGTTACTATCATGTACTTGTATCAACTAAAATTCAACCATATATTATATGATCTTCTTCCAAAAGATATGCTCTCTTAATCTCTTTAATATTTACTGTACTTATTGATTCAAACTCTTAGCGCATAGCGCCTATGTATATGTTCAGCAATAGGCCATGAAAAAAAAAGTACCATTTCATAGGTAAATAGTACCATTAATATGTAGTGGTATAAATATTTTGCTAATAGTATAAATAAGTATGTAAAGGGTACATCAAAATATTATACTACTGTGAAATATAATAGTACTACTAATATATAATAGTATAATATGCATGCATAATAGTACACAAAAATGTATCATTGTAATCATAAAAAGTACTATTTTAAATATCAAATAACTATTTTACCCTCCTATTTACAAAGAAAAAATATAGGCGCTATGCGCCAAGATGCACCCCTACAACTCTATTTCTCTTTCTCTCACTTTCTCTTTCTCTAAGCTTCTATCTTCTAAACTTAGCTCTAGTACAAATGGCAAAGAAATGCCAATGGTGTAAAATTAAGGAAGATTACCATTATTGGCGTGACTTTCCTTCAACAAATCACCAATTTCTTGTGATCATGGCCTACAATTTCCATCAACATCTGGTAATTTTCTTGCTATTTACCATTTTATTTAACTCATTATTATTAGCCAAATTTTTACTTGATTTTATTTTTTTATTTTATTTTTAATATATATATATATATATATATATATATATATATATATATATATATTTTGGTAGAAAATTACTCTAAAGTTTCTAGCATGTATTACAAGAACATAATTTGTGATTATGCATAAAGAAAAGTGTAATCACCGAGAATTTCCTTTGTTAGATTTAAAATGTACTTTCAAACTATCTTAATATCAACATTTTATAGATTTAGTAAAAAGGTAAGCGTAGAAAGAGTGTTTAACTTGAATATTAATTGTGCATTAGCTAGCTTAAAACTTCGAATGGTTAATTTATTATGAACCGAGGAAGTATTAAACTGTGAACATAACTTGTGATTCATATGTAACGAAAAGTATAGTCAGTGAAATCTTAAACTTGTTTGTTAGATTTGTCTTCGGTATACTTTCAAAATATAACTAATATTTAAATTTAGTAGAGGGAATGAGTATTAAACTTGTCATATTAATTGAGCATTAGCAAACGTAAAACTACAATGGGTTCAAGTTTAAATAAACGAGGAAATATCAAACTTTCCATATAATTACCCAACTCATCACAAGTTTTTGTTTGTTTTGTAGAAAATTCCTCAAAAATTCATAGAATGTTTCATAGAAAAACTCTCAACATGGTGTACTCTTATCGGACCAAATGAAAACAAATGGAGAGTGAAGTTTGTTAGTGATACGATGAAATTCTCAGACGGATGGGAGAAGTTTGTTAGTGATCATGGAATAGAGGTCAATGACGTTGTGGTGTTTCATTATGCTGGAGATTCGTCGTTTAAAGTCTCTGTATTCAACGGGGAGAATTGTTGTGAAAGGGAAGGCTCTCACTTTGCGAGTAATACTTCTTCTACCTCGGAGAAAGTTACTTGTACGAGTTCTTTGCATTTCAAGAGGGCTAGTGACAATAATACGAGTACTCCTGCTCCTGCTCCTGCTGCTACTGCTACTGCTGCTGCTGCTGCAGCTGTTGGCAGTTCGCAAAAACCCATTGTAGTTGATGAGGACGACGAAGGATCATATAATGACAATGATCAAGATCATGACCATGACCACGTGTCTGAGTATGACACTGCTACTACAATTGATATAAGTGCGGAAGACGAAGAATATCAAGATGAGTACTCTGAGTACCAGCCTGCTGTTTGGAGGCGGAGAACCAGGGCAAGATCATATTACTCTACTACAGGTTATAAGACTTATATAACACCATCTTTAAGATATTCCCTATAATTTTAAGAAATTATGTACTATATATGTGATTAAAATTGCATGTGTTCTGGTAAAGTTTGAAGGTTTATTTATATATATGTTTTGATAATGCCACATTAATTGTCATGATATACATGTATTACTTGCATTTCATGATATATGTAGCGCAATTATTGAGAGGGAATTGTTGTACTGTGAATTTTGTATCTCAGCACGTAAACCCTTTTGAAGGCGTTTGAGCTGTTATATCTGCATATAGCTCAGTATGTGTGCTCCTGTTTGGCTGTTTGGTCATTGCTCATGTATGACGTGTTTGTTGAACAACTTTTAAATGATCTCGATAATTAGAATGAAATAGCAGTAGCAGATGGAGCAATTCAGCAATATATGCTCTAACACACCTGATAGTACAAAAAAGAGTTGGCTTGTTTTGATAGTGTTGGTAGCGGAATATTTTTGACCTGATAGTACAAACATATGAACATTTCTTAAGATGATCTTTGAGCTGAATAATCTGATACAGGGGTGAAAAAATGCTCTCTTGGGCTAATGAAATCTGAGTTGGATTTAGTTGATCCAATTTGTGATCACGCCACTGTTTTAGATAGCTGATATAGAGAAAATTCAGTGAAAATGTTCACGAACAAATCATTTGTACATTTCATAAGAATGGACAATGGCATTTAGCAAAACAATAGAGCAAAAACATGCGGTATTTTATGAGATTTACGAGCAGACTATATTCCTGTTTGGAATAGTATAGGGAAGTAGCCTGTTTGTGTGTCTTAGAGTGATGTTATGAATTGGAGGTACAAATTATAAGACAATCTTTGGTGGGTGATTGAAATCATGAACATTGTGGCAGTGTATTCTTGATTATTTGCTGCATAATTCGTCTTTTGAAGCTGATATCGATGCAAAATGTACTGTAAGGCTCAATCTATTACATACAAGAAATCAGAAAATGCTATTACCTTGAATGTAGGCCAAATTTATATCTTTGAAAGAAATTAGGTGACAGACGAAATTTTTTCTTTTCTAACTCCTATGAAATTATCAGCATATTGCTATGCAGAAAAAAAAACCCGAAGCAGAATGTGCTACATATCTAATCGGAGGGTTCCTACAGAAGAAGAAAAGATAAGAGCTTTGGAAAAGGCTACAAGATTTATGAAGGCTAAAAGATATACTGAGAGAGAGAACAAGATTCCGAGCCCGCCTATGCTTCAGATAACCTTGCGGCCTGCACATGTTTACTGGGGATTTATGCTGGTTTGTTTCCTTTCTATACCCTTTAGTTCTTTCTAATGAAATTTTTTGTTTAAGTTGTTGTGAGTGTTTTATTACTCTATTTAGAAGTAATTGCAACTCAAACCTCTAGTCAGCATGTTAGTTTTACTAGTTTCCCAACCTCAAAAATTCTTATCATGGTTCAAATGTGCAACATATGATCTTGTTTCTTATGCCGGGAATCAGATTGTTTGGTTTTAACCTGAAAAGTTATTATAAACAATAGAGATGAATAAAATTAATAACACAGAATTTACTTGGTTCGGTCTATGTGAACTACAGTCCTACATCTTAGTGTGGAGAGGCTCAATTAATTTATCCTTTTGCATCTTAGTGTGTGACTGCAGTTATGTTCAAGAAGTGAAGAGGTTAGGTTAATAATACAAGCTAATGCCCGTAAACTCATTAACGAGTTGCCAATGTTGAAAGGCTTCGGCCATGTTAAAAGGACTATGCTACATTTGCCCGTTGGGTAATCCATCCACTAGTTAGCGAGGTTTAAAAGTATTCTAAATTGTTGAGTTGGATTTCACTACGTTTTTATGTGTATACTAATGCGTTACTAACCTCAATGAATACAAATATTCTTTGTTTCTCTTATTGTACATAAGTACATAATTCACACGTTTTTGATATGCTATAATTTAGTATTAACAACTTCTATATGTGAATGTGTAAGCAGAAAATCCCAAAAAAATGGGCAATAGAGCATATGGTCCATGGCTCTCAGGACGTGAAGCTGCAGGTCGGAGAATATAGACAATAAAAATGAATAAACTAAAAAGAAAGAAAAAAATTCTATAAATTTACCCTTTTGCATCTTAGTGTGTGTCTGCAGCTATGTACAAGAAGTGAAGAGGTTAAGTTAATTAATAAGACAAGCTAATGCCCGTAAACTCATTAACGAGTTGCCAATGTTGAAAGGCTTAATTCGGCTATGTTAGAAGGACTATGCTACATTTGCCGGTTGGGTAATCCATCCACTTGATAAAGAGGTTAAAAAATATTCTAAATTGTTGAGTTGGATTTCGCTACGTTTTATGTGTATGCTAGCGCGTTACTAACCTCAGTGAAGACAGATATTCTTTGTTTCTCTTATTGTACATATTCACACGTTTTTGATATGCATAATTCAGTAATTTACCAACTTTTATATGTGGATGTGTAAGCAGACAATCCCAAAGAAATGGGCAATAGAGCATATGGTCCATGGCCCTCAGGACGTGAAGCTGCAGGTCGGAGACCGAAGCTGGAATGTTGGATACAGAGTGACTAAGTCTTGTAATAAGGTTGTTCAATACCTCAATCCAAACTCGCAGAAATTTGTGTTTGACAACAATTTGGAGGAGCACGATACGTGTGTGTTCGAGCTGATTCAGAAAGGGCTCTTATCCGTCTTTAACGTCTACATATTTCGTGTCATTGATGAAATTGTTCCCTTGACACTGTCAAATTACAGAGCTTAAGCTGATTGAAGTTAAGTATGATAACAAGGAAGATCGAATACAAATACAAGTACTCCGTAGCTGCTAGATGGCAAAGTTTGTTTGAACTTTTACTACTAAATCAGATGGTTCAATTTGTATAACTTGGTACTTAGAACTTAGAAGTTGGCCTGGAAAATATTTGAGTAGGAATTAAATCAAACCAGCACTTTATTGAATGTATTGATCTTGTTTGTGCATGTATGATATTTAGACTTAGAGCAACACCTTTGTTATTTGATCCTGTTAAATTGAGTTTTTATGTTTTGAAAATAGATTAAATTTTTTTTTTTTTTAGTTATTATACTTAATGATCCTTATAGATATAATAAAGGAAGCATGAGCATTTTACGGTAAAACACATTACTCCCTCTATCCCCTTAGCTTGTTTGCTCTTAAGGGGTGTAATTTTGTACAAAATTTTTGGTTGGATAGAGTTGACAGGAGTGAAACTAGTGGGATCAAATGTAGTGGATCTATCTATAACTAATACTAAAGTAATTATCGTTGCCATCATAACTATCCACGTGGCAGCTTCTTATAACACATTTTCCTTTAAAACTATTATTGACATCATTTTTTTTTTCAATGTAAAACTGATGTTGGAAAATGATTGATTAGTTATACATTTTTCTAAAAGCTTTTATGACTAAATTGAATAAATACATAATTTCCTATGGAGTAAAAATAATTGACGGTTGGTCTCTTTCACATTCTTTTTTTTTTCCTGCTATATTTTTTTTAAAAGAAAAAAACAATAATCTCCTACATTTTATTAGTGATTGTACAGTTTGAATTTTTCACTCGACTTTGAATTTTTCAATTTTTATTATAACTATAAAGTTAATTAGAATAATTAACATCATGCTCTTCATTTTAGCTCAATTAATCTAAATAGAGGGATCATGATTTATTGTGTTTTGATTATAACATTTGTATTATACACTTACAAGTAAATTTTTTTATTATTAATACCATGCCTTTCACGGGACTATCCAAGAGCACGAATATAGTAATGACTCCTCGTTATAATTCATAGTATGAGGTAAATTCAGAAGGACAACTTAAAATCATGACAAATTTCAAGGAGTGGAGAGGGTAGAGATAGAAGGAGGAGGGTTTTACTAATTAGTCTATTAGACGTGCAATTACTTATTTTTCTTAATTTAAATGGAGAAGTTTATAATATATTATTATTTTTTTTTTTATTTTTTTTTTATGATGTTTATAATATATTAATTTTTTTTATGAAGTTTATAATATATTTTTTTTTTATGATGTTTATAATATATTAATTTTTTTTATGAAGTTTATAATATATTAATTTTTTTTATGAAGTTTATAATATATTATTATTTTTTTTTATTTATTTTTTTTAGCAATAATATATTAAATTTTCAGAACCTGATGTTTACTGATAAGAATATTTATTTTAATTTGCAACCTTATTGTAAAAAAGAAATGTGGCTAACTCTGAAATAATTAGATTAAAACGTGAACAATGTGCAATTTATTTATTTTATGATTATCTAATTATTTCAAAATTAGGCTTATATTATCTATTACATCATACATTCTAATTTATTTATTTATTTATTTTTTTTTTGACGAAACATCATACATTCTAATTAGATTATATTGTAAATGATGAGACTCAACTTTAGGTATTAAAATACAAAATGAGTTGTAATTTACACCCAATGGTGATACCCACCCCACTTCTTAATTTAGCAATTCATGTGATATGTAATTTCCCAATGGTGAGACTCTCTTTAAGTATACTAATGTCATTGTCCAATGTGGTCCACACATCCAATTAAATAAACAATTTTAAGTTTTTACAAAAACGTTAAAAGTTAAATAAATAAATAAATAAATAAATAAACCAATATGAAATTGATAAAGCCCCGCTATTTTTTGTCAATTGAGACTCAAAGTTGAGTATCTAAACTTTGCAATTTTCTTTTTGAGTATTTAAGTTTAGATACCAACTTATTAGTATGCTTTGCAAAAAATACCCTCTCTCTCCTAAAAAACTCTAATGAGTCTCACCATTGGAGATGGTCTTAAGGGCCTATTCTGTTTACCTTATTTCAAGTCTAATAAGTTCTGAGAAGTTCAGTTTAGAAAATATAAGTTCTGATACGGGTTGCCCAAGTTCAAATTATAACTATATAGAATAAGTTTCAATAAGGTGTAATAAGTTCAAATAAGTAAAAATCAGGTGAATAGATTAGTAAACATCATGTTCTGCTCACATTTCGATAATTCAGGGTGTGTTCTATTTACCTGATTTTCATTGATCTGAACTTATCTTAATTTATCTGAACTTACCTGAATTTATTAGACCTTATTAAAACTTATTTTAGTTGTAATTTGTACTTGGGTAGCCCTTATCAAAACTTATTAAACCTGAACTGAACTTAATTGAACTTATCTAAACTTATTACACTTAAATAAGTGAAAATAAGGTGAACATAACATACCCTAAGTATTATCTATTGTTAAGTTTGATTAATCTAAGTATACTCTAGCATTAAAAAAAGGTGAAAAACTAAGTATATCGAATACATATTATTGTTTGTCCACTCAATTCAATTTCTTATTTTTTTTTGGATGCTTGATACTCAATTACTAGATTAAGTCTCGTGCAACGCACGATTGTTACTAAAATTTAATGGAGTATATTGTAACAAATTGCATGACTAATTCAACAATAATGGTATTTGTTAAACATCGCCCGCAAATCTCCACATAAAGTCCACAAATTAGACATGATTTGATAATTTTGCCCATTTCTAAAATCGTACCCAAAGTGAACAAATCTCGATCTAACAAATGTGGAGTCGTACTGGGTTGCCCGGGAGACTGGAGGAGAGGTCGGAGAGGCGAGGGACGCCGGAGATACGTCGTCTTCGACGGAAAACGAGGTGGCGCCTAGTTTGGACGCCGGAACCATGGCAAGGACGTCCAGGCAAGGCGCCACAACCAGTGCACTGGCGTCCAAGCCAGACGCCACAACCAGTGCACTGGCGTCCAGCCCAGGCGCCTCAACTAGTGCACAGGCGTCCAGGCTAGGCGCCACCACCAGTGCACTAGCGTTTCTGCCAGACGCCGCCGTTACCGTTTAATTTTTTTTTTTTGCCTTTTTTTTATTTTTTTTTTGTTTTATTTTTTTTTTAAAAAAAAATAAATTGAAAATCCGGAATTCTATTAAAAACAGTTTTTTTTTTTTTTTTTTTAAACTATGTTTAATAAATTTATGTTTTGATTTAGGATGTGGAAATTTATGTTTTTTATTTGATTTTATAAAAAATATATATAGTAGACTTATAAAAAATAACACATAAAATTAATAAATGTTAAAAAAAAATCAAACACATTAAAAAAAAAAATTATACATAAAACAAAAATTTTTAAAAGTAACACAAATTTTCTGATTTTCCAAATAAAAAAAAAATTAAAAAAAAAAAAAGCGGCGAAGGTGGGGCGCCTGGCCAGGACGCCCACCCACTGGCGGTGGCGCCAGATCCGGCAGCCATAGCCAGTGGGCAGGCGCCTGGTTTGGACGCCTCTACCGTTGGCTGGGCTTCCAAGCCACACGCCACGCCACCGGCACTGGCTGCCAGAGCTGGCGCCACCGCCAGTGGGTGGGCGTCCTGGCCAGGCGCCCCACCTTCGCCGCTTATTTTATTTTTTTTAAAAATAATTTAAATAATTACCTTGCCACCAAGTCGCTGCCTTTCCTCCGCCGTCGCCGCCACCACCTCTTTCCCTTACCGCTTTTAGAAAGATGTAGTGAGTGGTTTTTTTTAAAAACACAAAGGGCAATAAGGTCACTTCAATACAAATTTGTGGGCTTTATGTGGAGATTTGCGGGCGATGTTTAGCGATTCACTTATTTTTTATACTTATACTAATGTCAAGGTTAGTGAAGCATTAGACTTTATTTTTAAAAAAACCACATCAATTAGAGTGGTTCCTTCTAGGTTTTCTCCTTGGGAGGGTTTTTTTTATTATTTCCTCTAGAGTTTCTCTCTTGGGAGGGTATTCCTAGCCTCCATTGCTTGGTTTTTTTTTTTTTTTTTTATATTTTTATTTTTTTAAATTTTTTTTTTTAAGGTTTTCCTTCTGTCTTCTTCCATTTTTCTCCATACTACCATCTTTTTGCCTCTTGGTCTCAGTTGTGAATCTTTGTAGGGGCTTCCATTGGTGTTCTTACCAGGGGCGGAGCTACAAGGGGGGCTGGCAGGGCCTTGGCCCCCGTAGCCTAGCCTCGCGGCCCATAATTTTCTAACTTGGACCCCTGTAAATTTATTGTATATGTATTATTAAGTGAATATTAACTTCACATAAATGGTCTTGCTTTAGTGGTATATAGGTAGTACATGATAGTACACATGGTCACTTGTTCGATTTTCCTAGCTCTCTCACTTTGCTTTTCTCTTTTATTTTTCTTGTATAATTTGGGAGTTTTTTTTTTCTTTTATAATCCCACTTCTTTATTTTTTTTTCTTTAAAAATTTTCTTAAAAAAAAAATAAAAAAAATAAAAATTCTTTAATAATTTGGCTGGTTGTTTTTTTTTTCTTTTATGAGATGGCAAATGAAGATTCAATGCTTCAAATTCAATAATACTTTGTCTAAATTTTATTCATTTATGATATTTTGTTGATTGATGATCATCATAATTTTGCCTGTGTATGATGTTGTGACATACATTCAAAAAAATACATGTACTTTCTAAGATCTAAATGTTTCATATTGCTATTTTATGTTTCTACTTATTTTTGTTAATCGTTTTTGAATTTGAGTAGAGTTTGCCTTGTATATGATGTTATAACATACATTCAAAAAAACACGTAACTTTCTAAAATAATTTAAATGTTATATATTGCTAGTTTATATGCTTCTCTTATTTTTTATTAATTTTTTTTTATTGATTTAGAGTAGTTTTAACTTTTACTGCAAAGTTCTTCGTATTTGTCTTGTGATTTTTTTGAATGTCAAGGTAAAATGATGAGCTTTGGGTCTTTGTATAGAGAAATTTTTATTGTCAATGCTTGCACGAAAGATAATTTGTCCCTCGAAAATAATAGGCTTGGCCCCGTTAGCTTTTAATTCCTAGTTACGCCCTTGGTTCTTACCAGTGGTAAGTCCCAAAAACTTTTTATTTGCTTTCAATAAATAGATATCATCATTGAGATGATGATTTTTCTCTTGTGTTTATTTTAATTTTTTTGTTTGTATGGCAAGAATTGAAAATTTAGGGTTTCATAATCTCCATAAGAATCCAGAGGACCACACGAGTATTTTCACTGAAACGACTATGCATCCATGGATTTCAAGCCGAATCAGAGCTAACTCACATATTATATTGCTTCAGATGAAATTTTTTATTAAGGCGATTGTTAATCAAATCTGCGATGTATTTAGTTAAGATGTTATGTACTTGTATGTGCTGAAATTTTTGATTTCCTTGGAATTATATGTAATTGTCATTTGGCTATATTTTATTAATGAAATTCCTTTTTCTTCTTGTAAAACAAAAAAAAAAGACTTCATTTATAAAAAAAAGAAAAAAAATTTATATTTAATATAAATAATATTATAGGAATAATTTTAGATAAAAGTATTAATTTAATATTTACTTAATCTTTGTTCATTTTTTTTACATACAAAATATAAAATATTTGAAATATATGCAAAAATATTCTAGTTGAGTGTATGTTGAAAAAAATATGATTGTCAAATTGAAAGAATATATATATTATGTGTTCAAAATTGTTTTCTTGAAATTTTGCTAGGAAAAAAAATGGAGGAAACATTTTTAATCGTGAAATGACTTGTGTCATGCATTTGAAGATTTAATTTGGAAAAATATATTAGCGCTATGTGGAATAATATTTTGGTAGAAATTTTAGATATTTGCTATTATATAAATGACGTGAATCTTTTTTAGTGTTTGATAAAAAATATGGTGGTCAAATAGGAAGGTTTTATTATAGTTATATGGTAAATATATTTGCAGAAGATTTGACGGAAAAAATAAGGTAGTTTTGGAGGGAAAAAAACAACACCAAAAAGTGACACATGTCAATATGTCATTGCTGGTGTCTGTTTTAGTATTTTGTTATTGATTGGGGCAGTACATGAAACAACAAGCAGATTGCTCACTCATTTGACAGAATTATCGTAATTCCTTCTACTTTTAAAATCGAAAGAAGTAGAGTGCCACAAAATTTAAAAGAAAGTCCAGAAAAAAAAAAAAATAACTTGCCCCAACATGGTTATGGTCAGGGACTAACAATCCATACTTAAACTATTAAATCACCTTGTCTATTACTAATTTAATTTAGCGCAACCTAGTGAAAATTTATCAATTGTACAAGTCAAAATTAGCACAATTTTTTAAAAGACTAGTAAATTTGTTAAGACTCTTTTCTTAAACATTCCTGTATTTGTCTGTCAACTTGTATATGGTTAGACTTTAGCACAACCTAGTGAAAATTTATCAAGTGCACAAGCCAAAATTAGTACAATTTTCTAAAAGACTATCAAATTTGTTAGTCTTTTCTTAAACATTCATGCATTTGTTAAAACGGATTAATTAATCTTATTTTTTAAGTATTCCCTTGAAACATCCTCCAACATAATTAATTGCCATTTAAAAAAAAAAACAGAAAAAAACCTATTTATATAAAACGTATCACATTCATATATTTTAAACAAATTTCTTATATGTTCATATTGTTCTAGATGTAAATTTTAAATTAATAAGCTCATAAAAGACTAACTAAAGCGTTTTATGATAGGTTATTAAACTTACACGGAAAAAGACAATGATGAGATTTCCTTTCTATTCAAAAAATGACCTTAGTCAAATAATTCAAAAGAAATGCCTAAATTCCAAGTCATGCTACGACTTGTAATTGTTTCTTAACGAAGTACAAATAATATTTTGTATCTAGATACATTAGACATAATGTGCCTAAGGGTAAATTTTCATTTAGATTCTCTATATGAGTGTTGTATTGAAAAAAATAAATAAAAAAAAAACCTTTTAGGTACAGATATTAGTATTGGTATAAGGGAGCCACAATGGTAAAGATGTAGACAAGATTTGATCCCACGTCTTAAGTACTACTAGCCCTAACCAACTAGATTAATAGATATCAACGGGTATACATATTTGTACTTGGATACATAATATAGGTCTTCCAAATCAATTCATATGACCATAATAGTTCTAAATCCAATATCACTCATGAATTTCAACATTAATTTAAAGCTTCATTAGCACAAAATTGTGCTTGAATCATAAGGGGTACCAAGGATATGTTAACATTTATGAGAATTGAAAGATGGCGCAAAATCTTTCGATTAAATGTCCCAATTTCCCTACAAATTTTCAATGGAAGACAATACCTTTGTGATAATTTGGACCATTTACTAATCTTTCACATAGTAATGATGTTAGACAGGTTTTTCCTTCCTTAATTTCATGCTATTGTGGATAGACAAGATATTTAATTTGGAGTGTCTAAAGAACAAATTTTCACTCTAAAAAAAGTTGAAAGTTGATTTTTCTTTTTTTTTTTTTTTTTTTTTGTATACTAGTTGAAAATTGATTTTTAAATAAAACAAAGGCTCTATTTGGGTCCATCTCCTGCCAGTGCCCACCACTTATGCCGCCATTTCCCACGCCCTTCCATAATTCCATGTTCTACCAATTCGTAAAAGTACACCGTTACTTAGCTAGTGTTAGAATCGAGTGAGTTGAGACTTAAGACTGAGCTTTAAAGTAGGTTAATTACACTTTCGTTCGAACTTAAACCGAGTCAAAACCTTTGTCTTGCCTTAATTATCTAATTACCATAAAATTAAATTAATTTGATGTCGAAAGTTAGAGCTTTTTTATGTTGTAACTATCTATGTGCTAATTCTTTTAGAGCTTCTCAACAGTGTTAATATGTTATAATATATACAAGTAGAATAGATAATTCTTTAAAAAAAATAAAAAAATAAAAACAGGAACAAGCATGTTCACAAGTTTCTCATGCCAAATTTGCCTGTGTTAATCTCTTTTGAAAATTTAAAGACATGTTGAATGGTTCACCCCATCATTTAGGGGTGTTCCAAAACCAGTCCAGACTAGATTAATGCACCAGATCCGAACGGACCTAATAAACTGATTTGATCTCCGAGTTGAGATTTTTTTATTTATTTTTATTTTTTAAATCTTTGGTTGGTCAATTCCAAAACCCTTAAAAATCAGTCTTAAACTGAATCAGTTTATTCCTTGAATTATGTATAAAGCGCTTAAAAAATGATTAAGATTATCCATAATAAGTTAATATAACTTTAATTTTATGAGCTTTTTTTGTATTATACTTACAAAAAAGAACATTAAAAAAATTATTATTCCTTAATTATTTTCGAATGTTTCATAAAATTATTTTTAAAAAATTTTATTCTTTTCAAAAATATTCTAAAACTGGTCCAAACCAATCCAGACTGGATTTTGGACCCTTTTTTCCAATCCAATTTGGTTCCTAGCTTAACCGGTCCAGTCTCCGATTTTTCCAATTCAAATTTTCGATTTTTTTTTTATAAGGAAAGGGGGAAAAAAAAGTTAGGATAATTCAAACTTTTTATCTTTGACAAGTGAAGAGCCCTTGGCAAGTTGGCATCATTAACATCAAAAATTATTTTATGTTAAATTTTTATTTACTTGAAAAGATTACCTGCCGCCCCCTTTTGTTTGTCCGATTGAAATTTATTACTTTGTGAATTTTCAATTCTTCTTTTAGGAATGTTTCTTTTTTCTTTTTCTTTTTGATTAATTTTCTATGGTGGACGCATGCTGCCTTGATGTTTGAGGAGTTATTATACCTTATGTCCTTATGTGGTGATGTGTGGGAAAGATGTTATATTGTTGAAAATTAGAAGGAATTTACATTATTATTTTTTTTAAACGATGTAGATAGATTATCCAATTATCCATTTTGTGTTAACACAATGATTTGTGAATTGTGATACACAGTTAATTTTTAGAACATTTATTCAGGACAACTTAGCTATCTCATTTATGAGTGTAAACTATGGACAATTTTCAAATGGTCCCAATAAAATTATGACCATTGTATTAGATCAAATCGCAACCGTTCATTTCTATTGACTAATGTGAAACTTTTGATGAAGTTGACTTTTACTTTGATTATTGAAAAACCACATTTTATCTCACTTTCATTCAGTTTTCACAGTTTAGTTATTTTTTCTTTCCCTACTCAATGTCGTGTGCTTTCATTCTTCTTATTAGCATATTTACGAAAAGAGAGATTACCATCATCATCATCATCATATAAGAATAATTGTTTCCATCTACCTACATGCTCATGATTTCATGAATATGCAGCTGTATGGGTAGTATTATGATGCGATCGGAAAAAATTAAGCCCTCTACATGAAGTTTGCGGTGAAGACATAGGTCTTAAGTTATATTAGGTCAAGGATCATGAAGACACCATTTATTCATAACAACCACTTTGCATTTTGTACATCTGAAGACTAAACCCACCTGAGTGTGACATTAAAATAACCTTCACCCTTCATAAGAGGCAATTTGATAAATATTATATGATGCGATCGGAAAAGAACATTAATCCAAATATCATCATGGCTAAGCTAAGCCAATTAAAGCAGTAGTAATATATTTGTGCACGAATAAAGAATTTTGCTGATATCGAAAAATTAATCCGTAATTAAGCATACAAATCTCTGCATGGCTCCCCTTCCGAACAATTCCGACATCGAAAAAAAAAAAAAAAAAATTCCGACATCGAAACTCAATTAAACACTCAATTAATGTAGAAAAAGTGAAATTAAGGAGAATGGACACGAAAAACATTGAACAAGGAAAGAAAAGAACTAATTTGTAACAACTGAATGAACGTGGGTTAGAATGTGGGATTTTTTTTATTTTTTTTTTTAACATTTTTCAAAAATCAAAATAAAAAGTCAATTAAATCAACGGTTAAAATTAATCTATAAAAACAAACGGTTGTAATTTAATCTAATACAATGTCTATAATTTTATTGTGGCCAGTCAAAAGTCATCCGTAAATTACCTGTTGTTAATTTGTTGTTTGGGTAACTATAGTAATGTTTATTTTGCATATAAATTTTGGTCAATTAGATATTTAGATACTGAAACTCCACCCTCTTTCTAAAAACACTTAACAATAGATGGACAAAAATGATAAATGATTTACAATCTTTACAATATCATGACCTTGCCGTATACCGTTTCTTCTAAAAAAAAAAAAATACCTACACCAAAATAACCAACCTACACTCAAAATATACTAAACTTTTTTTTTTTTTTTTGAAAGAAAATATACTCGAAGTTAAACCTTCATAGCCTTTTTTTTTATTTATTTATTTTTTTTTTTTTTTGAGGAAAACCTCCATAATAAGTCCAGCTTAAACATGACCCAAATTCAAGATCAACCAGACTCATACATATTTGACACAATAATAAATTACTAGTAAAATAATTTTTGAGGTTATGTAATAAAAAACTTTACAACAGGTAATAAGTCAAAAGCCATCACTACCATGAGAACCACCACTTCTTTATTCCAATGAAAACGAAAAAAACCATCACTTTTATCTACCTCCCACTATCACATCATATTTCTGAAAACACTAGAAAAAGGCAAAGGTATGTCCCAATATTAGAATTTAAATACAACAAAAAGAAGAAAAGAGCACTAACATAAAAGTGGCCTACAAAAATAATGCAAGTATTAATAAAATTACTATAAATAGATAAATAAAAATTTGGCAATAGTACAGTACAGATTTGTATCACGCTCCTCATTCAAAACTGACACCTAATATTATCACATAGCAGTTGAAATATGACAAAATTCCCACCCACTGAAATACAACTAAACATTCTTAACCTTTAGACAGCATTTCTTGCTTGTTTGATATGCAAGAAACTTCAAAACTTTAGTTTCTTCTACCAAAATTTCATACCTTTGAAAGATGGTGCAAAGAAAGGTGGTAAACAATAAGCTTGGAATTCAAGCTAGTACCCTCAAAACAGATAAGAAGCAAGCCATCATAAAGCCCTCCATCCAAAACCATGATGGCAAGACCAAAGGAGCCGATTTGAAGGCCGTGAAGATGAAGAAATCGCGGTCTGTTAAAAGGTCCAGCGTCGATATTAGTCATCACTCAACACCGGAAATCCAGGAAGTGGCTCGGCAGCTAGGAAAGCCACCTCAATTTGTCACACCGGTGAAGACTCCGAGCCCCAAGAAACCTTTGCCATGTAAGTCTCCTTACATATCTCCGAATTATATGAAGAGTACAAGCAGTTCTGAGGCAAGAAAAGAGAGAAAAACAGCTAAGGAAAGCAGCAATACTAGCATTTCTAAGCTTCATAAAGTTGCAAAAACATTAAACAAGTTATCTAGTTTGAAAAAAATGAGGGCCTTAACAAAGTCACCTAGCTTTAAACACACAAGATCAGGAGCCTGTAAAAAGCTTGTTTTATGTCAGAATGATCTTGATGTACAAAGAGCTACTTGCTCATCAACCTTGAAAGATTCTAAGTTTCCTACTTACCTTAAACTCAAGCCCGGGGCAACTGAAGCCGAAGGAAACTCGGTGTTTAAGGTCTGCCCTTATACCTATTGTTCCCTTAATGGTCATCACCATATCTCTGCGCCCCCCTTGAAGCGCTTCTTGGCTTCAAGGCGGCGGCTGCTGAAAACCCTGAAAGTTAGACCAGAAGTTCTTTCCCCTCATAAAGCTAAGGCGACTGAGAATAACAAGGCCATAGAAGGGGATTGTAACGAAGATTTCTTTGTCGAAGTTCATGTCCCAGATAGAGAGGTTGCTAGTCTTGCTACACAGGTCTCTGAAAGCATATCTGATGGGCCGTGCTCTGAGATTGACTTACAGGATGATCTTAATCAAACTGAAGACACCACTTTTTCAGGCATAAATTTCAGTCTTGAAGATGTAGATTTTCCACCAACTCCTCTTCAGACACAAACATCATTTGAGAGCCAGAGCTCTCCTAGTGAGTTCTTTGGCGAGAACTCGGATATGGAGTGGGAAGAGGGGCAAAGTCCTGCCAGCCATGACAGGTATGAGGATTATGTTCAGACAGAATACAGTAAAGATCAAGATGAACCAAAGTTTGAATCAAACAATGGTTCTAGCAAGTATTTGGAGTTCCTAGCTGATGCATACACACCATGTTTTCATGACGAAATTGTAGAGTGCCTGAGTTTCAGTGATACAGACTCTCTGCCAGATAACGAGTCGACCCAGACAGGTACTTTCTTCGCACTATAAACATATGTCCAGTGTTTACATCCTAGATCAAAGTTAAGCTACACTTGATCATTAGTTTGTCATTAATGATACTCTATAAAAATGGAACATGAAGGATCATAAATCTAGAGTTTTATAAGATAATTTTTATTATGATTTCACTGATATATCTAAAGTAAAAAACTATGGATGTACATTCCCATAGATCATAAAGATACTAATTTGGATAATTATGTAGACATAGTATTGCAACCGAGCCCTACTTCATACAGTGTTCACTACTGATTAGATCAATATTACAATACACTACTACTAGATAGAATTATGGTCAAAATCTGTTCCAATGATCATACATATATAAATTTGGACAGTTATGTAGACATTGGGTCGCATTCAAGCCCACCTCAGATAGTGTTAAGTACTGATTAGATCAATTTTACAAAATGTTGTTGGACATAATATATAATTGCAACCTGACTGTGACATCTGGTGCAGATGATAAGCACGTAAAAGAGCTAAATATGTTCATAGATGATATGAATTTTGAACCAAAAAATGAAATTACTGAAGAGTCTCACCTAGGTGATGAAGCTGTCTGTGCTGCAAAGCTAGAAGATGAGTCCATGAACAAACAGGGCAAATCTTTCTTTGACCTTATTGAGGAATTTGCTGAGGCTCAAAATGAAGAACTTGAATCTTATGAGTTTGAAGTAGAAACAGATGCTGACGAATCAAATGAAGGAAACTACACAGTAGGAGGTATCAGAGAAGAAGATGTTGCTGACTTTGTCTTGGAAGAAAGAGAACCAAGTGAGGAAACTATTAGACACATATCACCGATTGCTGATGATACAGATTCTTCTTGTACTAAGGTAGATTCTGAAACTGATCAGAGTGGTTCAGGGAATGAAGCTGATGCTAGCCATAGCATTACCGATAATGGAAATGTCTTGCCAGAGAAAGATTTTGCAGAATGGGAAAGGATTGAAGCTGACAATTGCGCGAATAAAAGACCAGCAAATTCTGAAGAAGAAGAAGAAGAGGAATATTCAAACAACATAGAGCTTCGCTCAGATGAGAAAATTGATGATAAAGTCAAAGAATCAGAAGCACAAGATCACAAGACAGAAGAAGCAGATGCATCTCCTGCCATCAGAAAAAATATGCAAGAAGCCAGAAAACACATTTCCAACAAAAGAGAATCTGATTGCAATTTAGAGCTCCTGGATAGCTGCAGCAAATTAAAGAGGTTTTTGAGATGCAGGAAAGCAGATGAGGACATTGAGGATGAGAAAGAATTCAACGCTAGAGGACCGAACTTTCTTACAATTGAACCTGAGCCGGAAGCAGAGAAGGTAGATCTCAGGCACCAAGAGATGGATGAGAGAATAAATGCAGACGAGTGGATGCTCGACTATGCACTTCAGAAGACAGTCAACCAACTAGCTCCAGCTCGAAAAAGAAAGGTGGCATTACAAGTCGAAGCTTTTGAATCAGTTCTGCCGATACCAAAGTTTGAGTCGCATATGAGGAGAAATACATCGGGTTTCCCCAATGCAAGACCCATTCAAGCTTGCAGATAATATATTTTCTTATAAAGGTAATCCTAAACCACCTATTTTAATCGCTCTACAGTTTGGTTCTTAAATTATTCCCCTAGTTAGATTATGATACATTTGTTTTTTCATCCAGAAAGAAAATCTGCAGCTTAGCAGTTCTTTGACAATGCATAAAAAAGGTAAGGAGATGCAGGTTACAAGCAACTATGCAGGTAATAGATGTACTGAAGATGAACTGCTGCTCAGATGTATGCTAATAGGCAATCAGAACTCCAAATACAAACTTTTGTATACTGAACAATATACCTGAGGAGGACGTGGTAGCAAATTTAAGTTAGCTACTAGCTAGTGATAACTTAAGTTTTAGTGGATTTGTGTGACGGACTGACAGATGTTCTTGCTTCTGTTTTCTAGGCTTGTTCTGCAGTAAACTAGTAGTGTGCCGTTTTGCTTCACGTCTTATGATTTAGTTGTATGGTATTCTGGTGGTTTAAGTTATGTGCTTCAGTCACACAACTTTTGATTGGTTCATTCTCTGTTTCATTGGAACTTGTCACTGTACTTTAACCTATGTTATTCGGACTCTTCATTTTACCTCAAGTACCCGTGTCGGACCCTCAACACCCGGACATGGGTGTGACAGTTGGACACTTCTTTTTTATGAGAACCATGACACTTGGACACTTCATTTTACTTCAAAATCATATAAAATTTTCACAAAATAGCCGAGTAGGCACTTGGACACGTACTTGTGTCGGACATGAGTACCCGAGTCCAAGTAATATAGCCTAACATAGTATGGAGTAAAAACTTACATTTCATCCTATTCAGGTATACTCCCTCCGTTTCGTATTAATCGCAGCAGTAGGCCTTGCAGAAAGTTTTAGGAAATTTATAGGGTATGGATCATAGGGTGAATTTTATAATATAAAGTATAGTTAGTGGGAATATATTTTATTGTTAGTAGGAGAGAGAAATAATAATAAAAAAAAAAATTAATATAAGTGGGGTTTGTAAGAGAGAGAAATAATTAAATATTTATGCAAATGAAAGTGGGGGAGAAATAATAAAATAGTAGTGAAGTGTTGCAACTATTATGAAACAGATGTAGAAAGAAAGTGTTGCGATTATTACGAAACGGAGGGAGTATATGGATAACTATTAGTCTATTATTCATTGTCCATCCTTAAAGCCACCTTTAACTAGTCTAATGCAAATACAAGTCTACAACCTTGAGCCACTTTGTTTATATTCAATTCCAACTGCACATTGACCAAAAGAAGATTCGTTCAAGAGTAACTCCAGCTAGTAGTTATCCCCTTAGCCAACTCCCCATTGTTAAGAGATAATTATATATCCTTGTATATAGCTAGTAGTTATCCTCTTCCCTTATTTGTAGCTCTTATATTTAGCCTTTCTTGACCTTTCTTACGGTCAATTATATTTTTGGTAGTTAATGATTCTTAGCCACAATTGTAGGCATAATCCTTAATTATACTGTGGCCTTAGTTTCCTTTGGTAGGGTATTTGCTTTCTCTATATATAGTTGTAAATACTTACTTTAATTTGCTATTCAATACAAAAGGTATTCAAACTCTAATATGGTATCATGAGCTATTGATCCAACTTTTTTTCGCATCCGTTACTACCATGGGTACACCATCAAAACCCTTTGTTAACACCGACAAATGATGGTGACCATATTTAACTTCCCTCTCGGATAGTTTCAAACCCAATTCAAACTTCCGCTCAAACCCTTTTGGCACCATGTAGTCTCTCTACCAAGGATAGCCAACTATCATTTTTTTCTCCAAACCCCTTATGGAGAAACAAATCCATAATTCGGCACCATGTAGTCTTTCTACCAAGGATAACCAACTATCAATTTTTTTTTTCTCCACACCCGTTACGGAGAAACAAAACCATTTTCGACAACCCGTAGTTTATCTACCTAGTGTTGTCAAGCATAAACTTATTTTTCCAAACTCTTATGGAGAAACCCACCCACTACGCTTTTTTTTTTCAACAACAAAAAAAAAAAGTAGTCATTTTCAACATTTTCTTATTACAACCACAAATCATCTTTCAATATTGGACTTTTCCTTCGGTCGTCCATGTTGCGGGGGCACATTTTCAGCAATGACCAGCTTGCGGACGTCATTACTAAATCTCTTGCTATCTCCCGGTTTAACTACTTGTATTCCAAGATTGGCCTCGTCTCTCGACCGTCCATCTTGCGAAGGAATGTTAAGAGATAATCAAATCTCCTTGTATATAGCGAGTATTTATCCTCTTCCCTTTTTTGTAGCTCTTATATTTAGCCTTTCTTAACCTTTCTTACGGTCAATTATATTTTTGGTAGTTAATGATTCTTAGCCACAATTGTAGGCATAATCCTTGATTATACCGTGGCCTTATTTTCCTTTGGTAGGTTATTTGCTTTCTTTATATATAGTTGTAAATACTTACTTTACTATTCAATACAAAATGTATTCAAACTCTAATACTCATATCCAAACTACACAGTAACAACTAAAGCATAAAACCCTGATGAAAAAATATCTTATGCAGTATCAATTCGAGGCTGTCTGAATCTATAATTACTCTCGTCATTAATAACAATAACAAGTGTCTTGGTACTTTTAAATCACACGCTGGTACAATAATTATACCAACATAAAGTTTAGAAATACCAACAAGGCTATCGGTACTTATAGATCTTATGTTGGTACAATATTCATACCAACATGAGGTTTAAAAATGACAATGGACAAATATTATTATCATTTAAGACTACAGTAATTGTTGTTGTGAGCTTCCTTGCATCAATGGACAATTATAGGTTTTGGTTGCATCAATGGACGATACCAATGGACAATTAGATGCTTTCAACCTTAAACAAGTATGTAAATCAAATCCAGACTGTAATTAATGCAATTCTAACCTTTAAAATTTAGAGCAAAATGTGTAATTGTTTCAATAGAAATAGCAAAGAAGATACCATCAGTGCTAATGGCTAACCGTTGAGGAAGAACGATGGACTGCACGATACTGCAAAGAACGATTGTCGGAAGGTTGAGATTGCGAAGTTTTGCTTCTATTGCTGGTAACGGAACAATTTCTCTAAAGTTTCCTTTGCTTTTGAAACTACTTGGCTCATGTAAGACAGTAGGAATTATAGAATTGTCAATTCGGGTCAAGTTATGTCATTACTCATTATATCATCTATAGCTCGAACAATTCTGATTCCGACTAGGTCAAACAACGACCTTTAAGGTTTGGGATGGTTTAATTTAATGTTCGTACAGTGTTAGTTTGTATTAGGTTTGGCTACATCAAGGCATTACCAAATTTTTTTTCTAGTTAATACATGCTTCATTTGGATTTGTTTCGACCATCTATTTTTATTTTATTTTTGTTAAATTAGTTGGGTTTGGACCAACTTATTTTGGATTTGTATAAATTCATTTCAAGAAATTTTCATCAAGTAGCTTTAGGTTTGAGTTAAATCAATTTCTAATTAAAGTAGGTAATTAATTGACCTACTTATGCAACCCAATTACATTGCTAAATATTTGACTTGGTCCCTCAACAAATGAATCATTTACTTAGGTGTAGTTTATGAGAAAAATTAATTAATATAGTAATGTATGTTTACTCGTCTTATAGACCTTACACTTTGTACTTCAATTTGACCTTTTATAGTTTTATATCCTTAACAACAGGACTATCATCAGAGGGATGTATTTCTAGTTAAAGTAATGATTAGTGTAAAAGCGGAAAACTCTATATTATGTGTACAAAATAGATAACCTTGTATTGATTTTGTTATCATGTTGATAACTGTTTAGGGTAAAAATTACCCTAGACACGTGGCCCAGTAAGGGCTTGCCATGTGTCAACATATCAACAGTTAGTAAACAGGCTAATCAGCATGTGACACGTGTCTACCCCCCTTACTGGGCAAACAGAGGCTCAATCCCTCTGTGACACGTGTCCTTGTACCCTAATTGAGGTACAGTTCTCCCCTACTATAAATAGCAGAGTTAGACCTCATTTATGGAATCGACAAAAAATTCCAACAACCAACCAAACACAAAACCCATTGCAAACGCTCTCCAATCGAGAAGCATTTATTGTTCTTATTTCCTCTTCAGAAAGATTCTAACTTAATCTTCGGAGGCGGAACTCCCACCCCCCAGCCGGAGTCTCCGTTATTTGTGCAGGTACAGGCGAAGGAAGGAGCATACTAGGAAATTGTAACTCTCTCGTAGGACACATAAAAAACCCCCAAACATCTGGCGCCGTCTGTGGGGAGAGTACTTTCTAGATGACTTCAGAACCCGTACTGCCGGGTAAAGGTAGCCAACCTGCTGGTGAGGCTGAGGTCCACTCGGACCAAGATACAACCGACAACTATGAGGTTGAAACTTACATAGCTGCCGATGGTTCTTTTAGAACCAAGCATACTCGTTCCAAAGACAAAAAGGAACGGACAGAGCAGCAGGCAGGCCCAAACCATCCCATCAGGGGACCGCTTGGGTTAACTCCTGCTTCAGAAGGGGCCACCCCAGTCTCCAGGGATGAACTCATGAGCATGATGATGAGTTTTAAAGGGGAAATCAAGGGCCTTCTGGATAACACAGCCGGCCCTCGTAAGGGTCAGGTGGAATAAAGGCATCTGGGAAAAAAGACGGCCAAGACAGTGAAAGGTAGAGCGTCTACCCCACACCCGAAGTCAAAGGTGCCGGCTAGGCCCATTGATTTTTCAAAGATTCACACTCCCATGGATGGAGCCTGAAAACCCGTCCGGCACATACAGCCGGATGGAACGAAGAAAGTCTATTCTGATGCTCGGACGCTCATTCAGGATAAAAAGACTCAGAAGCGCTCCGAGTCGGCATCAACGTCGACCTTTCGAGACAGCTTCCATGTCACATCAGGGAGGCACTCGAGAACGAACAAAGACAGTCGGACGAGCGAGGTTTCCGCTCGATCCGACCCTCATATCATCCAACCGGCATTGCATGGGACACCATACACGCCTTTTGGATCTCCATATTCTCAGCCGGGTCTTTTCGGAGGGCAGCAGTAGCTGCCTGTCCAGCCTATGGACTGGCAGCTCCGGCTGCTCAACCTTGGGGAACAGCCAACGGCGTTTTCCAGGGAAATCACTGAGATGGCCCAACCGTCAAAATTAAAAAACGTGTTAGTTGGTGCCTATGACGGTACCACCAACCCCGGAAGATCACCTCATGGTATACACCAACCTGATGTATTTGCAGGGTTTGGATGATGCCTCATGGTGTAGGTGCTTCCCGGCAACGTTGAAAGGGATTGCTCAACGTTGGTTTGGTAACTTACCTGCCGGATGCATCAATAACTTTAGAACGTTGGCCTACTAGTTCACGTGCAACTTCTCTATGAATATCCCTGCTAAGAAAACAAGCCTTGATCTGGGGGCAATACAGCAGGGAGATAAGGAAGGGCTCCGGTCATATGTCAGGCGGTTTAACCTGATGAGGATCCAAATCCAAGGGTTGTCTGATGAGGTTGCCTATACTGACTTCTTCAAAGGCCTAAAAGACGGGTCAACTTTTAAGTTTGACCTGGTTAGGAAGAGGGTCTTTACTCTTCACGAGGCATTAATGAAGGCGGAGGCCTACATCCAAGCAATGGAGCTTTGCGCCATTAAACTCCCAACGGATTACAAAAGATCCGATAAAAGAGAGAGCCGGCCTACCCAGCCGGCCAAAACGGAGGAAAAAAAGCGGAAAGAGGTCTGGACGGCAGAGCCACCCGAACAACAATTCCAAAAGAGAAAGAGGTCGGATCCGTATGTTCCAAAATACGAATTTACCAAGGATTGCGCATCCATTCTCAAGGAAGTTAAAAACCGGTTGAATCTTGAAAAATCGGCACCAATGAAGAGTCCCGTGAGCAACCGGGATAAGAGCAAATATTCTCTTTTCCATGAAGAAATAGGCCACGATACTGAGGGCTGTTTTAGCCTCAGGCGGCTCTTTGACCGTCTTGCTGATAAAGGGGCTCTAAAATCCTACTTATCCAAATCAAAGGGTGCTCCCAACAAGGCCAAAGGGCCACCTCCAAAGACACCGGCAACTCAATCTGATACGGATGAGGATACCATCCTAACCATAGCCGGGGGATTTGCAGGCGGCGGGCCTACCGTCCGAGGCACTAAGGATAACATTAGGAAGCTGGTCAACTCAGTGGATGAGGGCCAGTCGTCTAAAAATTCATTCCCTGAGGTTCATATCTCCGAAAAGGATAGAGGAAAGGTCAGGCGGCCCCATGATGACCCAATAGTCATCGAATGTAAAATCGCCAATCAACGAGTTGGCCGGATCTTAATTGATACCGGGAGCTCATCTGACCTTATAAGCTACCGATGCTCGGAAAAACTCAAATATAAGCCAAGTAGCATGCATCCAGCCCCATATCCTCTTGTTGGTTTTTTTTTGGGGGGGGGGGGGGTAGTACATCCAGTGGGCATGGTTGACCTACCCATCCGGTTTGGAGAGAAGGGGGAGGCCCGACACATGGTCGTCAAGTTTCTTGTTGTAGGGGAACTGACGGCCTACAACCTGATCATTGGCCGCCCAACCCTTAACATTTCAAAGGCTGTGATCATCCCATCTCTAATGTTGATTAAATTTGAGAGGGATGATGGCACAGTCGGCTCCTTGAGTGGGAACCAAAAGACGGCGAGAGAGTGTTACCTCTCGGACGTCAAACCCACAGAAGTTATTGAAATTGACGAGTGTGATCAAGAATTACCGGCTACTAAGGCAGCCGGTAAAAAGAGAAAGGCGGACCAGCTACTGGCCCCCATTAAAGAGAAACAATAGCAATCACTGTCAGGGGAGAGGTCAGACGACCTCTGCCCCCAGCCGGCAGGGGAAATCATTGACATTATCCTAGAAGACAGCCGGCCAGACAGAACCATCAAAGTTGGGACGGTTGCATTTGACAACTTGGGAATCGATCTGCTCCGATTGCTGAGAGAGTTCAAAGATGTGTTTGCCTTTGAAGTAGAAGAAATGCCGGGAGTGTGTCAGGATCTTGTTGTACATAAACTCGCCGTGGACCCTAAGAAGAAGCCGGTTAGGCAGAAGAAAAGGAACCATGGCGAGGAAAGGTCTCAGGCGGCAGCAGCTGAGGTCAAGAAACTCTTAGATGCCGGGTTCATTCGGCAATGCTTTTACCCGGATTGGGTAGCCAATATTGTCCTTGTGAAAAAGCCGAATGGTACCTGGCGGATGTGTGTAAATTACACGGACTTAAACAAAGCTTGTCCGAAAGATAGTTATCCGCTTCCAAAGATCGACCACCTGGTCGACTCTATACCCGTCACGCTCTGATGAGTTTTATGGATGCCTATTCCGGCTTCCATCAGATACCCTTGTGGAAGAAAGATCAAGAAAAGACGGCTTTCGTCATAGATCAAGGGTTATATTGTTACACGGTGATGCCGTTTGGGTTGAAGAATGCGCCTGCTACCTTTCAACGAATGATAAACTCGGTCTTTTATGATCAGATTGGGAGAAATGTTGAGGCATATATTGATGACATGATAGTCAAGTCCAAGTGGCAGGCGGATCATCTAGCTGACCTCCGAGAAACCTTCACCACACTCAGGCGACATAAAGTCATGCTTAACCCAAAAAAGTGCGTTTTTGGTGTTGAGTTTGGAAAGTTTCTCGGATTTTTGATTGACCAGAGAGGCATAGAGGCCAATCCGGACAAAGTACAGGCGGTGATTGACATGCAGTCTCCTCGTACCGTCAGGGAGGCTCAAAAGCTTACCGGTTGCCTGGCGGCATTGGGAAGATTCCTCAGCCGGTCAGGTGACAAGTGCCTCTACTTTTTTTAAGCAATAAAAAAGAGGTCAAGATTTGAATGGGGTGAAGAGGCTGAGGCGGCATTTCAGAGGCTGAAACAACACTTGCATTCTTTGCCAAGATTAGTGAGTCCCCTACCCCAGGAGGCTCTCTATATGTACTTAGCCGTCTCAGATAATTCCCTAAGTGTCGTTCTCCTTGCTGAGAGAGGCGGCAACCAGCTCCCGGTCTACTTCATAAGCCATGTCCTCCGGAACGCTGAACTTCGCTATCCCATGATTGAAAAATTTGGTCTAGCCTTGTACAAAGCAGTCAAGTGGCTGAAACCTTATTTCCTGGCTCATCCGGTGACCATCTATACTGATCAGCCGCTCAAACGGCCTATGACCACATTAGAGTCATCCGGAAGAATGATTAAATGGGCCGTGACGATTCAAAGCCTGGAAATCACTTTCGAACCTAGACGGGCAGTGAAGGGTCAGGCTTTTGCCGACTTCATTGTTGAAATGACAAGGCCGGTACAGCCGGATAATACTGATCAAGTTTGGAAAGTGTACGTAGACGGGAGCTCTACTATGAACGGTTGTGGGGCAGGCGTAATTTGTCATTCCCCAGAAGGGGACAAATACGAGTATGCTCTACGATCAAGTTTCAAGCTTCAAAAAATGAAACAGAGTACGAGGCCCTGCTAGCCGGTATCCGCATGTGTAAGGCAGCCGGGGCAAGGATGGTGAACGCCTGCTTTGATTCTCAACTCATCGTTAGCCAATACCATGGTGACTATGAAGCCACCCATCCGGTCATGATTAAATATCTTCAGGTGGTTAAGGAAGAAGCCGGGGCATTTGACGAATTCAATTTAAGTCAAGTACCCAGGTCAGAGAATAATCAGGCAGATGCATTATCAAAACTGGCGTCATCCGCCACTTGTGATACGCCTAGGTCAGTCTTCTGGGAAGTCATGGAAAAGAAAATAATTGAACATGATCCCATTGGAATTCTAGATCGAAGCGCTACTTGGATGGATCCCATCCGGGACTACTTGGTAGACGGCACCTTGCCGGGTGCATCTTTAGAAGCGGCTGCCCTCAAGAGACGAGCATTAAGTTTTGTCATGCATAAGGGTGAACTCTTCCGAAAGGGTTACCTACAGTCGTTATTCAAGTGTGTAATCCCAGAAAAGGGAAAGGAAGTGCTAGAAGACCTTCATGCCGGCTTCTATGGATCACACATAGGCGGCAAGATTCTTGCAAAGAGGGCCAGGCGGCAAGGATACTGTTGGCCAACTCTTGAGGCAGATGCACTAGATCTGGTAAAGAGATGTGACAAATGCTAGAGGTTTGGCCGGCTAATCCGTCAGCCGGCTACTGATCTAACGGCTATCTACAGCCCTATTCCGTTTGCCAAATGGGGCATGGATATTTTGGGGCCATACACACCTCCCCCAGGCGGCAGAAGATACATTTTAGTAGCCGTTGATTACTTCATAAAGTGGGTTGAGGCGGAAGCGGTAAAGGGCATCAAAACTAAGGATGTCATCTCCTTCATCTGGAAAAATGTCATCACCCGGTTCGGTGTTCCTATGTCAATGGTCTTTGATAATGGTCCGCAGTTCAAAACGCCTGTCCTCAAAACTTGGTTGCAAGACCAAGGAATTTCACATTATTTTGCATCCGTAGGCCGTCCCCAGGCAAACGGTCAAGTAGAAGCTTTTAACAAGCTCATCTCAGGCGGAATCAAGAAAAAGATTGAAAAAGCAGGCGGTCTTTGGGCAGAGGAGTTGACCCATGTTTTTTGGTCAATCAGAACGACTGAGAAGGGGTCAACCGGTGAAACCCCATTTCTTATGGCATACGGCACAGAGGCGGTGCTTCCCATTGAATTGTATGAACCAACACTTCGAATCATGCTATATGATGAAGATGCGAATTGGGAGGCCATGCGTCTGGCTTTAGATTCTCTTCCTGAAAAGAAGGGCAATGTCGCCTTACGTCACGAAATCTACCGTCTGAGAATGACGAGAGCTTACAACAAAAGGGTGCGCAAAAGACCCCTTAAAGTAGGAGATTTCGTACTACGTAAGCTTCAAGCAACCGGTAGGGCGAATAAGCAAGGGAAGTTAACTCCCAATTGGGAAGGACCCTACCGGATTTTTGAAGAAGTTAGAAACGGCACTTACCGCCTGGAAACCCCAGACGGAATGCAGCTGCCTCGTACCTAGAACGTAGATAACTTGAAAAAGTACTACTTCTAAGGAATTTGTAATTTTTGAAAATAGTATTGAAATGTGAAAGTATATAATTTCCATTCATCCAAATTGTATTAGCACCTGTCTAGTGCAAAAACACAGACGGAAGAACACTTATAAAAAATCACTGCTCCAAAAAGAGCAGTCATCCGGCGACACTCATCCGGGTGAAATTGTCGAAGAGAATAGCTCCCTTCCGGGTAGTACATTATTCTGGCGGTCATAAGACTCGAACGGCATTACTGACACATCATTGTAGGTAACAAACAACCGTTCAAAATGATCCATTGCATCTAGGATTTAGCCGGCATAGACCCAAAAGTGGTCCATGCGGCAAAAATCAAAATCCTAGTAAAAACACCAACCGATTTTTGCAGCAAAGCATTGCACACGGTTAGGTATTCCGGATAAACACATTTAAAAAGAATGATGTTACTCCAAGTATAAAATCTCACGTTAAATAAATATGGGTTAGGACAACCGGGCCTTATCCAAAGGATACCCTGACGGTTATACCGCCCATCCGGTTGCCAATGAAATGGTTGCTTGTCTACTGTTGGAGTAAACAATCAGCTAGTTCAGGGGCATCTTATCATACCATCCGGTATATTGCAACAGAAACAATCATACCAGCCGGGGTATTATAGATCAATGATCATTACCTATCCGGCTGTTTATGAAACCGGCTGCCTATGAAATGGCTTCTTGTTTATCCTTGGTGTAAAACCTTCAGTCATTTCAGGGGCATTTAACTATATCAGCCGGTATATTAAGGCATCTAAGTTTATTATTCCATCCGGCTGAAAATAGAACGGCTGCTCGTTTACCGTTGATAGATAAACAGCCATTCTATTTTTTGTTTTGTTGTATTAGCCGGTATGAGATAGATGTATAGTTTGATACCTTATCCGGCAGAAAATAGGACGGCTGCTTGTTTATCGTTGGAATAAACAAACAACCATTCTATTTGCGTTCTGTTGTATCAGCCGGAATGAGAACAGAAATACTTGTAATACTTGTAGAAATAGTGCAAAACATTCATTGATGCAAGTATATGTAAAAGGAAAAACCGACTGAGTCGGTTAATAGATTAGAATTAATGAAAGTTAACCGGACCCATGTCCGGAAAAAGTACAGATACCTACACGGCTCGCAGGCCGGTAAAAGAAGATTGTTTATAATAAAAGAAGATGGTTTATGATTGCTGTTGCTGCTAAGATTGCTGCTGAGGTTGCTGATCCTCCGTCTGCTGAGTTTGCGCTGTTTGAATTTTAACCGACTGCACAACAGTTGTTTCAAGCTGGTTTTCAGTCTGGGTCTCCTGATGCACCTCATCCGGCTGGCTCTTCGTATTCCGTTCGACCCACTCCTCAGAAGGGGGAGGAGGGTCAGAACCGAGTACCTTATCCTCGTATACTTCAGAAGCATACAGGTACCTGAGATTGAAGTACTCGAACTCATAGTCCGGATAAATGAGACTCCAAGCCAGCTTCATGCACTCCTCACAGTCGGCCTCGTTCTCTTCTATCAGGCGGACTTGCTCCTTTTCCAGCTTTTCTTTATGAGCCGCCTGATTCGAAGCAAGCTCATTTTTCAGCCGGCTGACGTCCTTGCGAAGATCAACATTTTCTTTATCAGCATTTTCCAGAGCTTTAAGATCTGTTTGAAGGTCTTTGACCTTCAACTCAAGCTCATCAACTCTCTTCATTGCAGCCTCCCCAGCCGCAACTGCTTGTCTTAGTGCTTCCTCATGTTCCAACGCCTTTTGTTTAGTTTCCGATTCAAATGAAAGAGCATTGAATTGGCAGACGTCAATAAGCTCAGATGCGCGTCTCTGAGCGTCTCTTACCTCCTCCTGCTTTTTGCGCAAGGGGACATTAAGCCCATCCACTCTTAGCATCACCTGTGATATCAACCGGGCAGAGTGTTAGAAAAATCAAGACAAAACATTTGCATCCGGTAAATAAAGATCATTGCTCAAGCATAGGTCATCCGGTTTAATTACCTCAGCAAGGAGATAAGTGATTCGGTCAAGATTGACCGTGTGCACAGCCGGCACAACCTCTTTTTCAGACCGGGTAAGAGCCCGGACCATCCTTTTAGCATATTACTGATAATTGGGACGGCTAGAAGAGATATCTGCAATCATAGAATCATCTGTAAGATGCTGGGCATACGCTCCGCCTATACTCAGGCGGCATCCAGAAGAATCCCCGGATTGGCTTGCTTGGGTTTTGACTCTCATATGCCCAAGCAGCCAGGGTGGATCAAAGGCAGAGGTTTTACCTTTTTCGGACTGTGGGTTCAAAGCCCCCCCAGCCGCATTTGAGTCCGTACCCGTCTGGGTACGAACAGCCGGCCTTATTTCTTCCACCACCATTTCGAAGTGGGGAATAGATTGCAGGCTTTTCCCTGCCGTAGTAGGCCTGTCCTTGTAAAGCATTTTCTTCGAGCCAGAAGCAGCCGGGGCAGCCACTTTTGGTGCCTTAGAAGCCGGCTGAGGTATGTTTCTAGCCGGTCTTTTGTGCATACTCGCTAAAGAGCGAGGAATGACTTGGCTCCCGGCCTAAAAGCAGTCAAGTATAATACATCCGGTTAAAAATCATTTAACAAGTATAATACATCCGGCAAAGAAAGTAACAATGCAAAGAAAAATGGCTAAGGAAAGGCAGACTACCCCGGCATTCTTGGCGGCCAGTGCCGCCTTCTGCTCTTCAATCTGCTTCTTCCTTAGAAAAAGGGCAGATGTAGCAAGTGTCTTCTCCGGAGGCACCATTCCTTTAGCTACTTCTGCAAAGAGGAAAAATACAAGGTTAAAAATATGATAAACATATGCATCCGATAAATATTCGGTCATGTGGCAACCTACCCTTAGTAAACATAGTGCTAAGATTACAAAGAGACAAGAAACACTCGTCCTTAAACCAATCTGGATGGGGAACCCAGAATTGGGGGACTATAATTTCCCTCCCATCATCCAGCCGGGCTGTTGTCTTAAGAAGGAGGCCTTTGTCTGTTATCTGGTCCCAAGCCTCAGCCGACACTTTTGGGAGAGCACATTTCCTACCCAGCAAAGCCAGATACTTATTGTATCTACGCAGCCGGTGGTTAAGTTGGGGGGATGGGGAAGAGACGACATAAAACTTGCTCTTCCAATTACTCCATTTGGACGACTTGTCCAAAGTCATTATATATTTCGGGAGCGTAGTTAAAGTATACCACGCATTCCACCCACCCGGCGCTCTGCTGAGATAGTGCATGTGCGCAAAAGCTTCCCAGCTTGGCCTAACATCCTGCAACTCGCAGGCGGCAATGTATCCAAGAATGTTGACCCATGAATTGGGGGTCAACTGCCATACACCCAAGTCATACCCCCTTAGTATGGCTTTTATGCAGTGATGGAGGGGGAACCGGAGGCCGGCTGTGAATGCCGCCTCGTAACAGCCGAAGTAATTGTCGGCATTGTCCACGTCTTCGGTCCAAACGACGCTTGCCTCTACAGGCGGTACAACCACTTCCCATTTCTCCCCAACCGGCTTCTTCTTTAAGAAAGCAGGGAGAGTGGCGTTTAAAGTGACCACATCCCTGGCGGACATAGTCATATCGATTGGATCCCCCTTAGCCGACCATTTATAGGCCTCCTCATCAATAGGGGCAGCCTTTTCAGAAGACTCTTCGTCAGAGCCGGACTCTTCATCATCCGATCCCTCACCGGATCCCTCACCGGATTCTTCGGCATTACAGCCAGAACTACCCAAAATGCTATCACCCGGTGTGCTAGGTACACCCGGGGAGTCTTGCGGAGTATCCTCGTTTGGAACTCTCTCAGACGGTTCCGCCGTCTGCTCTTCATTTAAAGGGTCAGCCGGATCAACGGTTGCATCATCGAACTTGTAATCAGGATCTACTGCCGTCCATCTAGTCCGGGCCATTCTGTCCTGCACATGAACAGAAACGGTCGGATTCGAAGAAGGTGAAGGTTGTCCCAAGCACCCCCAGACGGCAGTCCCAGTCCTAGACTCAGCCGTCCCTGGTGACCGGCTGACCACTGTCGTAGGCTGTGCCGTGTTTATGTTGGTGGAGTCTATATCCTAACTCTATATGCACAGCCGGAAAATAAAGGGAAAAGAATTACAAAGGGTACAGACGGTACCTTAGAATATGAAGCTTGGTATATGAAAATTGGCTTGAAGTCACCTCAGGCGGAGAACTCCACGAATGTGTTTAAAGCTGAAAAGACAAAAGCACAAGTTAGCCGGTTATCCATAAACTCATTCAAAGATACCACAGACGGAATTATCCGCCTGTGGTAGCTAGACGGCTGACTGAACAAATGTGCGAAGTTCATCCCAAGATACCCCAGACGGTGTAAGACCGGATGGGGGGTTTTTTTGACAAGCATTTGTAAAAACTAGCTAGATAATTGTAAAGTTCACAGAATAAATACCCCAGACGGTATTCAGTAAGCTGGTTTTGTGATAAGCATTTGTAAAAATAGCTAAATGATTTGTAAGGCTCACTCCATGATACCCCAGATGGTATCAAGGAGGTTGAGTCAGAGATACCCCAGACGGTGTTAGACCGGATGGGGGTTATGGGAAACACTTGTAAAATAACAAAAAAAAAAAAAAAACCCATCCGGTATAGAGACCGGATGTAGGTGCTGCAAGAAACGTTAAGGTCATTCAAACACCTCCCAAACAGTAAAATACCGGATGAGGGTATAGTAAGACCTGTTTCAAAGAAGCATGTTCAAAGCAAGACCCAAACGGTGAGTCACCGGATGGGGGTGCATTGAACGCAAATAAAAATTTGAAATCATGAAAAAACCAGAATGATGACCCAACCGGCATTAAACCGGTTGGGGGTTGGAAATCATTTCTTGGTAAAAAATCAGAAGTACCCCAGGCGGTGTTCCACCGGATGGGGGTGCTTTGAAAGCCATGTTGTTTAAAACGGTGTTCTATTCCACTACTAGAAAACAAGTCATTTCCAACGGAAGAATTCCGTCGGAAACACCCTTAATTCCGTCGGAAAACACTATTTTCGACGGAAATTCCGTCGGAACGTGGTGTCGGAAGACCTTTTGTAGGAAAAACGGCTTTTTCCGTCGGAAATTCCGTCAGAACAGTGTTTTCCGACGGAATTCCGACGGATTTTTCTCATCGGAAGAGGTTTTCCAGGCCACCGGAAAGTCCGTCGGAAATCTTCGACGGAATTCAAATCCGCCGGAAACTTCCGACGGAATTTCCGTCGGAATCTGCTACAGAAAAAAATAAAAAAAAAAGCCCTGCCACCTCCGGCACCACCACCCACACCCAGACCCCCCCTCCCCACCCAGACCACCTTAACCCACCCCCCTTAACCCACCTAACCACACCCAGAACCCCCCTACCCAGACCACCCACCGTAACCACCCCAGACCAGACCCCCCCTCCCCACCCAGACCACCACCACCTTATCCCACCACCTTAACCCACCCCCCTTAACCCACCTAACCACACCTAGAACCCCCCTACCCAGACCACCCACCGTAACTACCCCAGACCAGACCCCCCCTCCCCACCCAGACCACCACCACCTTATCCCACCACCTTAACCCACCCCCCTTAACCCACCTAACCACACCCAGAACCCCCCCACCCAGACCACCCACCGTAATCACCCCAGACCAGTTTCCCCCACCACTACTCCAACCCAACCCAGAACAATCCAGACGCCCCACCGCCCCAACCTACCCCACCCACCAGACCCAGGCCACCCACCGTAACCACCATTCCACCCACCCCACCAGCCTAGATCACACACCCCATCAGCCCACCCACCCCACCAGCCCACCCTACCTAACCCAGACCACCCACCCAGCCCAAACCACCCACCGTAACGAAAAAAACACAAAAAAACGAAAAATATTGCAAAAAAACCAGATCTACACAAATTGAAACCAAATACAGTCATAAAAATTTGATTTTTATTATAATCGAAACAAATATAAATCGAAACAAAAAAACAAATACCAGATCTATTCAAATTGACAAAAAAAAACAAAAAACAAGATTACAAATTGTAAAAACTACAAACAAACGAACGAAACTTGGATTTGCTCGAACGGTGGTTGTCGGTGGTTATCGGTTTATTGTTCTTGCGCCGTTGTTCGATGTTGCGTCGTTGTTGTTGGTGGTTAGCCATTGTTGACGGTGGGTGGGTAGCCATTGTTGTTGTTCAGACAGTAGAGGAGAAGGGAAAGAAGATGGAAGAAGAAAGAGAAGAGGAAAAAGGAGAGGAGAGGGAAAGAGGAGAGGAGAGGACAGAGAAACGAGAGATGGAGAGGGGAAAGAGAGGCGAAGAGAGAGGAGAGAGAAATGAGAAATGAAAAGAGGGGAGGTATGTTATGACCGTGGTTTTAGGTTTTGTTTTTTTTTATTATTTAATTATTTTCCGACGGATTTTATTTCCGTCGGAACATTAGGTTTTCCTACGGAAAATTCCCTCGGAAATTTCCGACGGATTTTATTTCTATTGGAAAATTAAGTTTCCGACGGAATATTCCGTCGGAAAACCCATAAATTCCAACGGATTTGTGTTCCGTAGGAAATCCGTCGTAAATTTCCGACGGAGTTTTGGTCCGTCGGAACTGGTCCGTCGTAAATTGGCCTATTTCTAGTAGTGTTCTAAACTTGGAAATGGGTCAAAGACCCCCCAAGCGGCTTACCACCCGGATGGGGAAACATTCGAGAGTCCTCAAAAAGAAAGAAGTAAAAGTGAAGGAAGAAAGGGATCCGGTACCTTAGAGAAATTGCAGACAAACTACTCAACCGGTAGCCGGATGTACTTGATCTCAAAACGCCGGATGCAAGAAAACTTGAAGGAAATTAGCAGCCGGTATCAGAGCTCTCTCAGAAATTTTTTGAAAATTATGTAAAGTGTGGAGGAGAGAGGGAATGCCTCCTATTTATAGGAGAGGGGCAGAAGGGGAAACGGTTCCTTCTGCCCTAACAAATTTGAAAAATCAAAAATGGGAGGGAAAGAGACGAACCGTCTCCTCCCAGGCGTCTGACACCTATCACAGGTGACACATGGACATGCCACGTCACACCTGTGAGGGGCACATGTTTAGGGTAAAAATTACCCTAGACACATGGCCCATTAAGGGCTTGCCATGTGTCAACATATCAACGGTTAGTAAACAGGCTAATCAGCTTGTGACACGTGTCCACCCCCCTCACTGGGCAAACAGAGGCTCAATCCCTCTGTGACACGTGTCCTTGTACCCTAATTGAGGTACAGTTCTCCCCTACTATAAATAGCAGAGGTAGACCTCATTCATGGAATCGACAAAAAATTCCAACAACCAACCAAACACAAAACCCATTGCAAACGCTCTCCAATCGAGAAGCATTTATTGTTCTTATTTCCTCTTCAGAAAGATTCTAACTTAATCTTCGGAGGCGGAACTCCCACCCCCCAGCCGGAGTCTCCGTTATTTGTGCAGGTACAGGCGAAGGAAGGAGCATACTAGGAAATTGTAACTCTCCCATAGGACACATAAGAAACCCCCAAACAATAACTTTAATACATTGAATAACATACGTAGTACTATATAATCTCTGGAAGTAATGTCGAGGTCCTCAAGGAAATAACTAGTTTGTTTGTAAAAACCATACTACAAAAATTAACCCTTTACAAATGCACAATTATAAAAAAAACAATTATATATTACCTATTATCCATTACTCCTTTTGTCTCTTAAAAATAGCTCTAATTTTTTTTTTTTTTTTGGTTTGTACTTTTGAGTTTGTCCTCATTCCGTTTTCATTTAACTTGGTCCCCATAGTCTCTCATTAATAATATTTTCTACCTCACATGTTAAATGATAATAATACCACTAGTAGAAAAAGGGAAATGCGCACCGATTCAAAACCGGCTTTTCGCACCGGTTTTGAACCGGTTTAGATTTGAGGGATGCCAAAAAGTGAAGGTATTCGCACCGGTTCAAAACCGGTGGTAATAATAGTAATTAGCATCGGTTAACCAGTGCTAATAACGTGTTATTCGCATCGGTTCAATTCAAAAACGGTGCCCTTAATACCCCAAAAAAATAATTTTATTTTTTTTTTGTTTTTTTTTTTTTTTGCATTTTTTTCACTTAAATTGATATATAAACACTAACATATATATAAAGTTACATATTTTCATTAAAAAAGGTTGTAATATTAAAATTTTTGCCCAATAAAATAAAATACAAAGTTACACACAAATAAAATAAAATAAAATAAAATTCTGTATATGGGAAAGTTCCATCTAAATTACCTTTAGACTTCACCAAATCCACCTACACACAAAGAGCAACATATGCAGCTGCACAACAGCACAAAAGCATTAGCATCACAGAAGCAGCAGCAAAGAATTGCATAGTAGCAGAACATCAGCATTGTCACCCTCCATTCCTTCCATCCTCCATTATCACCCTCCATTCCTTCTTTTGTGACAACAGTTCAAACTAGAGATAATGACTACAAAGAAAAAGGTTGCATTATTATGGATGAACTCTAGCATAGCAAAAGTACCAGCAGCAGCTCTAGTAGAGCAAAAGTAGCAGTAGCAGCTTTAGTAGAGCAAAAGTAGCAGCATCAGGGATGCACTTTAGGCAGCAGCAGGGAAGCTAGGCAGAAGGTTCAAGTCATTCAGTAAAGGCAAAAACACGGCTCAGAAAATACTACCAGAAAATAAAGGCATGACCGTATAGAATTTTCCATACTTTCACCATTGAGGAAGAATTTCGACAAGAATCCACAAAGATGTATGGCACACTTAGTAGAAGCTTCACACTAGTCCACATTCATATATATTACCCATCAACTAGACAACAACCAAGCAATTACTCTTTCAATTCAGCCACAACAGCAAGTTTTAGTGCATTCAAAGCAGAAACAAATCAATAATACTTGAGCAGCAGATCAATCAAAACCAAACAGAAAACTCAACAGAAGACTAATTAAACTAAACAAACTAAACCAACAACACAACCTCACTAAACAAACTAAAAAAAAAATTAGGCCTACAAATGCTCATTGCTCAAACAAAATATTGAAACAATAGCAAGAGTATTCATTTTTGGAGGTCAATTATAGATCACGTAACAAAATATTGAAACATCAAATGTTTAATACACTATTAACCACATTATCTGATTTTGATAAACCCACCACTAATAAGAGGTAGCAGAATATGAAATCAGGGGACAAAAAACTTATCTACTCTCAACTCGCTACATAAGACATAAAGGTATTGCAACCAAGAAATTAATAACAAGCTGAAAGTTAAGCAGGATAAGAAGATATAGATAATGGATACACACAACTATGCAAAGCACCCAGTTAGCTGCAAATTTAATTAAATAGGATCGGGAAAACAAGGGCCACTTTGTTGTTGCAAGTTTTCTTTCTATATAAAAGCTATGGAGTAGAAAATAAGTTTTTTGAAAAATAATAGTAGCTATTACATGCTATATTCTGTTGTAAATTTTCAGATATAACATGATTAGTAAAAATATGAGTAATCTAAGTTCAATTACAACCTATATCTATTAAAAGCTTAAAACAGGCAACAAAAAACTGAAAATTGACCAGAACATTAAGTAAAATCTAATATCAAACATGTTATGTACTAAAAGAGACCAGATCAACAAGCCAACCTATGCTAAAACCTTAATTATTATGCAGTAACTCATGTCAACAATCTCTAAATCTTACACAGGATCTAATCATCATAATCCTTTACACATACATAGTTAAAAACATACCCATCACTTTCTTTAGCTTACTTCTACTGCATATTCACTTATGGAATTAGCAATTTCCAACACTAGGGCAGTGACTAGCTGACTATAGGAGTGCAAGAGCGAAAACAACAAATGATTCCATACAGAATTATTAAAAATCAACATGTCTCACTTGATTGCAAATAAAATCTTCAATCAACCTAATAAAATGCTACCTTTAAACTCATACCACCAGGGCTAGCAGGCAATTTTAAGTTTCATTTTTAACAAATTCCGTATTTTGTCCTTCAAAGTTCATATATCAATTACAAAACACCCAATTTCCATAACAAATATACCCATACCACAATCAAGAAATCAATCAAAATATAGCCAAACAAATATATACCCAAAAAATCAAATTCAATGACAACCAATACAATATTCACAATACATCCACAAATCAAACTACTGAAATTTCAAGTATCAAATACTCTGTATACTCACAATTCAAATACTCTGTGTACCCATAATTCAAATACATGGGCAGCCTCCACACCAACGCACAATCACACCACGCATCACAGCAGCTCACCCTTTAATCGCAATCCTAGGTAAAATCTCACCTTGAAAGTTTGTAATGGTTAAATACATGACTTGCTTCCTTTTCAATGAATTTCAATTGTCCTTCTGTAAGGTGCATGTAAACAATCCAATCACCATTTTCGGTGCTACTAACCATTGGCATAACATACCCTGCATTACCATCCCATGGAAAATGATATGATCCGAACATTGGCTTACCCCAACCAAAATCGACCTTTGATATAGGAAATCGCTGTCCGGATGACATTACAAATGCCGGTCCATCATCCGTCCCGCTACTATAGATCTTCGCTAGACATGGTTCAGGACGATGGACTTCTATCCAATCGACCAAGTCAGGAAAATGCACGTTGTTCACCGCCTTCTCCACAATTTTCTGGACTTCTTGAGCCACCCAATTTAATGGTTTAGAATTTAAATCACATATCCTTTTCTCACTAAAGGGAATTGAGAGCACATTTCCAAAATAACTACTAATTAGTCTTTTTTGCTTGTTACAATTGCCCTTATTACCTAGTCTTGTTCTACCATCCACTACAATGCCCATTTTACACATCCTGGAACTTCCAATACTCGGGTTACCTTCCGTTATGCTAGCATGTTTCGATATTAACTTCCACATGAACGCACTAAAGGATTCGAGTTTAGTCCCTTCTGCTTGAGATTGAATATAATCGATTTCTTTGGCATTGACATGGTATATACGGCTAACAAGTGGTTCATGTTTGCTTGATAATAGTTCATTTTTCCCAAGAGTCAAGGACGAAATAGGTACGTACATTTCATTCAATGAGGGATCATACAAACAAGGATATCGAGCATTGAGGAGTGATCTTGTAAAAGATGGTACCATTGAGATTGGCTTTGAGTTAGCTATCTCAGCCCAAGATACTAAGAACATGTTAGTTGAGTAAGCATCTGCTACACGATGATCAAATGTGCAACCAACTACTATTCCTCCACATTTTAGCTTCGTGGCCTGCGTTGGTTAATTTGTGGCAAGCAAGGAAAGTTTGTCAATTGGTATTTTGTGGTATTGGGTATTGCATATATAATCTACAATATAATTATGTGGGATTTTATAACTTACTAATATTTTTTTTTTAAAAAAAATTACTTGTAAGATTTATTGACTTTTAACATCTTTTAAAAAAAACGCTGATTTTGGATTAAATTATTTTTTATTTTTTTATTTTTTTTTTGTATTTTGATTTTGGCACCAAAAATTACTTGTAAGATTTCCTTTTGCCACCAAATAATTGTTTTCGTCCTTGAATCCATTAATTGGTGGCAAATTTTTTTTTTAAAAAAGATGGTAAATTACAAAATTGATATCTTAAATTGATCAAATAAAGTGTTTTTTTAACCACCTTAACCTTTTTTTATTTGACCTCAACTGAACAACCTCCATCCTTAAATCTGTTAAGAGGTGGAAAAATCAAAGTAAAAAAATATTTTCAGGTGGTAAAATACAAAAACAAATCATTTTAATTTAGTTGAATCTAAATATCTAATGCAAACTCAGCTTTTTCAAGGTGATAAATAAATTTTTTTTTTTTAAAAAAAAAAAAACACCAAGAAAATACTACCTCTGTTTATCTTCTACTCACTTGCGTTATGTTTGGATAGAGAGAAATGGAGGGAAATTAAGAGGAGAGAAATGGAGGGATGCATCCTCTCTTGTTTGGATATCTAATGCAATGAGGGAAGGGGAGCAAATTGAAAGAATCCATTTTCCTTTCACTTTTAATAAATCAAATCCCTTCATTATTGGAAAGATTTGAAGGAAAATGAAAGGTCTCCTACTCCCTCCCCTCACCTCCCTTTCCCTTTACTATTGTTATCCAAACATAGTGTTAATAATATTATCAATATGTACTTTATTTCATTTTGGACAAATCATTTATATATTTTTGCTCCTCTCTTGCTTCAAAATATTACTGTAATTCTTTTCACTCTCTTTCTTTATCTACTTTTTTTTTTTTTTTATTCTTTGATTTTATCTCTCTCACTTTGTTCAACTTTTTCTTATGCACACTCACTTTTTTCAAAATTTTCTTAATATACATTTCTAGTTTCTACATGTTTAGAAGAGAATGAATAAATTGAAATGCATAGGGAAGATATCTAGAGGATTATTTTCTCAGTATACTAGGGAGTGATGACCAAAGTACAATTCGGCATTACTACTCCCTCTATTTTCTAAGTGGCACTCTAGGTTGTGTGTAGAATATATAAAGAAAGTTAAACATAATAGATATATAAGTGGATCAAAGTTCATTGGGAAAATAAATATCGTTAGAAAGTCATAGTATATGCGTTATAATCATTGATTTAAAACTAAAAATGTAAGCAAAATAATGATTAAAAATATACAACAGATAGAATAAGAGTCAATCTATTATACGTAGTAGATTATACTCAATCCACTATATTTAAATTTAAATTTAGTTGGTGTTACCTGTACGGAGAACACATTACGTTGCTTATTTTTCTTGGGCAATAACTTGCCTTCAACACTTACATCCGGATTATAAAGGTTTAGATCATCATATAGTTCAACATCGGCATAGACCTCAGTGAACTCAACTCCTTGGTTATTGCACATTAATTCAACTTCACCCTTAGAATTATGTACAACTTCACTAGAAAACACATAGAAATGAACCAAAGCTTGAGCCAAGGCCGTTTTGAGGGTGCTAACCAATTGCCCGAAAGACGAAAATCGGCTACCATAATTTGGACATTTATAGTAAAAGAACACACCCACGTCTTCAGGAGGCAATAACAAGTCTAAATTTGAGAGTGGTAGCCTATGCTCGATTATATGGTGTATTGGTACTACTTTCTCCTTTCTTTTAACCCTCACTTGGAATTCTTCTCGGGTTTTCTCCCTTTCGTACACTGATAAGCTACAACTCATTTTTTGAGGACACAGTTTTTTGTTAGTATACATCCCCTTAAATAATCATATAATTAAATCAACATGTTGTACATGTGATATATGTCAGGGTATCTTGTGGTTAGCAAATGTTGAAGGACAAACACACTTTTGCTTCAATTGAGACGTGACATAGCGGTCCATAAATAAACCTAGTCTCTCTGTTTTTTTGAGCGTCGGTTTGACGGATTTTTTTTTCAAAGTAAATTTTATTACTAAAGTATTTTGCAAAGTAGACTCGTGGTGAAAGTATTTACCAAACTAAGCTTTTAGGATAAAACGCTGTCTCGAACAGCGTTTTATACCCTGATTTTTTTTAAAAAAAAAATTAAGTATAAAACTCTGCCTCGGATAGCGTTTTTACTTGTTGACCCTTTTTTTTTTTAAAAAAAAAAAGTTTTTTTTTGTAATTTCTGATTTTTAAAAATAAAAATAAAAAAAATAAAAAAAAAATCAAATACCCTTAAAACGCTGTATGAGGCAGCGTTTAAAGTCTATTTTGCTTTTTAATGAAACGCTGGTATAACAGGGGGGGCGAGCTTCTCTCTGTCAAATTCCAACACTTGAATTCCCTCACTCAATCTCTCTCTCACTCAAAGCAAGACCCTTTCCTTCAGTCCGCCACCGCCGTCTCCCTCCAATGACCGGCCTCCGATAGCCCCAAAGACCTAGCCTCACTTCACCCCGAATTTGGTACTTGCCCCATCTCTCTTTGGTTTTTAAAATTTAGGGTTTTTGTTATTGGTTTTTAATTTTTTGGAATTGTGGTTAAAATCTTGATAATGTTGAATTGTTAGTGTTGATAATGTTGAATTGTTAGTGTTGATAATTGTTGATAATGTTGAGTTGTTAGTGTTGGTAATTGTTGATAATGTTGATAATTGTTAGTTTTTGAGTGATTGTGATAACCTGCATTGTTGTTTATTAATGGTGATTTAGTGATACTAAGTTGTTGTAATTTGAAAAGTATGTCTACATTGTTGTTTAATTATGACGATATAGGGATGATTTAGTGCCTTTAAGTAAAATGTGTTTTGGTTGTTATGTAGAATATGGCTTCACAAAATGTAGTGTTGTTATGCCGGTGGGGAGGTGAAATTCTGTTCGATGGACCCAATGTCAAGTATAGTGGAGGAAATATGGAACCACTAACACTTGAACCGATCATGACTTTCAATGATTTGATGAACGAGGTTCATAGTAGTATTGGTTCAAACCCAATGAATGTTGAACTAAACATTAAAATGAGGTTTGAGACTGGCAATGGGGTTCAAGTGTTACCTGTTTCTACGAATAAACAATTGAAAGCTTTGAGAAGCAATGTTGCAATGAAGGGTGTTCCCACTGAGATATATGTAGAAATGGTGCCTATATGTACCCAACAAAGTACTCGGCCAGAACAACAAGCTACATATATTTCCGGTTACAACACAGAGTCCTTCCAAGTGCCCTCACACGACATTCCATCGAATGAATGTAGGATGGGATCTTTCAGTAGAATGATGCACGACGATCAATTTCACATGCCGTTTAGTTCTCATATAGCTTCTCCTGTACATGGGGGGGCATATGTGACAATGTTCGGCCAACCTGGTCCTTCGACATCAAACACCGTCACACCTTCACCGATGCAATTGCATAGTTATTTGCCTATGCAAGATGATGTTCAAGCATCACCGTCTCAACCTGTGCCAAATGATCTTGAAACTATTGTGAATAACGAATTGTCTATGTATGATGTGTATGCGAAAACAAATGATGAGGACGAGAGCGGAGAGGAGGAAGATGGACTTCATAACATGGATGTTGAACTTGCACACATGGAAGTTGGTGAGCCCATGGTTAGAACTCCCGTACCTTGGTTTAGTTAGATAAACGAGAACTATGAAGTTGATCAGTATTGGGCCGAATCGGGTAGCCATACATCGTTTGTTCCCGGGGGAGAATTTGAGAAGGGCATGTATTTTGAAAGTATGAAAATGCTTCAAGAAATGGTGAAGATGTACTTTATTCAGAGGAATCAATTCTACATAGGGATATCAACGGGGCAGGTTTTGGCATTCCCATCCCCATCCCCGCCTCACATTTTCATCCCCATCCCCACCCTCATCCCCATTGCGGGTTCGAAAATTATCCCCATCCCCGCCCCGGCGGGTCTAACTCCAAAACCACCCCCGCCCTGTCCCCGTCTCAGCCCCATACCTGCCAAATCCCCGCCTCATACCCGCCAATTCCCCGTCCCATAATCGCTAATTCCCTTCGCTGGAGAGCCCTTTCCAGGCCTTCTCCCAGCCTTCTCCAGCAACTTGGAGTTTTTTGGAGATGGCTAGGAGAAGCCTAGGAAAACCCTCTCCAGGCCTTCTCCCAGAAAACTTGATATTAAAATATTATATATTAAAATACTACATATTAAAATACTAAAAATTAGTAGTACATACGAAAAAAAAAAAAAACAGTAACTCCAAATTGTCCAAAGTCCAAATATTAAAAATACTACAAGTCTACAAATATTCAAATACATAATAAGAAAAAGGCCTTGAATTACTCGGTGCAAACTCCACTTGTTCCAGAATCGATATCCCATGTTTCAAATCCTTCCTCTAATTCTCCCACTAATTTAGCATATTCATCATCCTTAAATTCTCCACAATCTACAAATACAATGTGACTTAATTAAAAAAATAAAAAAATTATATTATTAATTAAATAAAATGTTATTTTATATTTACCTTTAAGAGCAGCCCATATCCAATTTTGAGTACACATCAAAGCTTCGACATCTTCCGTTAAAAGCCGACTACGATAAGGATTAAGAACCCGACCACTTGTGCTAAATGCGGACTCCGATGCAACAGTAGAAACAGGAATGCTCAATATATCTCATGCTATTTGCTGAAGCTGAGAAGCAAAAGGAGGAATCCGCCCGAGGAGGGGCAAGAATGGGATATGTGCCTCCATTTGTCTTCCACCAGTTAAGAATATCAAAATCTTGGTCTAGAGGCACATTAGCAGCATCTAAATACCTATCCAATTCAGAAATTTCATGACTTGGGTCCTTATCTTGTTGCAAAAATTCTGCAAATTCTTGCATAAAGGTCTCTTCATTGGCTTTGCTACTACTACCCAATCAAAAGGTTGTTAACTGCTACTACCTTGAGTTTTACCAATCTTAGACCCATATTCATCAACCAATCTTCGTAGAAGATCACTAATTCTACCAACCTCAATTTCAAAGTCATGCTCATCAAAAAATTTTGCAAAATAAAAGCGAATAAGAGCCATTTTGTATCTAGGATCTAGTATTGTTGCCACTCCCATTAAACCATTCACACTAGCCCAATACTTGTTATATTTCTGTAATATAATGTCAGCCATTTTCCTTACATAATCATGAGGAGATAAAAGCAACCAGAAATAGCAATTCTCAAAGCACAAATTTTAGGTAAATAAAGATTGGCCGTAGGGTAATTTGTTCCTTGAAAATTAAGGGTAGTTTTACTAAACACTTCCAAATGTTCACATATTTTCTTAACTTTTTCCCAATCTTCAGGGGTCGGTGGATTATTATATAAATTATTACTAGCACTTAAAACAACAAACACTTCTTTATAACTAATAGCAATAGAAAGCATTTCATAAGTAGAATTCCACCGGGTTTTGCAATCAAGTGCTAACTTTCTACTACACTCAGGAGCTATTTGCTTAGCCACTTGTTCAAACCTTTGTACTCTCTTATCAGAAGCAGTCCAAAACACAACACTATCCCTAATTCTTTCACTACTAGAAAACAACCAATCAACGACGGAAAAAATCCGTCGGAAAACCCTGAAATTCCGTCGGAAATGCCCATTTCCGACGGAATTCCGTCGGAAAGCATTGTGGGAAGACCCTTTGTAGGTATTTTGCGATATTCCGTCGGAAATTCCATCGGAAAGGTCTATTCCGACGGAATTTCCGACGGATTTTGTTCTGTCTGAGTCTGATTTGACTTAATTGGAAAGTCCGTCGCAAGGTTCCGACGGAATTTTCCGTCGGTATGAGATACCTTCCGACGGAATATTCCGTCGGAATAAACTACTTCCGACGGAATTTTCCGTCGGAAGGTATCTCATACCGATAGAAATTTCCGTCGGAAAAGTCAATTAAAAAAATAAAAAAAAAATTCCCCCACCCAGACCCACCCCCGCCACCAGCCCATACCACCCACCACCACCACCCCCCCCCACACAGACCCCCCACACACCCAAACCACCACCCACACAGACCCCCCCACACACCCAAACCACCCCCACACCCAAACCACCCCCACCAGCCACCCTAAACTAAACCCACCCACCCAGACCACCCCCACCCAAACGACCCACCCAGACCACCCCCTACCACCACCACACCCACAAACTTCACCCACCCCACCTAACCCTAACCAAATCACCCAAAATAAAAAACCACCCACACAATAAATCAAATCGAGAAAACAGCCAAACCGAAATAAAAAAAAAAACCAAAAATACAATCGAAAAATACAAATCGAAAAAAAACAAAACTATATAAACAAAACAAAACAAATCAAATACAAATCAAAAAAATACGGATCCAAAAAAAAATACAAATAAACAAATGAAATCAAACAAAACAACTATATATACATTTACTTCTGAAATTAATAAAGATCCGAAAAAAAAATTAAAAAAAAAAACCCTAGATCTACAAATCATCATATGCTACTGGTTGTCGTTGATGTCGATCGAAGTTCACAAAGATGTTGTTGGTGTTGTTAATGTGGTGGTGCGTTGCTGGTTGTCGACGGAAGATGTTGGTGTCGAAGAAGAAGGGGACGAAGAAGAACCAAGGGGACGAAGAGAGATAAGGAAGGAGAAGAGTAAGAAAGAGATGGAGGAATGGAGGAGTAGAAGAGAAGAGGAAAGAAAAGAGGAGAGAGAAATAGAGGAGAGAGAGAGAGAAGAGAGGCGGAGAGGAGAGGAGAGAGAAAAGTGAAATGAAAGGGGGAAGGGTAGGGTTTCCGGGTTTTAATTTGTTTTTTTTTTTTTAAATTAAAGGCTAAAATCCGTCGGAACAAGTGTAATTTTCGTCGGAAAATTTATTTTCCGACGAAAAATTCCGTAGGAAACTTCCTACGGATTTTAATTCCGTAGGAAGTTAAATGTTCCGACGGAATAATCCGTTGGAAGTTTGCGACGGATTTTATTTCTGTAGGAAAATTAATGTTATTCCGTCGAAAACCTTATAATTTTCCTACGGATTTATTTTCCGTCGGAAATTTCCTACAGAATAAAAATCCGTCGGAATTTATGTTTTTTTCGGACGGAAATACGTGTCCGTCGGAAGATGTCCGTCGGAAAATACCCTATTTCTAGTAGTGTTTGAACACCATTTGATACCACAACACTTAAACCATCTTGAACAATCAAATTTAATATGTGAGCACAACAACACATATGAAAAAAATCACCTCGCAATAAAAGTGAGCCATATGGAAACACTCCTTTCAAAATTTCCATCATTGCATCATTAGTTGAACAATTATCCATAGTTATAGAAGACAACCTAAGATCAAGATTCCATGAATGAATCCTTTCTTTCAAAGCATCAGCAAGAACCTCGGTAGTATGAGGGGCGGGGACATATAAAAACCTACCAAAACCAATGAAATTGACTTATATTATCGGTCTATTCAATAATATTGTGGATATATGGGCTCATTATTATCATCCATCATCATAACATATAATTATTATGATTTTTTCTGGGGAACAATAATATAAAGGTATGTTATCATTTTAAATCTCACACAAAAAACTATAGCAATACAAAGGCAACCAAAAAAATTAAACAAGTTATAAGTAGCCAGAAAAAGATACCTTATGATCCGACTTTGCAACTTCCATGTATTATCAATAAAATGTGAGGTGACCGCCATATAGCCTTTTCTCTGGTTTTCAGCAATCTACATGTCAGTAGTTAAGGCAATCTTACCCTTTTCTTTCCTCAACAAGGTTGCAACATTCTCCTTCTCAAGTTCATATCTTTTCATAATATCTTTTCTAGTTGTATTGCGAGACGGCACTTTAAATCCAGGTTGGAGTGTCTTATTATATTTTCTAAAACCCATATGCTCAACCATGATAATTGGATACTCATGAAAAATAATCATCTCCGCCAAGTCTCTTCTTCCATCTTCTTGGTGGAATTCGTAAGGAGCCAATGTCATCGTGTCATTCTTATCATTCAAGTTGTTTTTTTTATACCAAACATTCTTGTTTGTCGAAGATCTTGACATACTCTCTTTGGACATATTTTTAAATGATCTTTCAAATGAGTAGTTCCTGCTTTCGACCCACCAGCAAGTAGCTTGGAGCAATGGTTGCACTCAGCTTTTACCACATCACCAACTCTCTTTCTCTTAAAGTTAGACCACACTGCTGAAGTATGCCTACTAGTTATTGGTAGGACAGAAGGATCGAAATTAGTCTCCACAGGACTTTCATCATCATCTAATGCAATTGGAGTATTACTAGCTGAAGTGGGAACACCAGCATTATTCTCATTCTTTGATGCCATTCTCCCCTATAAATTTAAATGAAGACAATTAATGCACTAGACATGAACAAATCAGTGAACATAGAAAACCAAACCTATGAAAGTGATAATAATCCAAAAACACCAGTAGCTAGAAGAAATTAAAATCACATCAATGCATTTGTCATTTCACTTCAAAGTGTAAAGCTAAAATAATGACAAAGGAAAAAGAAACAGCCACTACACCATTCCCCTGTAGCAGCTTATTAGAAATATAGTAATCAAGGTAAAAAAGAATACATATAAAATGAGCATCGAACATTTACATCTTGAAGACTACTATATATTTGTTTCAACAGACATAATAAAAGGTCATTTCAGATTACATTGTCCATTAAGAAGCAAGATTCAAATTACAAGTAATCAGTCAATCCAATCTAAATTAAAAAAAAAAAATCTCACGTCTAAAACCCCAAGGCAAAGTAACATAACCAAATTGTCACAGAGAAAACCTTAGATTGCAAAACTCACATTCGAAAAACAATGTAACAATATTGTACTAATTGTTTGACCAATAGCTTACATTGTGATATTGAATACTAAGATATAACTAAATTTACAAAATAAGAAACAACAGAAAGTTTTATTTAAACTATTTAATTCAATTACAAAGGCGGTCTCCTACTTAGCAAGCTAATACATCATAGATTCATAGATCAATTAGCAAAATACAAATTTGATTGATACTCCTTACAAGCTACATTTAATCCCCAAAAAACTATACTTGAACCCTTACATATCTACAAAAAGGATTACATATCTACAAAAAGGGACAAATACTAGAAAATTCAAAGATTGAGAGTGCGAAAATGTTTACCTGTTGAATCACCCATGGCGGGTATGGATTTTAGACCTATCCCCGCCCCGCGACCCGCCAAAGCTAGACCCATCTCCGCCCCATCGGGGCGGGGATGGGGCGGGTCTCCTACTAGACCCGCCCCACTGCCATCCCTAATTCTACACCACAGTGACCTCGAATGAGAATGTCCTTCATCTGCGGTGCAAGAAGAAATGTGGTTGGTCGCTACGGGGTACTAAAACAAGTGAGCACGGGCGTGGGTTCACCCTAGTCAAATACAAAGGCCCGCACTGGGAAAACTATGTCACTGAAGTACTATCTACTGATCACCCACACTTGGATTTGTCCATAATATCTGAGTATGTGAAGTCCTTTGTGCATAAAGATCCGTCCTTGAAAGTTGAATTCATACAGGATCTCATCTCCAAGCAATTTTATTTCGATGTTCCGTATCGAAGAGCATGGTATGCCAAGGAGAAAGCTATAGCTGAAATATTTGGGGATTAAGAGAGTTCTTACAGCAGACTTCCGCACTTCATGCAAGCACTCCAACAGTCAAACCCAGGAACCGTTGTTGTATGGAAACATAAAGCGCTGGTGGATGGTGTTTACTTCAGTAACATGGAAGTGTTTGAACGAGTGTTTTGGGCCTTCGGTCCTTGTATCGATGGTTTTAAACATTGTATGCCTGTTATCTGTATCGATGGGACGCACTTGTATGGGAAGTATAAAGGAACACTGTTCGTTGCTACAAGTGTGGATGCAAGCTTCCAAGTATTTTCGCTAGCATTTGCGTTGGTTGAAGGGGAAAACACTTTCAACTGGTCTTGGTTTCTAGGCTGCATTCGGGTTCACGTCACGCAACGAGATGGCCTCTGTGTTATATCTGATCGACATGCTGGGATCATTGCAGCAATGAATGATCCTAACGTTGGATTCACCGAGCCGTGAGCCTACCACAGGTTTTGTGTTCGGCACATGGCTTCTAACTTGAAGACTCACGTACGAAGCAACGACATGAGAGATATGTTCAAGGCTGCTGCTTATCAAAAGTAAGAAAAAAAACTTCAAGCTGATCTGTGTTCGATCGGTGAGGCATGTACCAAGGCCATGGAGTATATTGTTGAAGTCCCGTTTCCTATGTGGTCTCTGTTTCACGATGCTCGTCGCAGATATGGGATATGTAGTACAAACTTCTCTGAAACATTTAACAATGTGTTGAAGGGATCTCGGTTTCTACCGATCATGTCCCTTGTCGAGTTAACTTTCCACAGAGTTAACAGGTATTTCACTTTAAGAAGAGAATCTTCTGAGGCTAGGTCTGAACAGGGACTTGCATACCCCCCCCCCCAAGGTCACTGCCATTCTAGAGAAGAACACCGCAAAAGCCAGATATCACAGATTGGATGCGTATAACCGCCGACTGCGTATTTACCAAGTTACAACAGAAAGGGGAGAGCGACTTGGTAGAAAAGGAGGCCATAAACATACTGTTAACTTTCATTTGAGAACGTGTACATGCAACAAACCACGGATATTCCACCTCCCATGTTCTCATGTTCTAGCCGTCTGTGCGACGTATTGACTATCAGAGCGGCCATGGGTGGACCCTGTGTTGCAATCGGAGGCCTATACGAACACCTATGCACCACAGTTTTGGCCTATCCCCTGTGAGTCGACCTAGACACAGTACATCGGCCTTATCTAATTCCGGACGGCAGCATGGTACGAGGAAAAGGTCGGCCAAAGTCAAAGCGCATACGCAATGAAATGGATGAGACTAACCGGCCCCCGAGTAAATGCAGCCGTTGTCACCAGTAGGGTCACAACCGGACAACGTGTCCATCTAGACCCCCCGGGACCTAAGTTTGTATTTTTAATTTGATGTAGTAGAATAGTAGATTTATTTTGTATCTGACTTTGTAATGTTTGTAACATTTGAAACATTTGGATCATTTCTATGTTGAAGTTTGTCATTTGAAATTTTCCGTTGTTGCCTTTAACTCGTCCAACTCATGTTTAATTGTTGATCCAGTAATTGTGTTGGTAATTGTGTATAACGTTGTTAATGAACAGATATCATGGACGGAGAAGATTAGACACCCGGACTTGTTGACCCTTTTGTCCTGACACTGCAGGACAAACATCAAAGTGTTGACATATGGAACCAGTCAGTAATATTTCATTTGTCAGTTCATGTACTTATGCATGTTAAATTGATATACTATCTAATATTTCATTTCCCATGGTTAGTTCAACTCCACCAAATTACTGGTCACTATAATCTAATATTGTTGCTGTCGAGTTTTATAGGCCAAACCAAACTTTTCATTTATGTATGAAATATATAACTAGAGGGGACTGATGAAAATATTAAATATGGCCAAACATCTAGTTCAGACTTTAGAGTATTCTTAGCTGATCAGTATTATAGTTGTGTTACATTCAGAAAGCAAGCTACCGAGATGGCATATATTACAACTTACAAGAACAAATCAGTTGCTGCACCTAAGGTCTACCATAGTCACTGAACATGAGATGCTGAATTTCCCATAATACAAAGTTTACATACAGTCCACATTTTAGTAGTTAGACACATATGGTTACACTAACCCAGCACATCCATAGCATAAACAATGGGCAAGGTACGATTATTTCATTGGACAGAACAATAGCCTTCTTGCCCTTCGTAATCTTATTATTCAGCATCATCTTCCACAGTATTGACTCGCTCACACTCGTCAATCCACTCACTGTATCTGTAAATACAAAAGTAATGTAAAGATAAAGAGATATAGTAGAAAGTAGAACTCACAAGATATTGTGTAAGTCAGACTTACATGTCAACCGGTTCGGTCAGAGCTGCAGACACCAAAAGGAAAGGGACAAAAAATAATATCAGATAAACTCAAATCCTCAGATTATACACAGAATAGTATATGAAAATTGAATCCAAATTTTGCAATGGACAGCAATAACATCAGCTTTAATATGCCAATTTAACAGGCAAAACATCAACCTCATTTACCATAGCAGGGAAGGAAAGTGAGGATAGAGAAATAGAGCAAGTAGAGGAAGATTGTGGGTAGATTCCGTGATAAGCAGCATAACAGGTTTGGTTTTTTTTTTTTTTTTTCTTTTGGGTGGACAATCAACTAATCTACCAACATGAGGCCAGATAAAGAATTATTCAGATACCAGTTCCACTAGGTAAAATTTTATTCATTGATCATCAAATCATAATCATCCCAATGACAGGAAAATCTCCCTACTATGGAAAAAGAAATTGGGTTTCATAAAGTAATAATAATAATAAAATTAAAATTGAAAAAAAAAACTACCAAACAAACAAACAATTTACAAACCCACTAAGATGTCCAGAATTAATACTAGCTGGAATATGACCTTATTCATCATTTCAAAATGAACCCTATGACATGCAAAATTCTCTAATTTAATCAAGGTTGCATGTAATTAAATTATGCAAAGCCAGACAGCATGTACAGCACAATGTATAAAAAAGCTCAAGGCTCACTGAAGCGAGAGGGGTTCTGCAGCGCCTAGGTGCGCCTTTGAAGTGAGGCACACTATATGGCCAGTTAAAAAAAAATTGGCTGAAGTTTGGTTCAGGTGCGCTTCGGGTGTGCCTCGTGCGCTTTTGGTGCGCGCTTTGTGCGCCTAACCAAAAACGCCTCGCCTGGACCAAGTTAAGTGCATATCCTTTATCACCTTGCGCCTCAGCGCCTAGGCGCGCTTTTTAATACACTGGTAGAGCGAGTTGATGATCGATTGGTAAGGGTCAGAAAAGTACCTGTAATTGAAGTGCTGAAGCTCTCTTGACAGATCCTGCATTGGGCTTCGCCTATCAAGTTCTTCATATCACTAGAAATCAAGTAAAGTAATACAATGTCAGCTCAAAATTTAGCCCAATTACACTGCTTTTATATGAAATATTCTTCATGAATAAAGTAACATCTAAACAACACAAAGAAGAAAGAAATAGTCATGGACTCGTGGTAAGGCTACAACTTAGAACATAGCTGTGTCACATTCACTATTCACTCTCCCCTTCATGTTAATTTCATTATTTCCTCTAGGCAGGGTTTTAATTGCTTAAAAAGTGATATCATTTCAACCTAGTTCGGTGAAAAGATGTGCTAGATTTATTAAACCCTATTCGATAAAGATGTTTTTGTTGATTGGATAAGGAGGATGAAAATGGGTTTGCTGAAGTTTGGAAAAGGGCTCGGCTCTGTAGGCGATTTGGTGGTGCATTTGGAAGGAAACAAACTAACAGATCTTTCAAGATTATAGTTTCAGTTTGTGAGCTTTTGTTTAGCTGGGGTCAAATTTTAACTCGAGAGCAATTCAAAACTGTCGTATAGTAAGTAGATGGGTGTTAACATGTCAAACTATCAACTTCTTGGGTCTTATAGTTCTATCCTTTACTACTTCCTACAAAGATACTCCTCCATTTTGGACTAAGACAAAAAATTAATCTGTTATCTAATGAAGCCTAATGCAACTTTATGGGTGTTTGTTGGAACATAGGAAGTTAGGAAGTACCGTTTCCTAGGATATTTGTTTGCCCATAGATATACTCAAATACATTTCCAAGGAAGTATACTAATTTGCCTCATTCATTGCTGATTTGCTACTTTCCTCGGATACTTTATAGACTTAGGTGCATGTCCGAAGTGACATACTTGGCTTTTTAAAAAAAATTCTTATTAGCCAAAGTGAAGTGTTAAGTGTCCATACCCATGTAAGCATGTCAAGGATTTTGCACAGGCATTTGATGTAAAATGAAGAGTTTGAGCAACATAGAAAATCCAACTACACACAGGAAGTTCCACTTACCTCTTTCTTCAATTTGTGTAAAGTAGAACTTAGATAGTATAAATTCCTATATATTTTCCATCCAAACACCTCAATACCTCATATTTCCACTTCCTAGGAAATTCAACTTCTCATATTTTCCATGTCACCCAAACAAGCACTTACACAGTTATACCTCATTGAACAACTGGACTTAATCAGCAAATCTAACTTCCCCTTTATATTCATGAACTCAAACAGAAAAACATAAGTCAGATGCAAAGTATACTTACATGCGGCATTCTACACTGGTCCCATGATTGCAGAAGGGGCAGCTAAAAACAGTATCAAGTTTGAGGCTCTTCTTTGGAGGAGGCTTAGCTCTTGACTTTCTCTTCCCCATATCGTGAGGCTAACAACACTGGAAAAAGAACAGTCAAGACAAGACACATAACAAGAGTAATTGACAATATATATATATATATATATATATATATATATATATATATATATATATATATATATATATATATATATATATATATATATATATATATATTAACATCTTAAAACCCCTTTATGAAAGAAATGCATGAACTTTGTACTCCATTAAACTGACTGACTGAGTGAATCGCAGATTAGAAAACACATAAATGAAAAGTATGTCCCATGTGGCCAATCATACACAATAGTACAATACAACCGTCAAACAAGACCAAGAAAGCAATAAATGCTACAGAAACAGAAAACCCATAGAATGTGCATGGGGGGGGGGGGGGGTGGACACACACACACTAGATTATACAAGAAATATAATACACCAGATATCAGAAAAGTTAATGAACTGACATAGTATGACACTATGGCATGGCTGGACAAGTGGACAGAGAGCACCCAGGTATGATGAACTACAAGAATGAGATTGGCTCATTCTCATGGCACACAGAAGATTGATGACCATTGGATACCATTACCAAGAGCAATAGTCTCCAAATTATGCAAACCGGTGATGTAATAAAGCTTTAATAACATCAATAATACTTCGTAGGTGATACCAATCACCATTTTAGTCATTATCATCAACCTTAGCTTATCATAAAATACTTGGAGAGCTTGTTCAGGTGACAAATTGAATCAATAAATCCAATGCAGAATTCATCCATGAGAAAATTTTTAGTAAATCTAGTCCATCTACAGCTTTTATAACTCAAAACATTGTTCCACTTGCTCCACACTAAAGGTTTGAATTATAAAGAGGTTGGTGCTTATAAATAGCCTTTTTGAAAGACTGGTAGATAGTATATAATTTCTTATGTAGGAAATTGTAAAGCTAAATCATTCAAAGCAACTGAAGAAAATAAGAAGTAATTTTTCGGTCTTTGCTTTCACACAATCTTTTTTCGATAACATTTCCATTAAAGCACAATCTTTTGGATGGACTGGATGACAGTTATATTGAGAAGAAAGCAACACAAAATAGTTACTCCCTCTGTTTCCATATGTTAGTCCCATATGGAATCAATCACGTAAAATAAGAAAAGAAGAATCTTAAGAATCTAGCATTAAATTACATTCCAGCTCATTATTAATTTTGCTTTATTCAATTTTCTGATTTTTTTTTTTGGGAAAGTACATACCATAATTGCGGCGAGCATGTGACTTAGCTAGGATTTTATTGCCATGTCATCAACCCACTATCATTACAATTAACCAATCAAATGTAACATTTCATAAGCTTTAACCAATCTGATTTAAATAAAAATCATGAAAATTAAAATACAACTTTTATTTTTTGCAGTTGGTCTTTTCTACGCATTTTAAGGTTTCAGAAATTAAAAATAAAATAAAAAATAAAAAAAAAAAACCAAGCAAATATCTTTTAAAAAAAATTTGAAAAAAAATGAATCGTGAAAAATAACAAGCATTACACATTGATTGTTGCCAAAATTTTACAGTTGGATTTCATCCTAATCAATTCAAAGGAATATGAACCCCGTCATACCAAGAAAAGTTGGGGATGGGAAATCTGATTGGTTAAAGATATGGAGAATTATGAAAATCAAAATGACCGGATTCTGCAAATTTTTGCTCAGAATTATTCATGCCCTTCATGGTTGTAATTTGAGAAGAGAAAAACGACGAAGAACGACGTTAATAACAGATCTACGCCAAACTGACTCAACATAGAACAATCAAGACAAGGTTTTAGTCTTAAAAGACCATTAAAGTGACAGAAAACACAATTTTGTTGATAATCAACAAATCATAAGTCGAATAAGTACCAGATATATAAGCTTATGAGGAGAGAGAAAGTTAAGGTTTCACAAAATAAACATAGGGCTTTGTCAAATCTGTTCTCACTGACCAAAGTCGAAGAACTAAGGAGAATTATGAAGGATTAGCCTTGAAATTGAGAGAGAAAACTAGGGTTCTTCATGTACCATGGAAGACCATTGAGAGGTTGAAGAAAGAGGAGAGTGGAAGAATCCGGAACTGAAAGAAGCCATAAAAGAATTCAATGAATGAAGTTATGTCAGTGGAAATCTAGGAAAAAAATCCAAATAGAATCAAGGATGATTGGGAATTTTAATGGGACAATGAGGGTATAATAGGAAATAAAAATAGGTTAAAAAAGATATATTCAATATGGGTAGATCTTTTTAAAACGCCAAAAATAGTATATGGGACTAACATATAGAAACGGAGGTAGTAGAAAGATGGTAATTGGAAAGTGATGCAACAATTCTGACACTATTAGTTGAGATTGTGCTAGGAGGACAAGAAGAAAAGGTTAGTTGGTTACAGAGCTCATTGCTTAACATTAAAAGTACATTTAAAATTAGGGAATAAGCATAAAACTTCTAGTTACATCGTAAACTCATAAATTCCAACCTTACTTCTAATGTCTCAAACTCTCATAAAGTACTCATTTCAAAACAAAAGGCAAATATCATTCTAGGAACCCCCATTCTAGGGAAAAAACAAAAAAGGGAAGTAAGACAATGTCCTCTAAAAGGAGTACTATTGGAAGGAATTTCAGATATTGTGAAGTCTTTGTGCATGCCTTCAAAAGTTCAATTCACAGGATTGTCCTCAGTATTGGAATAATTCTCTCAACTGAAAAACTAAAGGAAACAGCAACATTTTAAAGCTACGAGAATGCTTGCAACCTAATATAACAAACACTGGATTTTGTTTGAGATTTGTTAAAGTTATGGAGTATATTTTAATTTCGTTTGAAGTTTGATTTATTTATTTTTATGTTTGTTTTATCTATTTTTATGCATGTAAAATTTGCTCTGATTTGATTTTTTTCCTCTGATTTGTAAATTTGTTCTGATTTGATGACAAAAGGTAGGATTTAAGATGTTTAGTGAGCTCAGAACTCCATTTTAAGATGTCGTGGGAATTTATAGTAATACTTTTTTCTGTTAACTTTTTTTCGATAGAATTTGTCATTGATGATTATATATAGATAAGTTGTTCAAAGAATATCGTACTGTACAAAAAATCTATTTTGCCATTAAAAAAACCCCACAATTAAAGAACTCGGATATAGGATATCCGACTTATCTGATCCGAAAATTTCGGATATCCGGAAATCCAGTCTCAGGCCTAGTTCAAATTACACTATCAAAGTAATAATTAATCAATCCAATATATTTCTTCACTATATGAAGTAATTGCTTGGTTTGAGCTTCAATTGATTGACTTGCATCAATTGTTGGAGTAAATAGCGTAAACACAATTAGGTAATTCAAAATTTCAAGAAACAAATCAGCTAAAACACAAACATACATTTCAAAATGTCAACAAACACTGCAATTCCGAAACCCACCTTCTGCAACAGCCATTAATCAAGACCAAAACTTTATTACACTTCATTAACCCAATCACTTCCCATACTTAAAAATCTCAAAAACCTTTCTGTTCTCAACATGTTCTTCAATCAAGCTGCAATCTCCAATTAAATCATATAAACTTACAATAGCTGATATCGAATCTCCCAAACTACATTGCTTAACATGGCATCAAAATCAAACCAACCAAAACATACAATCAATCAACAAAGGCTCAACCCGAATCCAATCATACACTATCAAGAACAACAATCCAAAATCACCCTTTAAACAGCCCCTAAACTCAATAAACAAGTCTTAAGCATCACTAAACTTAACACTAATAATCAAAATCCACAAACCATCACAAATCTCAAAATTCCAGACAAATAAAATTGAGTTAATCAATGCAATCAAACCTGAAATTGAGTCATAATAAGGTAAGACCCGAGCTTCTTCCTAGACTCCCCACCAGGCAAACTCCCGGCAGAAAGCGAAAGCGATTTGATAATCGGCAAAAAAATACCCCCAGCTCTAGCCGTAGACCCGAAACCACCCTCCTTCCAGAGCCACCCCCTCCCCCTGCACCACCACCGAAACCGCCCAAAACTTGAATTCCCCAACCCGAAACCACCCTAAACTCCCATCCCTTTCCCCACCCGAAACCCCCACCCCTTTCCCTGACCTGAAACCGCCGTAGACTCGAAACCCCTACCCCTGAAACCATTCCCCCACCCCTCGGAATTTGTGAATTTGTGTTTTTCCTATGAATAAAATAAATAAACTACAATTCACAAATTAGCAACCAAAATTGACTCAATTATCAAACTAGACTCCAAAAATTACGTTAAATTCTTCGAGTATCTATAACCAATATTTCAATTATCCAACTTCGAAGAACCCTAAATTGAGTATATATTGACAATTAAAGACACGATTAACACAAGATTGTCAAAATTAATATTAGATGATTAAAGAAAAAGAAGCATCTAACCTTAGAGACTGCTTCAATGGAGGAGAGAAAGCTCAGAAGCCGCTTCAATGGAGAATTTCGAGTACGCTAGGAGTGAGAGAGGAAGGATTACAGCAAGAAATAGATCTAAAGGAGTACAGAGAGAGGAAGGACTACGGCGTGATTCGTGAAATTTTTTTATTTTTTTTTATTTTTAATAAAATAATAGGTTGTCCTAGGATCACTGTAAATACACGTGGGTCCACCACTGTCAACAAACACTGCAATTTCGATCACTTACAACCATACTCTTCGCAATGCGAACACAAACAAAGAAAAAATTGAACAAATTGGAGAAATACTGATCATAAATTACCAAAAAAAAAAAAAAAAAATTGAAAGAAAATAGAGAGAACTTACAAGTTGAAAAATTGGAGGAGAGAGAATTGCCGGAGATTGAAATTGAGATCTAGAGATTGAGATTGATAGAAAGCAGATCCAGAATTACGGTGCCGGAGAAATGGGGAATTGGTGAAGGAGGAGAGAGAAAATAGAGAAATTGATGGAAAAAAGGGTGTGAAATTACCCGAGATTAAACGTCGGAGAGATTGGTGACGACTGACGAGTTGCAACGAGATCTAATTTAGAACCTAAAACGTGATATGAACTCTAGGATGTAAAAGGCGTAAGGTGGGTAAAGAGTCACATGACTCGGGTGATCTCGTTAATTTGGTAAGAGTCTTACGAGGTACCCTCGTGTTGTCTTATTTTGGGTCGTCTCTAAATGATGGTTTTTTTAAAAAAAAAAATCGACATTAATCTTGATTAATTAAAGTCATGCAACATTTATAATTGATACAATACAAAATTAAACATCTATAATTGATAATTAACAATAAAGAAAATAGTTTATACAAAATTAAACAAGAATTAATCGAAGAAGGGTTAAGAATTCAAATACATAGATATAACAATTCGGCTTGTGGTAACTTTGAGGTTGTCTTTCAAAGGAAGTTCAAAAACTTTGTTTTTCAAAGTAGATCAAAAACTCTTTACAAATTCTTCTCAAATAGAGAAACGATTATTATAACCTATAAAACAAACAAAAAACCAAATTTTTTTTTTTTTGAAAGAAACAAATATTGGAACTTTTCACTGGCAAAATCGATGAAAGCCTATTTGAAAATCAACAGTAGAGGCTAGGGTTTAGAATAAAGAAGAAAGGAGAGAGGCTTAGGGTTTAAAATATTTTCAGTATGATTTCATTTTCATTTGAATTAATGTGAACAGAACATAAGGAGTATTATATTTGATTAGACATGAATCATATGATCAGTCTTACTTTTATTTGATGTTTACATTTGATTGAACTTAATCACCCTGTTTATTTAATCTTGATTAGCCTTGAAAAATAATTTTATATGGTAAAAAAAAAAAAAAAATGCACCTTTTTATATGACTAACAATTACTCTTTACCTTGTTTACTAAACCTCTCAAAAAAAATACTAAATACTTTCTCCGTTCTTTTTTACTTGACCTGTTTCTTTTATCACGCTTGCTGATGCATAACTTTAACCATCAATAACTTTACTTTTCTATAAGTAAAAATTATAAAAGTTATAAATTGTGATAATACTTATTGAGACGATTCTAACAAGATCTCACATGAATATTTTATTCCTTTCATATAATTCACAAAATACGGTCAAAGGAGGAGTGGGGAATAGTGTAAAAGTCAAAACGGATCAAGTAAAAAAGAATGGAGGAAATACTTAATAAATACCTAACTACTTTGTACGAAGTATAACTCTTGATAAAGTGAAAAGTTAGATTTGAGACAAGTACTATGAGAAAGGGAATGCACATAAATAAAAATGGACATTGGGTAAAAAATAAGACGAATTTGTTTTTTGGTTGTTGATGAGAATTCATAAGGATTAAATAAGGAATTTACATATAGACCATTGTAATTATCTTTCCCCTCTCTTCTTCAATCTATGAAGTGATTAATACTCCCTCCGTTTAATATTGTTATTCCTACTTTGACCCATTTTGTCTCACAAAAAGATTCGAAGTAGGATGAACTTTTACAACAGCCTATTTTGTTTGTGGGGATGATTGATGAGATAAGGATTTAAAATCCCTCGTGTCCCATTATCCCTTGTTTGTTTGAGAGGATACAAGTTTTATCTCATATAAAAGGGATTGGGGATAAAATATGTACTTATCCCTCTATTTCTATAAGAAGGAGGGGGGCAGGTATAAGGTTTGAGGATAAAAATTGAAAGGTAAAAGACAAATTTACTCTTAATGAAGGGAAGAAAGAGGAGAGATGAGATAGGAGAAAGGTTAGTAAGGATTGTTAAGTAATTTTACTACTTATCCCAATTTCATTCCCAAATCATACCAAACAATGGATAACATAATTTTTATCCTTATCCCACCAAAAAAATCATTATCCTCATTATCTCTATCCCTGTTGTCAAACGCCCTGTTTAAAACAGATCGAGTGACAATTTAATTTGTTTGAATAATATGTAAGACACTTGTTGATTTGTGTCAGCTTTGCTTATTTTATTTCTCCTCAATTTAATTTTCTTTCTATTATGGTCTATCCTCTCTCAATTCAACTTCATTTTCCTCTATCTATTGCCCATGTGGCCATGTGTTAGAACATTAGACGATCCAGTGCCACCCTATTCTCTATTACTCTAGTCACCCTCACCTTTGTTTCATTCAAATGGTTGTTAGTTTCATCACTCGATTCCCCATAGAACAAATGCTACTTTTAATGTTTGAACCCATTGTTGGAAATACTAATGCAATCGGATGATTAGATTGCAACTAATACGATCCTTACTCGTGCCCGGTAGGGCGAGTTGTGCCGACCGGGCAAATTGACTACAGGAATGTGGCGGGTTCTCGCGCCTTGCCGGGCGGTGGTTCACCCGACCGGACGGTGGGACATCAAGATTTGTGACCTGGGAGGTTGCCCTCGCGCCCGATCGGGTGGTGGGTGGCCCGACCAGGCACACCTGGGCCACCCACCACTTTTTCGGAAGTCAGTTTGTATGATTTGTTTCCTATTTTTAGAGACATATATATATGTATTACGAGTATCACTTTTATCATTGATTCATAATTCAATATTATTGAACCCTAAACACATAAACACAAACCTACCCTTTTGAGATCTGAACAGTTCTTGAGCAATTCCAACCTTTGAATTCAGGTACACGAATTATAGAGGTCATTGTGTAAAACTTGGGGGGCGTGCGTCACTAGGATACCTGTACAAGTGGTGACGCATTTCGCTTCTAAATCAGTGGGTTCCAAACTACAGCACAACCGAAGGAGAATAGGTCTTTGAATTCAAATATGGCGAATTTGTTCCAAGGAAGTTCTTAATTTGGCTAATGTTTTTCATGAAATCAACAGGTATTTTTCTAACAGCCATGACCACGTGTTATGATACCAATCCAATTACACAACTTATAATACCTCATTCAAAACAAATAATATACGAAGTACTTACTAATTTCAATAATCTAATGCTCAGCAGTGGCGGAGCCAGGATTTATAATTCAGGGGGACAAATTTTGGAGGTTAAAGTTTCGGCAAAAATCTCAAGAAAAAAATTGATCACCTAAATTGTTTAATATTTATTTGAAATCACATATGCCAATTATTTCTATATGGCAAAAGAGGAATAAAAAAGTTTTATTGTATATTAAGAAAATTATCCAACAAAAATGAATAAATTTATGTTTGTAAATCCCGTTATGTAATCACATAATTGATATATACGAATTAATTACCTTATCATAAAGTCAAATAATTATCATAAAGTCAAATAATTATCGTTAGAACAAATTGATGGTAGATATGAAGGGTCTGGGTTTGAGTTACATTCGAAAAAATAAACTCAACTTTCTCAAATCAATCATATTATTACATATGTATTTCGTATGTATTAATAAAAGTTAAAACACAGTTACAAACAATTAATTAATAGTAATCTATTTATTAGAAATGTAAAAAAAATAGAGTTTAAGCACATAATAAAATTAAAAATCCTAAAACAAGAAATAGGAAATGAAAAATCAAATTAAAAAGACTATTGAAAATTAGAGTAATCAAAAAACAAGTAGGGGAAAAAAAACAAAAAAGCTGAAAAATAGTAGAGTAGGGAATCGAACCTAAGACCAAGACACAGCCTTACTAAGAACTCAACCACCAAACCATATTCAATATTGTGATATTTACTGTAAGTATATGATATTTATAGCCTTTTACTGTATTTTCTTGATTTTTTTTTTTTAAAAAAAAAAACTTTTTTTTCGAAAATGGGGGGACAACTGTCCCCCCTTGTTCTAATGTGGCTCCGCCACTGATGCTCAGCTTATATTTTTTCAACTAGTCAAAAAGATGTTGGCTACAAAATATTACTTATTTCCCCTGTTGGTTACTATAGCACTTTTAGTATAACGAATGATGCCAAAAGTAGTTGAGCATTCCACGGTACAACTAGTAATAGGGCAATCTTATTACAGCAGATTTTATCAGGATTCAGCATGGAGACGGTCATTTACTACCATCTCTAATGACAAGATCTAAAACCGCCGTTGAATGAAAATATGAAGCAAGTGTATTGCAGAATTCATAACTTGTAACGTTGTAACACTGGTAATTATTACAAGTTACAACATTGCCTACACAGTACTTGTCTTTTCGAGCATGTAAAAAACCTCAGTTAACTGTTGGATAGCATCATACCGGAAACCAATAAGAACAAATTGAGGGAAAAGGAGGACATTGAATGCAGATCTAAACTCTTCTTGTCAATGACAACATCACAATTTTCTGCCGAAACAAAATAAGAAAATTTCATCATTGTACTTGGCTTTTATCCTGAATTACCATTCCTCAACTGATAAGTAAGTTATCTCTGAATCATTGTTGGAGAAATTTTAAGAGGGCTTCAAACTAATCTAACACTTTTGCATCTGATACGTACAAAAAGAATATACAGCCCCTATGCATGCTAATCATGACGTTCAACCAGGTATAAGTTCTCTAGTATGCATTTACCTAGGCCTTAGCACTGGAACCAGGCCCTTGATACTGATAATAATGTGGGGCAACCTCTACAAGCCATGTAGGATCTATTGTCACAACATTGCGCATGTATCGACGATCAGTCGAGACGAGAGAATAGTATACAACCCACTTTGGGTTGACTCTGCAAGCAGACAGTATAAAGTTTTAGCACCTTAAAAAAAACAGTTTGTATGGACACACACAAACAAAAGCATAGCAAACTTGGGATAAATCACTATTATAGAACCAAGAACTTTTGTAATTAACAGCTATCAACCTTAAGTTTGAGCAGCATATGAGAAAATTAAAATAAATTGGACAGAGGATAGATGTCAGGAAGCACAGATGCCAAGCAAATAGAAAAGATCAAAGAAAACGAACTTGGTCCTGATATCAGGGATCTACAGCAATAGGGATGTCCAAGAATATGAACAGTCAAAGAGAACCCCCCCCCCCCCCCCCCCTCTCTTTTCTTAATTTTGGAACATAAGATGGGGGGGGGGATATAGAGAGACCCAGTAATGTCATTAAAAGTTGAGCACCCTGTAGTCCACAAAGATCAAATAAAATGATCTTTGGCTACCAAATACCTAACACGTAAACAGATACCAAAAATTTCTATGTGCCTTCAAGTTTTCATCTCCCTCTGTACTGAATAAATTCTCTCCACCTTTGAAATGAATAATTAAATTAGGAGTGGCAATGACAGCAATGTGAGTAGTGCACTTTTCCATACACTTTTCCCTTTGGAAAATCATCAACCTCTTTTAAAATTCAATCATAGAAGGGGGATATATGAAAAAAATTAGAACATTATTGCCTTGAAAGTGAAAGAGGAACTTCTTTTCGGATTAATGTAAAATAGTAATGGAGTTCATTTTGGGATGGAGGTTTAATTTTTACAAATTCCAAGACATGCTAAGGTCAAAATTCACAGCATCACAAAGTTTTGCAGTCTTAAAGCAAAGAACTTGCAATATCACATTACTTCAACACAGTAGTATAACTGAACAATAAGAGCCAAAATGAAAGCAATAATGGGGGAAGAACAAGTTTTTCACCAACCTGAACAAAACAGATGAAGGGTGGATATAAACATCCTGAGAAGTACGGACAGTCTTGTATTTTCCTTCATGACTGTAAGTCTGATAATAATTATAAAATAAAATATTGTGAGAAACTTAAATTAAAAATAATTTTCAGAAGTTTCCAGAGCAACAGTATCAACTTTTCCAAAAGGCTTTTCAAAAAATATTGTTACACTCACTTCCAGATGACAAGCATTAGCAAAAAATCCAGCAGTAATTGCCTTTCTTACAACCTGCAAGTCATATATCAAGAGTTATGATCAGAGTTTAAGCTACAGTATAGTGTGAGTCACTAAAAGCCGTATATAGCTTAGAAAAAGCAAAGACGTTCCAAGACTCCAAGTTAGAGGTTACAGATATGAGGATGTCATAAAGGGTGTATGTTCACGCGACGAGCAGATGGCATTAAGAATCAGATTAAGCAAGAAAACCAACAGAGATAAAAAGGTGACAGCCACATGGAGATAGTTTCACGTGAATGTATTTGACAAACCATAAAAAAAGGTAAAGAAGCAGCTCAGAATATTGCCCGACACTAAAATTTCACAAAATCCTTACTGTTTCAGCATAATCTTTATATTGGAATAGTATGCCCCGACTTGTGTTGGGTTTGGTAGTTGAAGGGAGTGATAAGGTGGTAGATGCAATTATGCAAACTAGTTAGAGAGAAGTGAGGCTTAAAGCTTGTTTGGTATGACGGATTTGATGGCAAGATATGGAATCACAAAAGTATTTATGTTATAGGTTTAGTTTGATGGGTATAGTAATATTTTTCCTTACTTGAGGGTAGTAGCTTCCATCCATCAGTTACCCTCTTTACTTTCCCTCCCACTCTCTCGTTTGATTCAAATCCAATTCATAGTAATACCAAAAGATCTATTTAAAAAATTATTATCATTACCCTACTCCTCTCTCATTCAATTTCATCATAGTCCATTTCCTCCAATCTTACCAAATGCACCCTACATAACTGCTCTACTTGATAGTGGGTATGGCATATATGACCCCATTTGATGTATGCCTCGGCAATCAAAAGAAAGAAAAAGGATGTAGATGTAAATACAAATGAGGGAAGCTAGGCTGGTGAGCTGCTTTACTATATGAAATTTTGTAATAGGCATATGCCCAATTTATTGTTTGCTAAAAAAGAGAAATAGAGGTAGATATGAAACCAGCTAAGGAAATGTTGGTTGGTAAATAGCTCTACTTGATGTACAATAGTACATATTGAAAGTTATGCTCAAAGTTTAAATTAGTGATCCTTAAGCCTTAATTATAGGAACATGATTAGTTAATGCATATTATTCATGGGTATAAGTGGGTATTAGGATTCCTTGTTAACTTATGGATTAGAGGGCTATTCCCCTTTCTAGTTGCGGTGCCTATTTTTAGTTATCTAGTGTTTTATGTAGCCTATAAAAGGTTTTGATGTAGTCCATGATACATTATAATAGTGCTTTACTGCATCTGAATTTGCAAGTTTGGAGTGAAGCACTAGCCTGTAATTGTTACAATCACTAGTATATCGAATTAACTAAAACTAAAAACTCCAGACGCCAGATAACTACTAACCATCAAGAGGTTTTTCTTTTTTTCTTTTTTTTTTTTTACAGTAAAAGAAGATATTATATTTACCTGTATATCTCTGTCACAAGATTTTAATACTATACCCAGCCGCTGTGCCGTTCTTTTGAGTTGATCTCTGGTCTCTAGAACTTTTTTCTGCCAAAGACAAAATTTCCCAGAAAGAAGACAATCATAACTCAATTTTATAAAATTAACATAAATCTAAACTTAAAGGATCGCTTTTAAAATAATTGTTTACACCAACGATAGCTCACAGCCTCACAGGATAAAACAAAAACAAGAAAATAATGCACGATAAAAAGGAAGGGAAAAGGAGAAGGATTACATATGGAAGTTATTATATTGTAAACCCATATTCATGTTGCATTTTGTGGTCCCAAATGAACATATAGTTCAAAGATTACAAACATCTTTCATATGTTCAGAATTGCTGAACTATATGTGCATAATTTCTGGATTTTATGAACTCTATGTTCATTATCCTTGAACTATATGTTCAACAGAGACCAGGATGTGCCAGAACAAGGATATGATTTACATACATACTGAAGTAGTATCAACAAAACCAATAATATAATCTATAATCTGCTACAAAAATGACAAGGATCATTAAAGGCAACAAAGATGAATACAACGTACTAACCATAGCATGATAGTTAATAAAGTTCTTGTGACACCATTTTGATGATTTGCCGGACTGCAGAAATCCTTTGTACACATTTAGGAAAGTCACATGGTCACCCTGCAAAAGCATCATATTAAAAATTAACATGGCAACTGGAATTTTCTACATCTCAATCCTTGAATGATGTCAAATGGGAAGTTTAATGGTGGGTACAATTATACAGAAGAAACTATACCCATCCAAAATATGAGACACTTGTTCAAGGAATAGGCACTCGATCTTATCGGACTCTTTGAAATGGTGGGTAAAAGTTTATTTTCTTGATCCATCTTATAAAGAGAGATCAGAGACCAATTCTATCACAAATCAGTATGACTGACGAATTATTCACCATTGCCAAGAAAAAGCAACATGATAAAAATAATGATAATTTTTCACAAGGAGAATGAAGGGTGTCTGCATATACAGGTATAACAAAGCATTTCTACCCTCAATTGTTAAATGGCAAATTTTGGGATTGGGATTGGGATTGTGGAAAGAAAGTACCTATCATTTTACTAAGGCCTAAGCTACTGACCAGAGTGAAGTATTCTGAAAATTGTAATTCGTATATACTAAATTTAGCCATAGGAATTCATAACACACCTCAGCAGCAGCAAATCGGAGCTTGGCTTCATCTAGCTGCTTCTGTGCTCCCCTTACGGAGATCCAAATAGACTGCACATACTCTTAAATTTCAGTAAATCTTTCACAAAATAATATAAAAATTGATGCTATACTTTCAACATCATACACTGACTTGTTCTTGAAGTTGTCATAAAACCATAAGAAAGAGTGTGTTATGTGATCTTTTAAGACTTAGAAATGCCGTCAAAAGCACATGCCTATAAAGTGTTTTTAATCTAAACTTTACTTTAAAAATAAACAAATTCGGTCAATATTCTTTTCAAAGCACTTCCGAATACATGTAACGGCATGGAAATATCACTTTGTAGCAAGTGTAAGGTAATATAACTGTACATCTGACCTTCCAAATCCAAGCATTGCAACTTGCAAGAACCTTGTAAAGTAGGTTTCAGATTACAGACCAATTTATATTACATAAATGTAATAATTATACCCTAATCCTCCCACAAATTGTCCTATCCCCATCATTCTCAAAGGGAAAATATATTTTCAAAAGATAGAGTTTAAACTGGCAAACAGACACTGTGCCTAGTCAAATTTACTTATTTGCTCCCTTCAAGGATTAGTTTTGTGGGCTATAAATCCATGTGTAGCAACAGCCAATCCATAGAGAAAAAATTTTAATCATATACCTACTTCTTTATAAATAACAAATAAATTGCATAACAAAAGAATTCTAATGATAAAAAGGGGGAAGGATTAAACCTGTACAGAAAGAACAGATGCTATAGTAAGCATTTCCTCTGAACACCCTAGTTCATTAGACGCAAGCAAAGCTTTTGAAATCATGGGATCCTGTAATTTAAAGGATTTAGAAAATCATGCACAAAGAGATAAGCTGATAAAAGATAGATGAGCTTATCTGATTCATGGTTATTCAACATCAAAAGACAAGCATAAACAATTATGACTTGTCATCACGAGCTGCAGATAATGTAAAAAACAATCACTATAATGTTAGTGTTGGTTGAAGCATACACTCTTCATCCCTAACAAGGTTTCAACTATTCCTTTCTGAGATGTTTTAAATAGAAACAATTTATGTCAATTCCAAGTGTACTTGTCCTTATCTCTCTCCATCACATTTTGTATTGTCTCCATATTAGCACTTTCTCTTAATTATTCTCTCTATCACAACCAATCTTCTATTTGCATTTAACAAATAGTGTTAATCACTTAATCTACATGCCAATATCGTACGGTTTTTAATGACGATTCATGTTAGCCGACCCCAAATCATTTAGTGACTAAGGCTTTGTTGTTGTTGTTAATCTACATGCCAAACCAAAATGTGAAATAGTAAAATAATAAAAAGGAGTCACTTTCAACATTAAGCCATGATAATGCAATAGTTTAATAATAAAAAGGGCTGATGTTATCCAAAGTGTCCTTGTTCTTCAACCCTTACAGAGAGTTCTTGGAGGAATGAGGAAAAGAACACAAGAATGCAATCACATATATCACAAGGTCCAACCACAAGGTTTACTACACGAAAATAACTAAGTGTAACTGTGAATCTTATTGTTAGCAGAAATTCAGCACGCTGAGAACCATATTCACATAGGCATCTGAACCATCAGGGAAATGAGCCTTTTATAGCCTTTTTCTTCTCATGGATCATCCATTGCACATGACTACAGAAAAATGATGTCTGCTTTCTTATATGTAATATCATCTTACAGCTAGTTCGTAATTCGACTCGCCCAGCATTTTTAACGACCAAAGTTCCTAATTAGTAGGCCGGCAAGGATATGAGAATGTAAGGCTTTGGAAAACCTAAGAAACATGGAAATACTGCAGACTTCAGCATTCATCAACCTACTGTCCTACCATTGTCCAACATGTATCCACATACCAGACTACAATTTCTGTAAGGAGAAAATAGGAAACAACTGTAGCCAAAGTTACAAGCAACAATATCAACAAGAACCAATGCCTCCAACAAGGCTCATCCCTGGGCAAAGCAACTTTATTCTTGTGATACACAGGTAGGAAAGTAGCAAGAAACATCATCTTGAAAACACCAGCCACATTTTTTCATCTAATTAATCCTTTTATTCTTCTCTCTTTTTTCTAAACAGGGAAATATCCTGTTGTCCGGTTTGTGTCAATCACCCAAATCTATTACTTCTATAATTACTTTAATTTGTACCTTATATTCAACATATTACATAACAAAAAAGATTTTCCATCAGGCCAATGATGAATATGATACATCAGCAATGAATGCACAATTCTCTAATAATACTTCATTTACCAATCTGTACATTTTCCAGAAAACTTTGTCTTGTAGGTCCGATTTTATGATTTTTCTAGTGTGAAATCAAGTTCAATAGTCACTTTGACGCATAAAAAAGTTGTGGACTATTATGCTTGCCTTACTGATATCCTAATTGACAGGAACTGTCGCATAAATTATAAAGCCATGGCATGAAAGTACCAGTGGAATTTCAGCAACTTGGAATCCGGTAGGCGAAGTGAGCTTGGCATCATCATCAAGCACACCTAGAGAGTACAATACTTCAAGAGCTCTAATCATAGCTTCTGGTGATGGTGATGCGGGCCACCCAAAATTCAGGATATTATCAATTCCTAGAGCCTTCAACTGCACATATAGTGAACAAAAATGTTAGTAAAAATATTGTGCGTTAAAAAGGATAAAAAGCATAGTGTATATAGCATAATAGTAAACAAAATAGCAATGTTATTAATATAAAAAAACACAATTCATTCAACAGAAAAATAATTGAAACAGAATTACGGAATACGGGAACCAGGTTTCCACCATCAAGGGAAAACAAAAAAGAACAATCTTGCCAAACAACAAAGGGACACATTAGGAAATTTACTTGTTCAAACCCCCATTAGCCGTACCAATTTGTCAAGATAAGAAGGCAGGGAAGGAGGGACATAACACTGCTCTCCTTCCAATTTTACTTGAAAGGATTAACATTTGTGCTAGCATGAATGCGATTAACGACAATCAACAATAATAAAGAGCGAAAACAAGCAACAAAGAAAAGAAAGAATTTGCCATGGGAAGCCCAAACCGGGAGAAAAACTCACCAATCCACAATAGAGTAATCTTTGATGAAGAATAATGTAGTTTACAAGCTTTCAAAGCACCATGAAAGCTCCCACCCTAAATACACCCCTTCTCACACTTAAACCTAAGTGTTAGGGATTTTACATTTGAGGCTCTCTCGCTCTACATCTTTCCCTTCAACTCATTCTCATTATTACTCTAATACAATTACTAAACATGAGTATATATAGTGCAAGGAATATCAAAATAATCCTACGATCATAGATAAGCCACACCACTTAAATCGCAAAACCGTAGAAAACAACCTCAATTCAGCCAAACCTAGCTTGGTTCAGGCGAACCACCAACCAAATTTAGGCGAACCTTTTCCGTGACTTCAGAGTCACCTTCCCCTTTTCCCTTTGAGTTCGGTCGAACCTCCCACAGTTTGGGCAAACTTTCAGGCAGACAGCTCTTCGTAAAACGGCCATAACCTTCTCATTTCTTGTCCAAATCGGGCTTTAGACCATTCATTGGAAAGCTTTTGATACAAGCTATGATGTGGATTAAACCACAATAAGGGATACTAGCAATTAGGGTAAACCTAATTCAATAAAGTTTTGATCTTTTCGACTTAAACAAGAAGAAAAGCAACGTAATTTTTGATATTTTCGAAAGAAAATCAACATTTTGAAATTAATTCGATTCACTCGAACTAACTCACAATTTTCATGTTTTCATAAACTCCATCACTCTATTTTTTCTCATTAATGAAAACAAATACTTATAGGCTTGCATGATAGGATAAACAAAGTAACAAACCTAGAAGATAAAATTAAATCCTAACAAACTCTAATAATATCTAAAAAGATAAATATTCCTAATCTTTATCCTAAGTAAACCATACGAATACGAATAAATAAATCCTAAAGAAAATAAATCTAGAACCTTAAATTCTTGATGCTTGATCCGCATCATTCTCCCCCTCTTGAAAAAAAACTTGTCTCAAGTTTTCTCGAACCAAGAAATCATCTAAATCAAACGAACAAAACATGAAAAATATATTCTCTTGAAGATCATTGTTTCCACCTTTCCTGATTTTACCACCAATTCCAATTTTCAGTGTGGTTGCTTCCATATGCAAACAGTTAAAATAATTAGGAAAAGATAGATCATGAAAAACCAACTCTAGTTTTCTCTCAGAATTATGTTGTATAGCTTGGATCTTCTGTTCATCTTGATTTATTGCTTGGATTGCATCAATTAATGGATAAGACAAAGCTAAATCTAATTCATCATCTAGCACCTTAACTTCCTCTTCATCTTGCACAAACAGATTTGAAATATTATCAACCTTGTTCATAGAATTAGAGCCAACCACCTCCATCTTATGTGCTTTTGTTCTTTCGTACCCTTGCATCTAAACCAAAATTTCTAGTAGTGTTTGTGTAACTTGTTGCAATTGTTGATTCATTTTCAACATTATCTCCATGTGTTAAAAATTCTATTTGGTTGCCCATATTCAACAACAAATTGCAGAAGCAAAGTACACGTCCAATAGCAAGCAATCACATAATAGACTCAAAACTGACCCGTCTGGAAAAACGCTTCCAGTTTAATAGGAGACGTTCACCAAAAATTCTAAAATTTTTATGTGAAAACTAGACAAATAAACACCTAGATTCAAAAAAAAGAATCACCTTAAGCTTTTCTAACAAAGGAGAACGAAGCAAAACAATTCTGCTATGTTAATCGGACACGGCTAAAGTCACGAAGTGTCCGTGTCGACACAACACGGACATGGGACACGTATCCGACCCTTCACTGTGCACTCGGACACTTCCATTAAGAGTGAAAAGGAAAAAAGAGGAGAAACGTGAAAGAAAAACACATCTTGTTCGAAGACCACCATTGATATAGAGAAGATGGAGAGAAGAAGATTGTCATCTATTTAGAGAATTCACCGAAGAAAGAATTAAAATAAAAAAAAAAAAAATAGGGGTGGACGTGATGAAAAATTTAAAGCTTTTGTAATACATAAGATATTTATATAAATTTAAGTGACGTTTTGACGTGTCCCCGTACCCGTATCCAAATACCAGGAGTCCCCGGGTCCTAAAATTTTGGAACTTGCCGGATCGGACACTTGGACATGTGTCTGTGTCCAACACCCGTTCCCGAGTTCATGGAACATAGCAATTCTGCACTCAAATGAGTTGTTTTTTATCGTTTTTTCTTTTAAAAAGAAAATCGACTTAAACCAAAGCAATTAAGGTAAACCTAATTCAATAAAGTTTTGATCTTTTCCACTTAAACAAGAAGAAGAGCAACGTAAATTTTGATCTTTTCGAAAGAAAAGTAACGATTTAAAATTACTTCGATTCACTCAAACTAAATCACAATTTTCATGTTTTTATAAACTCCATCACTCAATTTTCTCATTAATGAAAACAAATACTTATAGGCTTGCATGATAGAATAAACAAAGTAACAAACCTAAAAGATAAAATTAAATCCTAACAAACTCTAATAATATCTACAAAGATAATTATTCCTAATCTTTATCCTAAGTAAACCATACGAATATGAATAAATAAATCCTAAAAAAAATAAATCAAGAACCTCCAATTTATATCATCTCAAAATCACTTCTAGATTTTGAGATATTACCATTTGAAGTCATTCCTTTGCCATCCATCATTGCTTAGTACCAAGCAATCAACCCATAGCTTATACTCCAAAGCTATGCATCCTTATACCTTGAACCGTTCTCCACACCTTCCAAACCTAACATTACTTTCATGTCCATCATTGAAATGGATTGATTGAGGGCATTTAACCTCCCAACTCCAAAATTGTGGATTTACGATCTGATACAAGGGGACTATCATGGGAATTTTATTACAGAACTAAGGCCCGTTCACTTCACCTTAAACAATAATATTCAGTAAAAATAATTTCATTTCAGTAAAAATAAGTTCACTTCAGCAACAATAAGTTCAACGGAGTAAAAATAAGTTCAGTTCAATAAAAATTAGTAACTTTAAAGAAGAAATATAACAGAAAGCAAAAATAATATCACTTCAGTAAAAATAATTCGAGATATTATGGTCATAATTTTTTAAAGAACCACACCAGTCATAGAAATTCTAGAATAGACCCGGTGCACAATAACTACCACCTAGTATATCATTTGAAATGTGATTATATCATACGAAATGTGATTATATCATTTGAAAAGTGATTATATCATCCTAATTATTTAAATGTATCATTCAAAAATTGAATTTATCATTAAAAAAAAGTATCAAATAGTAATTATATCATTCGAAAGATAATTATATCATTTGACTAAATTGTTTAAAATACGATTATATCATTCAAAATATGACTCACAACAAGATAATTATATCATCTAAGAAAATGATTATATCATCCAAAATGTGACTATTATTTGAGTGTGTCAAATTTTGGTTTTACAATAATTTATTGTACATTGGGTCCGTACAAGACCCGCTGCAACAGTCAAGCAATGAGTTTAATTAGGCAGGAAAGTACATCATTTATAAGCTCTAAGCTTCTATCATTTATTAAAATCCTTACTATAGAACCTATTCATTTCATTTTATCTAGCAAGACAAGCAAAAATAGGACCTCAAAATATACCAGCATCTTAGAAGCAAAAAGATTTTTGCAAAACATTAAAAGATGATGACTTGCCTGTATTACGCAGGAGACAAGGTTTGATCTCTGCATCTCAGGAATCCCCTCAGCTGGCATTTCATTTACATAATATTCCTCGGTATATAACCTGGGTTGAAGAAGAGAAAAGGGATAATACTATTGTAAGATTATTGATCTCTGATAAGCAACAGCATAACTTAGTGCTTGGTTATCAAAAAAATCTAGACTAGTAAGTAGTTAAAATTGTAGAACAATTAAACGATTTGCAATGAGATAATAAATCACTACTTTTTCTTTCTATCATAAAAACGAATTCCCCTTTGTTAAATGAGCTCCTAACATACTCCCTCTATCTTTTTATGATGTACCCACTTTCCAGGTATTTTTATTTGACGTAGCCACTTTTATACTATTTTATCAAACAAATTAACCTATCTTATGCTCACCCTCTTTTACTTCATTCGTCTTTTTCTTACACTAACCCACCTTATTACTATAGCTCTCTCTTACTTTATCCACCTTTTTCTTACATCCGCTCAACTCTTCTTGAAACAAGAATCTATAATACAGGTGTACATCAAAAGAAAACGGAGGGAGTATTATCTGTCCCTATACTGCAGAAAGATTCAGTAATTGAAATTGACCAATTTACTCCCGAACATGCTCCAGATAAATCAGCTCTTGATTCCTCTAAGACTGCATCTTATTATTTATAATAATTATTTAACACATGTGGATTGGAATGAGAGCCAGTTTTGGCTTTGGACAATGTGGTTGGTGCAAAGAATTTGGCCTTCAGAGGAGAGAGGCAGATTTTGCTTGGAAATTGGGCTGGTTACTTGATTGATATACAAGAATTCAGCATTTAGAAATGGGTTGGCTAATAATGAGTTTAAAACAAAAAATCTATAGCAATTAAATCTTTCCCAGATTTCTAAGGTTTGTCTATCACTTTTACCTACTCACTTTCATTAAAATGTTCCCAAAATTGAAAGTAAACTTTTTCTGAAGATGACGACTGTATATTTTCCAAGTAATTAGCACCATGCAGAAATCATACTATGTGGTTTTAACAATAGAAACTTAGAAAGGTTGAATGATTCTGAGTCAGAATGCAGTCCCCACGGTGAGCAAGGGAAAAGAAATGAAGTAACCCAAGGAAACCAAAATGTAATGTCCTTAGGCAAACAATTATGCAGGGGAGCTGAATCTCCCAATAGAAAGCAATAGTCACAGCAAAAAACTAAATCATGTATGTTAGATATTGTTACATGCTGATAAAGTCAGGAGAAAGGAATAAGTGTAAATAAAGAAGAAAAATTACCTGTAACATTTCCCTGGTCTCACTCTTCCAGCCCTACCTGTCCTTTGTCTTGCAGAAGCCTTTGATATGGGTGCCACCACCAAATTCTCAATATCTGATAGCTATATCACATAAAACCACCTTAGATAAAATAGCAAAGAAAACTAAGCTAAAAAAAAAAAAACACCGTTAACTTCCTTAAATACAATAGCCGATAACGGATACCCAAACACAACAAGTGAAATAATCATCGAAGAAAGTAAGAAAGCCCTCAATTCTCATACTTGGCAAGCAAAGTACTCCATAATAAAGTGTGAAACTTAGGAAAAAGATAAAATTGACAATTACCGGATCATAAAAACGCTGTTTTGAGAAGCCACTATCAACAACATAGACTATGCCCTGCAAAATACATGTTTTAGATAAGGCATTACAAAGCAGCAGCAACTTCTCATATTACATTGATACACACTATTACCTCCAAAGTCAATGATGTCTCTGCAATATTTGTCGATATTATGACCTTCCTTTTCCCTCTAGGAGTAGGAGAAAAGATCAAGTCCTACAAGGTAGCTCATTATATCAGATGCATGTCGATGTCAGAATAAACACGGCATTGAGACAGGATTAGGCATCATAAACCGGAGCATAGAGTTCTTACCTGCTCTGCACGTGAAAGTCCGGAGTATAAAGGCAGAGCGAGAAATTCTGGCAAAGCATAATATAAAAATCAAATAAGTGATTCTACATTTCCACTAACAGAGTAGAAGTAAAAATAATCTGAAACAGAAACTAACACCAACAAAGTTACATAGGCCCTTAATAACACAGCAACTCTAGCATAAGCATAAAACTTATAAGCTACAATAGGAAAGGCACTCTGTCGTTTTAGCTACAATGTCAACCTAAGTCCTGCCTCATACTATACCATTAGCCCAGCACCTCTACGGGGCTCCAGCGAAGGAGCAAAGGAGTCAGGTTTAAGCAAGCATATACACTAATAGCAAACTTTTTGCCCAATCCAGCAATTACAAAGAGACTATTCCAATTGGTCTACCCATAACGCATGAGATTTTTTAACTTCACACTAAATATTAAAGAATGGCTTGCAAATATAATTTCTTCAGAACATTCTTGTGAGTAAGCACAGCAGAGCCCTCTGATTTCTCAATTAAGGTTTTTTTTTTTTTTTTTTTTTTTTTTTTTTTTTTTTTTTTTTGGACATAATCCTTTCAGATTTTACTAGTGGGATAAACTCCTCTACAGACCCATAACATTTCTTGAACTCGATCAAGGAGCTATATGAATTAACTATTAAAAGTTGTGACATTAGCAAGGCAACGGCAATAAACTTATAGCTTGGCCTTTTGAAACAAAAAATCAATGGCATAAGGTATATATTTCACAAAAGTCAAAGTTTCTTATCAGTATGTCCAAGTTGAGATAGGTTTGTTTGTCCATGCTACCAATAATAAACCATAACCTCCAAGATATTCCTGATTGTATCTTCAGTTCATAGGAATTCCTATTAATTTGTTGCACAAAATCTCCTAAATCCCAGGGAAGTTACACCGTGTTCCTACACTCTTCTATCTCCTTCCATGAGGTCTCCTTCAATCCTCTATCATTGCCATAAATAAGTATTGTGATATAAACAAGGTTTGCATCAAGTAGTTTGATTTGATTGTACATCCAGTCATCCACAGATACTTTAACATGGGAATATGATGAAAACTGATAAATCATAATTACCTAAAATTCAGAGTCAGACACTTTTAGGCTTTTAGCAATATTCACATGATCACATCAGAAACAAAAGACCAGTCCCTCATCAGATTATTTGCAAATTGCAATTCATCTTGTTGATAGTATTCACTCTTGATTCTATAATTGAAATACTTGTATACTGTTCATAGCAATAAAGTCCCAAATGAAACTTCATTTTAGTGGGTGATTTGACCCCCTACTATTCCAGGAACCCTACATCAAACACCCATTAAAATTTAAAAGCCCTACTTATGAACAAACTTGATACTCACTACATTGTCTATAGAGTATACTCACATTGAATTTGGTGAAAATATACCCAGTGGACCTAGTAAAGTCATTTTGTTCTTCAAAGATTTAAAGGCATCAACTGCTATCAGCAATCCAGTACATGAAAGTCTTTCCTAACTAATAGTAACATTGTACCAACTCCCTCCATCACCAAATAAAATTCTCATTTGCCATTTGCACATTTTTATATAAAGGTGAATAGAAAAAAATAAGATAATGGTATTTTGTTGATAAAAGGTAAATATAAAAAAGAGATAGTCGGGTTTGGTTGATTAAGAGCGAATAGATAAAGAAGTTCATGGAGTTTGATTATAGAAATGTGAATAGAAAACTAGATGAATTTGAATTGAGACTTTCATTTAGGGACAAAAGTTTTAGGTGAAATGGGAAGTTTATTTGAGGATGGAAGGAGAATTTTACTCAACTAAAAAGGGACCAAATTGAAAGATCTAAATTCCACAAAGGAACCACATGCAAGCATGTAAACTTGTAAAGTAAAGTATAATGCCTGGGATCCATAACTTGAGAATTGGCGGTTATTGAACTTTTGTAAACCATGGTCTCCCATTCAAAACCGCAATTATGTCCTTCTTAGATTATTCCAACATCATTCAGGTAGAGCTTTGGGCTCACCACATTTTACCACTCGTCCACCCAATGACTCACATTTTTTCTCTTGCTCCTAAAAGAAAATCTTGGGTCCCAAGGAGCTCCATGCTTCACACAAGAAATGAACTCTAACAATCACACCACCCTCTCCAAAAAAATATAGAGTGATGCTATTATGTCTTAAAAAAAATTCCTGTGCTCCAGTTTCCTGCTATGGCAACTTGATGAATTGTTGTGACTTACATAACAGGGTCCTTGCATCAGAATCCACTTAAGTTATATAAAATACTACTTGGAGAGACACAGCACGTACTCAGTGGCAATATAGTGATATTGCTCATCCACCAATCATCTAGCTTCAAATATTCAACATTGTTAATTATTTTTATTATGGTGCATTTTACAGCAAATATAAAAAATACCAGCACCAGCCACTCTCTGCCAGATTGCCTGCCACAGATCGGCAGACATTAAAATCACCATGTTCAATAACTACAATACTTCCTCCATTCCATATCATCTGTCAACTTACCTAACACTTCTTATTTCATGTCCCTTAACATATCAACGCAATTATGCAATACTACTTGTCAACTTGAAATTCAATACTAAGTGTCTGTGTTAAATACCAATGTAATAGTTACCAACTTCATACTCCCTCCGTCTCTTTATTAAGAACCTATTTGGGTTTTTTCACGGAAATTAAGAAAAGTTGGTTGAAGTACATAAGTGCATATGGGGTTAGAGAGAGTTAGGAAAAAAAAAAAGTGGTCGGGAATAATTGAAGAAAGGGAGAGAGAAAGTGTTGGAAATTGGTGTAAAAAGTCATTATTAGTACAAAAAAGTGATAACAGCTCATCAAAAAGTAGAGAATATTCTCAAACAGTATAACCTTACAAAAATAGGTCCTTAATTTTGATTTGCCAAAAAAGGAATACATGTCCTTAATAAAAGGACGGAGGGAGTAATATATATGCAGAACCTCACAAGTCACTTGGAATGGAGGGAGTAATGATAAGATTGAAAAAAGTGAAGATTCATCGAGAATTGACAATACCAGCAATCTAGCATCTTCCAAGAATAAGCAAAACTAGGGGTGCTAATCGAGTTGAGTAGCTCGCAAGCAACTCGAGATCGACTCGGTCAACACTCGATCAAAAACTCGAGTTTGCTTGACTCGAACTCGACTCGAAACCTTAACGAGCACAAGTCGAGCACGCTATAACTCGACTTGATAAGCTCGCGAGCAGGCTCAAAACTATTTTATTATTAAAATATTATATAACAATTTAAAAGAAAAGAAAAAAATGTTTAAAATAAATAAATAAATAAATAAATAAGGAAAAAAAAAAAAAATAACGTGGCATAAAGAAAAAAATACAGCAATTATATAATAGGAAAAGAACATAAGCCACTCCTCCGTAATTAGTACTACAGGACTACTAGTCAGACTTACTCTACCACTCATTCACTAAAAAAAAGAACCCTAGACACTCCTCCTCTTCATTCACAGCCACTACTTGCCTCTATACTCCTCCCTACTTAGTTTTTTGCTCTGTTTTTTTTTTTCTTTCATTCTCAAATCTCAAGTAATAAGCTCATAAAGAATATGAATTGAAGGAATCAAGATCAACTCAAAGACAATATTAACAAGGAACAAGCTTTTAATATGGCAGCTGCGTTTTGTTACTCTTTTTTCTTGTAGATCTTTAGTTGTTCTTGTAGTTTTATTAGATGATTAATAAAAAATTTATTCAAAAAGTTGGACAACTTTTTATGTTCTTGAGAAATTAGAGGATTAATTTGGGCGTTTTTTCTAGAAGATTTAGCCGAATTTTACAATTAATTTGGGCGTTTGTAATATGTGTGGAAAAGGATACAATTAATTTGGGTGTTTGTATTTGGGTGTTTTCGGTAGATCTAGCTAAGTGAGCAATCAAAGCTTAACGAGTCACGAGCCGAGCCAAAAAATTAAATGAGCACGTGTCAAGCAGTAGTTTAACGAGCTTAGCTTTCGATCACGAGTCGAGCACACCGCAGCTCACGATTGACTCGCTCGATTAGCACCCCTAAGCAAAACTAATTGTATGCAACAAACTAGTATGTAGAATACGGGAAACTAACTTCCTAAGAACTTAAGAAGTATGTTAATGATACCTCCTGAGCTTCTATCAGAACTCTGAGCTTCTTCATTAAGCAGCTGAACAGCCGCATCAATATCATCTTGACCCGTAAGGAATACAAGGATATCACCCACTGTTTGCTATAAAACAGAAGTAAAAGCATACAGAAAGTGAGACATAAAAGTCACTGGAAAATCAAGCCAGTTAAGAGGAAGTCCATTCACGATATTAAAGTGTCAAATGCCCAATTTTACATTACTTTATTTATTTTCCTTGATATGGGTATGTGTATCTACAATAAACGGGAAATGCTTTGTGGAACGGAGGAAGTAGGATTATAATTTTAAATTTAATTTTAATGTTAACAATATTTTACTCCTCTGTTCCTAAAAATTCTTCTCATTTGGAATATAAACAATAGTCACATCTTAAGAGAATTTTCTAAATTCTTTCCAATATATAAAAAAAAAAAAACTTAGACAAGTAGGATCTTGTTAGATTCATCTCAATGAGTACATTTATAATATCAAACTTTTATAATTTTTAATATCAAATAATTAGGGATAGGATGAAAATGTGTATTGGAAAACGTGTAAAAGGGAAATGGAAAGAACTTAAAGGAATAGGAGTACATTTTATTGAAATTTGATTTTAATTTTTACAGTATAGTTTTTTTTTTATAATTTCTTTCATTGTTATTATGATTTTCATTTTAATAAGGATTGTTTTTACTTTACCACCTTCAAAAAATCGAGTTTTGGATTTAACTACCTTATATATTGTTTGAATTTTACCACCTTAAATAAAATTTATTTTGATTATACCACCACTTAACAGACAGTTAAGTCTTGGCAAAGTCAAAAAATAAAAAATTTGCTCCAATTCTAAAGATGGTTTCATATTAAAAATTAATAAAGGAAACAAATCATTTTTGTTGAAATGGATCAATTTTTACAAAAGTAAGTTGTAAAATTTCACTCACACAACTAAGTCTCCTCCAATTGTTATCAAAAACCACTTCACTACACAAATTAGGTACTTGAAACATCAATTATACAAGTATGTTCCATGTTATCAGAAATCCGCTTCACTACACAAAATATGTACCTGCAACGTCAAGTTACAACTATCAAAGTAATGATCAGTTTGTTCGTATTATTGAAGTATAAACTAGTTCTTATTATTAAAATTAATCAGCTAACAGCACAAATTAAGTTTATTTGGAAAATTATAATTTTATTTCAAACAATTTTAGACAAAATACGTTAGTTTCAAATAAGTTCAGATTTTATCAAACAATTGATAAATAAGTTTAGACCAAATAAGTTTAGATAAAGCTCAGTCCAGAAAAATAATACAAGTTCTAGATAAAATAAAATAAGTTCACAAAATCAAATGAACCAAACGGAACTTTAATCAATAAAACCCAATTTCACTCACCACAAAATACAAAATATTAAACTATACCCACAAACTTCTTTTTTTATTCACCTTTAAACAACAAGACCCCAATACAATTTCTCTCGTAGTCTCCTAGGTACTTGTGTCCAAGAGAAAAGAAAACTTAGTTTGGGGACGGAAGGATTATTAAGTTAGTAGTTTAATGGCAGACAACAATATTTCTCCATCTTCATTTTTGGTAGACGATTGTATAACATCTTACATTTCCTATAAATTGTTGATATTTAGTAATTACATGTGGAGAGCCAAACAAAAATCAAGTGTAAAAATACTGTAATAATGTGACGACTAACACTAGGAAATTTCTTCACCAACTAGTCACTGAGCTAAATTTCAAGCAAGATACTTTATTGGACAACTAGCACCTACACTGCTACACATATCACTCTCTGACATAAAGATTTAATAGTTTCTTAACATGCTCTAAAGCTCACTTGTACCTGTTTGTGTATCAACATAACAGTTGATACAGCAGCTCGAAGATAGTCTGCAACCGGCTCCTGAACATAATTGATTTCGACAGTAAAGCCTCTTCCCTGCAGTTTATTGTACATGTCTTCAATATATCTTAAGATAAATAGAGTAGCAATATTTGACCAGCACAGGATCCCAAATGTACCTCAACTGAGATAATGGCAGGTTCTGTCTTTGGCCCAAGTTCGTCACCAGCTCCTCCTCGATGCTTCTTACTAGATTAACAATGGGTATAAAGGTAAGTATGCTTTAATTTGACTAATAAACTAGTTATTCTCAGCATTATAACGGTAACATTCATCTATTTAACTACAATACGCCAGTTTCAATGGTTAATGAATAAGATAAACAAATAGACTAAACCAGAACTAAATCTTCAACTTCCTCCGTTTCTTTTTAGTTGCATCACTTTCCTAAAACAAAAGTTTTAAATTAGTTGCATCACTTTCCTTTTTAGTTTATAAACTCTCTCTATCTCTCTCCTATCACATGGGTCCACATTTTTTATTCTCTCTATCCCTCTCATCTCCAAAAATTGCCTAGGAGTCCGCAATTTGCAAAGTGATGCAACTAGAAAAAACAAAGGAAGTATATTGAATTCCAGTCTATACTCAACATAACTTCACTTGGACCCTTAGATTATTATATTTCTGTCTTTACATGAATATTAGAATTCAAAACTCATTGTTTTATTATTCTTTTGAGGCAAGGCCAAATTAGAGTTCCTCTTATATTTAACTTTCTTTAATTCCATTGGTAGACATCCTTTCCTCTAAATGATTAATTTAACAACTTCATATGAGTTTCTAAATCTAAGAAGGAATAATTCCTTGATTTTATTCTCCTAGACTACTTATTTGATGTTGACGTTTTTGTTTTATTTAAAAATAAAACATCCCCCATATGCTTTTCTCCAATTACTTGCATTAGTTCACTAGTAGGATCTAGTCTCTTTTAAAACCTTCTACACAATAAAGTTTGACTACTAGCTAGAACCATGAGTCATGCCATGAGCCACCACATCCTATGAGTCCAGGTGTCAAACACAATCATTTTATAAAATTTGTACATATTTTTGTTCAAGTGTCATACCAATATCATGAGTATCTGACACAAGCACTAAGTGAAATGAAGAGTCAGGGTAATATTTGTTATGATGTGTGTAAAAGGTGCACCTGGGCACTAGGGTTCCAAGAATTTTTTTTGTCTAGGCGAGGCAATTTCAATAAGGCACACCATGGCACACTGAGGAGCAAAAAATGTTGTTGAAGATTCCCAACGCCTCATTGGCTCAGTGCACCTCAAGCCTTTCAATACATACATTGGTTACAATTTTGCCATAACAAAACGCCTGTTATATTTTTTTTATCAAAATAGGACAAAATTGCATACTATTGATGAAATGAATACAATAGGCTTTCTTAAACTCCTTGAAATAGAATGAACAAGGTAATAAATGATATATTACCTAACTCTGAAGAAAGAAGCTATGGATTTTGCTTCAATAGTGGCAGATGATATAATCAAACGCAGTTCAGGCCTACGCCTTTGAATCTGAAATTTGGTTACAAGGGCAACATGTTAAGCACAAGAAAATGATGTCGGCATGGCAACATTTCAAAGTCAACATAAACTGCAATTTAAGAAATACCTTTTTCAAGAGACCAAGTACAACATCAGTTGAAATAGACCTTTCATGTGCTTCATCTACCATGACAACACTGAGAAGCCAAGAAGCAAAAAATGGAAAGACTCAAAAAAGTTTCTCAACAAAAGTTCACAAAAAGCATGAAAGCTATTCATGTTTATACAGGAAGCAAAATATTTGAACCCAAAGAAGACATCAAAGCTGACTTTTGAACAAATTAGTTGCTTAATTGAAACAACAGATAAGAGAGTAACTACAAGGTCCATACAAGAAAATAAAGGTCTAAAAACACTAAAGATTGTTGTACATCTGCCAATAAGCTACCAATTTTTTATAAAGATAGTTGAGTTAAACTGAGTACAGACTATGGTCCTCCTATAAATTTTGCCTCATCAGATTTTACTCTCTTAATTAGTTCAGGCTGAATTCTATGTCATTACCAGTACAATCCACAGCTGACAGTAATGTACAAAACAGTCAGAGTTCGATACATAATTACAATGAATAGAACTTCTAAATCTGTTCACCTTTCCTTTTCCCATTTTCTCTTTTTATTGCATAAATTCAGATATGTTACAGAATCGTTTAATTCAGTACCTGTACTTGGACAGAAGAGGATCATCCATCATTTCCCTCAGCAACACTCCATCAGTAAGAAACTTAATTTTGGTAACACCCTGTGCTGGCAAAACAATATCATTCCACAACGATTACAAACAAGTAAAACACACTGCACAAATTGCATGTAATGCAAGTTGAAAATTATGCACATAAATGAGAGTAAGAAATAGGAATTGGCCAGTGAAAGGGTCTTACCGGAGTTGTCACATCTTCAAATCTGATTACATATCCAACCTCCTCTCCAAGTTTAACACCCATTTCTTCAGCAACCCTTGAAGCAACTGACTGAAATTTCATTCGTTAAAATGGAAGAGCATAAAAGAGTTTATTGTATATGATACAATTAGCAGAAAACCAACAAAATATAGGTCTAGCTAACATTCCTAATATATGCCATGCCAGAGTTCCCCCCCCCCCCAAATTTATTGTAGCGCAAAAATGAGAGTGATACACTCTTTTGAATACAACTTTGAAGCATGCATATCTATATTTTATTTCTGAAAAAATAAAAAGATATAGCATATCAAGACACCAAACTATGGTTTTATGAGAAATACAAAAAAACAGAAAATAAGGCACCAAAGTATGGAAACATGAGTTACATATGCTAGAGCTCACCATCATAAACACTGCAGGGCAAATTGAAAGGAAAAGGCACCTTTGAAGCACATGTTTTAGAATCACAGTACATAGTCCAAAGACCAAATCGAAGATTAGATTACGAAGCTCAATAGCTACTGTAAACATAGACAACCATACTTCCATTTATTCGGGAAAAAAACAAAAGGAAAACACGAAAATGCAGCCGGACTCTCAACTTAGAAACCAGGCTCTCTTTTCTCTCCCTTCAAATTGATAAATTAACCTAAAATAAATTCTGAAATTAGGTTTATTAAGCAGCAAAAAAACTAATATTACTTCTCCCAAATTCGCAATAGCCGGAATAAAAAATGTAAAAATTTTCCATGACAATTGACAATGACTTTAAATTACACAATCAGTCACTGTTTCTCTATGAGCACTTTGCTACCAAACACCTAGTTATATGGAACTTGTTGAATACATACATTTTCTTAAACCTAACAAACCAAATTATATGCTTTTTAGCACATAAGAAATACAATTACAGCAACAAGTAAACATCAATAACACCACATTATCAACATTCGCCATCGAAATCATCAACTGGAGAACTTATTACAGTAATATACTCCCTCTGTCCCTTAATATTTGCCCCAATTTCCTTTTTAGTGTGTCCCTTTAATTTTGCCCCATTCTATTTTTAGACATATGGGTCCACATTTCTACTCTCACAACCACCCCATTAATCCCACCACTTTTCTCTCCCATCACCTTTTCTCAACCAAAACTTAATAAAGTAACATTACACTATGGGGCAAAATATAAGAGGCGGAGAGAGTACAAAGAAGCACAAAACAAAAGTAGAAAACATTAGAAAGATTAAGAACACAATACCTGAACAGCGAGACGGCGAGGCTGAGTGCAAGCAATAACATGACCAGAATCAGCCCATCCTCCTTCATTCAAATACTAGAAATTCCAACAAAAACAAACAAAATTCATCAAAATAAATTAACAATCGAAACAATAAAATTGAAGAAAATGAGAAAACCTGAGGAATTTGAGTAGTTTTTCCGCTGCCAGTTTCGCCGACAACAATGGTAGTAGCATGATTTTCAACTAGAAAGAGAATGGCGTCTCTGCGCTTATGCACCGGCAGCCGCTGGCGCTGCTGCTGGATGTTGTTGGCGTATCCGAAACTAGAAGATGAAGAAGAAGACGAGGAAGAGTAGAAGAAGAGAACGCCGCCATCTTCGTCTTCTACCAGTCGAGGTTTCTCGGTTCCAGGCTTCCAGAATTTCGCCATTGTTGTTGCGCCCTTTAGAGTTTTACAGTTTTAGCTAAACACACTATTTTTTTTTTTTTTTTTTGGGATATTCTCAACGGTGAAACCAACTTTTGCTACGTACTAACGATGACTTTCCTTTTTTTCAATTATACAAAATGACCTAAGTTAAAATTTTCATCTCACTCGTAACCTTATTTCATTAAATATTAACTATAGTTAAATTTATATTTAACAAAAAAATAAAAAAAAAACTAAAAAAATTAACCCAACCACCAAAAACAGCCACCCCACTTGCCTAACCACCCCCACCAAAACCCAGCCGTAGACCAACCTCTACCCCTACAACCCCCACCGGCCGACCACTATCCCCACAGCACATTAGCACACCGACAACCATAGATCACTCCCCACCACCGACCACCGCTCCTAACCCCGACCTTGACCCCCTTTTATCTCTCCCTTTGCACTGCTGAACCTCACTCTCAATCCAGACCCCTTTGGCTCCCTTCCCACCGCATATCGAGCAACCCACCTCCTCCGGCGCTCTCCCCTATCGCGTTGGCACAGTCCTCCTCCTTGAACGTCGATGAAACGAATCTACCCCTAAAACTTTTATCTCGTAGATTAGAGACCCCACCCCACCTTGAAACCCCAATAACCACCCTTCCTCGTGCCGGCGAACCCCATGCCATCTCCCCTGCCCCTCCCACTGCCATCTCCACCCCAAGAACCACCACGCCAAAACCCAAATTAAAAAACCCTAAAATCGAAATCTAGGGTTTCGATTTTAGGGAATTCGATTTTGGGGTTTTAGGGTGTCGGGGATGGTGGTTAAGGGGGGAAAGTGGGTGAAGATGGGCGAATTAGCTTTGTTGGCGCAGGGGATGGGGTTTGGGCACCGGCGGGAGGGGAGAGAGGTGTTTTTCGAGTGGAGGGAGGGATTTTAGGGTGGCTGGCAGGTGGGGGTGGCTGTTTTTGGTGGTTGGGTTAATTTTATTTTTTTTATTTAATTTTTTTTTATATGAATCTAACTATAGTTAATATATTTAATGAAATAAGGTTATGAGTGGGATGAAAATTTTAAGGTCATTTTGTATAATTGAAAAAAAGGGTGGTCACCGTTGGTGCGTAGCAAAAGTTGGGGGTCACCTCTCACATGTCCTTCCGATCCGGGTTAGCAGGCTAGGCACTTTAAAAGTGGGGGGAAGGGTAAAGGATTCCCACCCTAAAGTGCCTCTAATGGGATTTGATCTCACAACCTCTTAGTTGTGAGATGCAAACAGCAAACTTACCCACTACAGACTACACCAAGTTTTGCTTGGTGATACACACTGAATGAAGGAACAAAAAGTTAACATTTGTCCTAGGTAGAGTTGGGTACCAATCAACGGGAAAATACAAGTTTATCAAGGGTAATATTCGTCTTTCTAAGTTATAAGATGGGGGTACAATTGTAATTCACGGGTCTTTCCCATTCTTTTCGCTCCATCTGTTGTTCTACTTCTATTCTCGCTCCTCCATCACTTGAATTCAAAGACCTTAACCTAAAATGGAGAAATCAACCCATACCCTCTGGAATTAAGCACGCTCTTATTTCACCATTTTTTAAGCACTTGTTTTATTTAGCGGTTTTGCCGCCAAAAATGGTGGTATCGGGGCGTTGTATAAGGTGTTGGTAAAGAATCTGTCGTTGTTGTTGAGAAAAGGAGAAGAGGAATGAAGAAGAACGAAGGAATATTAAAACAATAAAACATAAGTATATATTGCTTATATTTACAATAGTGTCATTAGATAAAACAGAAGAAATTTACCAAAAGGATCAACTGGCCGGGGTCGCCTCCCGATCAAGCACACGAAAATGTGCAATTCTACACTTACTATAACACGAGGAGGTATAATCGGCTCATCGTGAGCTGATTTAACAAATGTCTCACAAGGGAAGAGAGAAAAGAGGAGAGATATGTAAGTGGTGTGGACCCTGCACACTTTATGCCAAACAATTTAAACTATTATTTATGGTGGAAAAAAGACAACATGTGATTGTACCACATTTTTATTGTACCACCAAGAGCTTGTAGAGTACCACTGAAATAAACTTAAATACCATTACTAGCATGTATACCACCACTGGGATAGCAAATGGTATAATTTGACCACACAATGGTAATACTTCAAATTTTACAAAAATGTCATGGTAGAGATTTTGATAATTCTTCACGGTAATGTGATAGGATGTCCTCCTATAACACATAACTACTTGAGGCATTATCAATTTAAAAAATTTATTAGCATGGGTAATTGGGCATAGAGAGCTAACTTATATGTTTGTTCGCTTAATTTATTTGATTTACAATTATTATTTTTTTAGACAGCCAGCTTTATAATTATGTGTGTGTGTGTGTGTGATGTTTGTCTATGCAATGACATAGGATTGTGACTCTTTAACTTATTTTATGTTCTTATAGGGATAGACCTCCAATTTATTTATGTTTAATACACGGGTAGATCTCTATAGGGAATTTTTCAAACTCAACTTTGAGCCCCACTGTGATCATGCTTTTAAGCATGGTAGCGTCCAAAGGGAAGGAAACTAGAGATAAAAGAGTCGCCAACAAGTTTTAGGAACTTATAAGCCGTTCACGGGTGTGAAGGTTACACCCCATTCACGATCACGGAGATCGCTAACTCCATAGTGGTCCGGGACCATGACTATGATCAGGGACGATGGTACGAATCTAACCTAAAAGAGATTGAACCCGCCCTAAATCAGCCTCTACTTAATTCTTATGATATTCATGTGCGCTTTCCAATCAACATACATACATCAAATTAGCCCTAAACCTGTTTAACCTACGTTAGTTGATTATTAATAATGCACAAATAAATCTAATATTGGTGATCACTTGAATTAAAATTATATTAACCTAAAATCAAATTATCAACTATCTTATTAGGCGTGATTTCAAGTACAAATTCCCTTTAAACCTGTAAGAAAGGGTATGATCAAGCAATAATAATCAATCATGAATAATCAAGCAACGTATGATTGACACAACAATCACCATCATAATCAAAATCATCAACACATGATTAGCAAGATCCTAGGCATGATACTAGACGGATTAATAACAAATCCTAGCATGTCACTAATAATAATCATGATCAAAGCATTAACCTTAACATGATACTATCAGCATGATATTATAATATATTAGTAAACACTCTAAACATGATACTAGGAATCAAAATCAACATCCTAATATGATACTAGGAATTGGTATAATATCCTAAGCATGAAATCTATCAAAAGAACAATTAAGTAATCGAATTACTTACATTGATGCCTCGTATCTTTTTCTATCAAGACAATACACACGTTAGTACACTTCAAGAAAGATTAAATCAAATAAGAATTAAAATATAGATTTGGGACCAAACCCTCAGAAGTATCAACCTTTCACGTCGAGGTCAAAGGCAACTTCGAGATTGGCTAGGAGTATTCAAAGCTCGTGAAGGAGGTATGGTGTTTGATTAGAAAAAAGTATTAAGGATGTGTATTAGGAATCAACCGAGACCCCGTTAGTAGCGGCGAGCGAGAGCGGATTGGGGGTTTGAAGAAAAACAAACACGAATAAAAACCTCAGCAAAGTGTTCACTTCTTTTTCGCCAGGTTTCATTCGATTTGTTGTGGATTAGATGATGGAAAAACCAGCAAGCTACGGCTGAAAAGCTTAGTAAGATTGAAAGCCACTCCCACCTAGATCTATGAATTTTTCTATCAATTTCATTACCTTATCCTTACCTATGAGGTTCCAACATTTTCTCCTTAATTGACCTAGGAGTTGTTCCCGGGCATCTTTAAAAAAGAGGTTCTTATAAACTCTAACTCCATCCCTTGGAAAGAAAAAGGTAGCACCGTCTGTGAAGTTTCCCAATCTACAATCCTAGCCCCCATATAGCAGGTAACCATTCTCTACTCACTTCTTGGGGCACTTGGTACAAATACCCCACTCGGTGAAGGAATCGAAAGATAGTGAATGACAAAACAAGTGAGGGTAGTGAGATTGTAAATCTTCGAGTAGAATCGGTTTGTTTGCAAATGCCCAAGCTGTGGCACTGATGACTTTGTTACCTTTTTCCGATTCTTTGACTATTTGATAGCGATGTCAATTATTATGTCAAAAATAGGGACAATTTTGCAACGGCAATATTGTAGCCATCGTAATTTTTAAATCTGGACCTTTAAAATTTAATATTAAATCTTGACCATTTATAGAGTTGACTTAATAATTAATACAGTAGAATGATATTTTTGTATACAATAAATAAAAATTAGTTATTGTTTCGGTATGAAAACAATAGGATCTTCGGCAGATCCTTTTCGACAGAGAAGACTGATCTCGGTCCAAGTGGTGACTGGGCCGAGGATTTCCTGCACAGCAAACACATGTTAATTAGCCTCGGGGGTGGTTGCCGAGGAAGGCCCCTCCGATGCTTTAGTCAGTTCAGTGAGAGTAAATGCTATGCAAGAGAATTAATTGCTTGAGGCTGATTGTGAATATTTCTGAATGTATCATAAATGAGACAAATGAAGGCTTTTATACCTTTACTCAATAGAGGAGAACTGGGCCCTTGAAGTCAGATGGGCTTGCCATGATGACTAGGCTTGGCTGACTTAGCATGCTTTTGGAGAGTTGAACCTTGCATTGGGCTTTTGTAATTAAATCATTTGGATTGGCCCAATTAGTGATGACTGAATTAGACCAAAATAACTTACCCCCCAGACCCGATTCAGATGAAAGATGGGTCGGGTTTTGACTTGCAAAATAGAGGGAAACAAATGATTGAATTTTAAATCTGGAATTTAGACAGTTAATGACGTTTTAACTGTCATTAAGGAGAATAACTAGGGAAGGTGGAAGGTTTAGTGGGTAGTTAACCTAGGGACGTGTTTAACGGTTGTGTTTAAGTGGAATTTAGTGGGGTTTTTGGCGGTTTTAGACTCTTGGAATTCTTGATTCTAGCAAGCTTATATAAACCACCCTTACCACTCTTTTTCCGGCACATTTTGCAAACACATTACCTGAGATTCGTTAACTCCCTTGAGAACCCGATTTTACTCTTTCCTTATTCTCCGCATTTCCGAGCTTTTAAACTGAAATTTGTTGCTCCGAGTCAATAGATCGGCGAATTCCGAGCTTGACAAAGGTAATTTTTCTCGAAACTTGTTCAGATTTTCTTGTTTTCTAACCAATTTCCCTTTTCCTCGATTTCTTTGATTTTTACACCAAAATGGTACGAGATTTGGGAAAAAGACCCATGGGTACTGAAGAAGAGGAAGCTCCTCGGCAAGAGGCCAGGCGCCATCAACCACTTGGGCAGATACCACCTTTGAGCAATCTAACCTTCTTTCCTAGGAGGGAAGATAGGGTTTTTGATGAGAACCCATCCATTGCTGCAATTCCACTGGCTTCGGTGAACCGAGGTTGGGAGGAGGCTAGCACCTCCAGCAGTGGTTTGGCACATGGGTCGAGGAGATACCAACAGGGGCCACAAAATGGCATAACCCACCTGAGAACCATGGGTTGATGACTGCTGTTCCCTATGAAGGTGGGTCAAAGGGAATGCCCTCCATCACTTCGCCGAGCAAATTGAAGTGTTTTATGGAATTATGGAAGAAGACGGGTATTGGTGTCAAACGCCTGTAGCCGAGGACAAAATTCATAGGCCCCCACCTGGTTACATCGGCGTGTATACCAGGAAACTTCAATTTGGACTTAGATTTCCTCTGCATCCATTCATTGTGCAGGTGCTAAATGGGTACAACATTTCGTTGTGCCAATTAACTCCGGTCAGCATCCGAAGAGTTATGACCTTCCTATGGGTCTGTCTCTTCTATGGATTCGAGCCGAGCATTCATGTCTTTCATAAATTGTATAATAAGCTGATGCCGGACGAGAACTATGGCCCTGGATGGTGGAGGATCGAGTCCCAAAGAGAGTATCTAACCACCTGGTCGAACGACACATCTGATAAAGATTGGCGGGGCCAATGGATTTGGGTTCGCGCTCCTATTGAGGAGGATCATCCGAACTTCTTTGGGGGGCTGAGGCATCTGAGAATGCCAAATCCTAAAATGAAAGTCCTCGGCCCTGATGATTTCACAGCCGAAGAGAGGGAGTTGTTGACTCTCTTTGGCAAAAACAAAAATCCAGGGGGCACTGGCCGAATGACCTTTGTGCCAGAAACCTGGCTTCCCTGCTATCACTATATCTTCAAGGAGAATGTATTAGCTACTGTTGGCCTTCGTCGAAAATACCAGAATGGTAAGAAGCTCGGCTAGGGCCGAAGGCTTTTGCTTTTCTTTTTTATTTTCCATCTGTTTTTATTTGCTTCCCTTTTCATGCAGAATAACCTTTTTCTTTCGGTTTTTCAGTGCTGCACGAAGGGAATTACGACATAGAATATAACAGACTTGGCATTAGCGCTGCTCGGAGAGTGACGAGGAACGCCCCTGTTATAATCGATCCTTCGGCCAAGGCCCCGTCAGTGCGTCCATCAACACTTGAAATAGTCAAGCCCGCCAAATATTCCCAACAGAAACCCTAGTATTTGAAGAGGGATCCAATTTTTCTATTGGGCCCCGAAGAACAAGAAGTTGCTGCTGCTACCGCTATTGATGTTGGAGTCTTTGCTGTGGGCTCCGAGCAAAACGTTAAGCAAACAACATTAGTTGTTGAAACCCAACGTACTCAGCGCCGAAGACGAGTTGTTGCTGAAGACTTCGGTGAGCTTTAATGCTTTTTCTGCTTTCTTTTCCTCCTAGCTTTGCCCCTTTTACTTAGATTTTCATTTGAATTTCCAATCTTGTGAAATTTTTCCAAATTTTTTCTAGGTATTGAACTTCGACTCCCTTGCTCCTTCTGCTTAGATTTTTCAACTTGTGAAAATTTTTCTAAGTACTAAGCTTCGGCTTGGAGTTTTTTTTTTTTATTTCTTTTATATGATACTGATATCCTTTTTTGCCCCTTGTCTCTTCTGCTGCAGTCTGACGAAGAAGAAGGAGACGAGAAAGAGTAGGATAAAGAATCATCTTCTTTTTCAGATGAATCCTCGGCTGAAGACATGGCTGGCCAGAGATGAAGAAGAAGGGTTGTAGTAAATCTGAGATAATTCCAGGCTTTTGAGCCTCAACCTAAAAGACCTCGGCTGGATGAGGACCAGGCCGAGGTGGCCAAAGAGAAAACTCCTCCTCCTCCCGAACATCGGGAGGAAGAAGTTAAACAGATGACTCCTCCCATCCCATCTCAATCTCCTCGGCACTTGGCTGAACCTTTTGCTGATGAGGTTCAGAGAGAGGCCGATGCACTAATCGTGCATCCCGAGGAAGATGACGTTTATATTTTGCCTGGGTGGCCAGGAGATTTCAAAGAAGCCGAGGAAAGAGTTGTTGAGCCTAAGAACTTTGACGTTCCGTCAACCTCTACTGGGAACTCTTTTCGGACCTTCCAATCTTCAAATATGGGGTTTGAGTCCTCCCCACTCGTGATTGTTCCAAAAGCTGTTAAGAACAGCTTGCTCTCTCACCAAAACTTAGCTGTTGTGTTTTTTGACGACATGTCTGGCGTGTCTGAGCTAGAGATAGGAAAAAATTGGTCTTCTCGAGCCGCTGCTGGAGTGGCCGAGCCTTTTTTGAGGGTGCCAGACCCTTTTGCTGAGAACCATAAGCTGCCAATATAGGTAGCTTCTCTTAAACCCTTGGCTTAAGTACTTTTCTTTTCATTAAGCTTGTTTTCTTCTATGTTATTTTGCTCGAATTTTTACTAAGTCCTTTTCCACGGCTAACTTGTTTTCAAATTTAATAGGTCGTTCATAACCACGTTATAGCTACGGGTTTGAACAAGGAGCTGAAGCACAAGGCCGAGGAAGCTGATTGCCGAGCTAGGCTGGCTGAGCTTAAATGGCAAAAGGCAGAGGAAGAGTCTGCGGTGAGCTAGTCTAGGATGGATGAGATGGCGACCAACCTTCGAGACTTTTGCCGAGGAATTGAACAAACCATTTTTCCTTGGATTGAAGAGGGCCATGCCTTGATCCAGGAATTTGGAGCTATTGATATTCCAAGTTTCAAGGCTCGAAAAGGGAGAGAATGAAGCAAGAAGCAGAGATTCGGCAGATGATGGCTGTAGAGTTCAAAACCAAGCAAGCTGATCTTGAGGCTGAAACTCAGAGACTCAGCGATCAGCTAAAGGCTAAGGACTCTGATCTCTCGACTCCCAAGACTGAGCTGCAAGGAACCCAGACCTGGCTTGAGGTGCAAACAGATGAAGCTGCGAAGGCTAAGGAAGATCTTGCGGCTGCCCAGAACTTGCTGAAGGTCCGAATCTATACCCAAGATCAATATGATGAGGGTTTTGATAATGGATTCAAAGTTGCTCGACGCCTTGCCTTCCATGCTAATCCGAGCATCAACTAGGACCTGGTTGAAGAGTGGTCAATGGTTCCTAACCATCCCAACTTGCTGACTGCTCATCCAACCGAGGTTGCCTGCCTTGCTCGCCTTGCTAAAGCTGAGGCCTAGGAGGAAGAAGAAGAAGAGAAAGAAGAAAAAGAAGAAGAAGAAGAAGAAGAAGAAGAAGAAGAAGAAGAAGAAGAAGAAGAAGAAGAAGAAGAAGAAGAAGAAGAAGAAGAAGAAGAGGCTGCAATTAAAGAGACTGACACTACCCAGCCTACTTCATCTTCTGCTGCTGCTGAGACTTCAAAGGTTCAAGCATAGGGACTCGGGCAGTCGTCTGCAGAATCTTGCGAGTCAACATGTTCTTGAATGATTAAACGCCACATCTGCCTTTTTTGCCTTTCTTTTTGCTTCAACTCGCCTTACATTATACAAACTTATTTTTACTTATTTTTAAGTTTATGTACTAGTTTCGGTAGGTGTGTTTTCCTTTTGTGGGTGGATGTCGATCTAAGATTTCCTTCTGTACTTGACATTGAAATCTCTATTTGAATGAATTTGAAGTTTCTCTCAGCTTTCTTCTTCCATTGCCTATCTTTCTGATTCCTGTACTTTAGCTATTTCTGTTGAATTTCTTCAAAATTTGTCTAAGTGTTGAACCTCGGCTTGGAGATGTTCTTGGCTGAGAACTTCTTTATTTGTTGTGAGCACACTGTTTTGCTTTCATTCCTTTTGCTTTGCTCCTTCTATTTAGATTTTTCATCTTGTGAAATTTTTTCTAAGTACTAAGCTTCGGCTGCCTTGCTCTTTCTACTTAGATTTTCCAACTTGTGAAAAATTTTTCTAAGTACTAAGCTTCGACTACCTTGCTCCTTCTACTTAGATTTTCCAACTTGTGAAAATTTTCTAAGTACTAAGCTTCGGCTAGAAACTGGCTAGCTGAGTGCCTCTTGCCCCCCTTAGAAATCTAAAGATGGGGTCTTCAGGTTTTTGAGGGGACTGCTTCGACTTTTTGATATTGTCGAGGATTTTGCCTTGGTAAAATTTTTGTAATAATCCAAACTCTTAAGTTTCTGCTCATTTTTCTTTTCTCTTCTACTTTGTTTTCGAAAGGTCTGATTTCTTGCTTAAGAGCTGTAGACTCTGAGAGCAATACTCTTGTGATCCTTATAATTCATCCGAGGGAACGACTATCCGAAACACGATGCCAAGGCAATGATCAGTCCGAAGTACAATGCTTCATTAGGTAATTTTTGGGGGTGAAATCACCACCCGGAAGGAACTCATCCGAAGTAAAATGCTTCATTAGGCAATACTTTGGGGGTCTATTAGGTCCTTTTTTTTTGGCAATGTTTCGAATGCGCTTATGGCCTCTTTGCCCAGAGGAACTGATTCATCCAAAGTACGATACCTAATTGGGTAATACTTTGGGGGTTTATCATTTATCCTCGTCTAGGCAGGTTTTACGGCTTGCTGAAGTACCGTGCCTCATTAGGCAATACTTCAGGCTGCACCGAATGAAAACCTTGATTTTTTTTCAAAAACAATCGAAGACAAGAAAAATAGAAACATTGCTGAATTTGAATAAACGGTGACTCAAAGGCCTTTCTTTATTAGGAAAGATGTACTTACATAGATTGTTCTTACCCAAAGGGATTTACACATGATATTTCTTAAGTACATCGTCATTTTAGTGATTTTTCAACTCACTACCATCCAACTGCCGAAGTCGGTATGTTCCTGGTTGGAGATCATCATATATTTCATAAGCTCCCTCCCAAGTGGCCGAGAGTTTCCCATGAATGCGGCCTTTTTGCACAGCAACAACATTCCGAAGAACAAGATCCCCAATTTTGAGAAGTCTTGCGTGAACCCTTCGGTTGTAAAATTTGCTGATTCTCTGTTTGTATACAGCCATTTTATCTCGAGTTAAATCTCTGATCTCGTCTAAGAAGTCAAGGGACTCCTTCATGAGTTGTTCATTTTCTTCAGCTGAGAAGAGATTCACTAATAGACTTTCTGAGTCAATTTCCACTGGAAGAACAGCCTCGAATCCATACACCAGCTCAAAGGGTGAATGCCCCGTTACTTCTTTTTCGATTGTCCGAAGTGACCAGAGAGTTCCTGGAAGGTCCTCTATCCACTAAGACTTTTGATATTCAACTCTTTTCTTGAGAGCGTTGAGGTTCTGTTTATTCGCATCCTCGGCTTGACTATCCGCGTACTGATCCGCGTACCGCTTTAGCATCAAGTTGTCATATTGCCTTCCATGATCAAAGACAAAAACCTTTGGAATCCTAAAGCGAGTGATAATGTTTTGCCAAATGAACTTCTTGACTGTTTGCTCTGTAATGTTCGAAGCTGCTTCGGCTTCGATCCATTTGCTGAAATAGTATATGCCGACTATTAGCCATCTTTTTGATATGGAGCATCAGGGAAGGGTCCTAAAATATCCAACCCCCATTGAGCAAACAAAAGAGGATTCAGGATTAGCTGAAGATCTCGCAATGGCCGATGGATGACTGGTGCGAACTTTAGACATTTTTCGCACTTTTTCACCAATTCCTTGGCATATATGATCATGGTTGGCCAGTAATACCCAGCCCTTAATGCTTTATGGGCTAAGGCTCGTCCCCCAATGTGGTTTCCGCAAATGCCGAGATGAATTTCCGGAGGATGTAATCAGCATCTGTTGGACCCACGCATTTCAATAGTGGGGCTGAGAAGGATTTTTTCAAGAGCTCTCCTCCGAAGACGATGAACCTTTAACTGATTCTCTTCATCTTAGAGGCTAAGTTCTTGTCTTCGGGGGATTTTCCCCGAAGTTTGTAAGCTAGGATGGGATCCATCCAGCTTGGCTCGTGTGTGACGAAGCATATGTCAGGTGCTTCGTCGACATTTCTTTCTCGGCGTACCTCCACATATACAGATCGGTTCAACTTAGTTAGAGTTGAACTTGGAAGTTTAGAGAGTGCGTCGGCTTGTGCGTTCTGGCCCTTTGGGATTAGCTCAATTTCAAAGGTTCTCAACTTCGCAATAACCGTTTTGATCCTTGCGAGGTAAGCTATCATTGAGGGCTCTTTGGCCTCATATTCACCTCGGATCTGATTTGCGACAAGCTGAGAGTCTTTTTTAAACACACATGTTCGGCCTCCAATGAATATGCACAACTCTAAACCAGCAATTGCTGCTTCATATTCAGCTTCGTTGTTTGAAGCCTGAATGAAAATTTTAGTGCATATTTCAAAGGATTTTCCTTCTGGAGAGGTCATGACGACCCCTGCCCCCGAACCATTCACTGTGGAGGATCCATCTGTGAAAATGGTCCAAATTTTCTTTTCTTCGTCTAGCGTCTCTTGATAAGAGCACTCGGCGAGGAAATCTGCTAAGGCTTGAGCCTTGATAGCTGCTCTCGGTTGGTAGCGGATACTGAACTCAGTGAGCTCGAAGGCCCACTTTTCTAATCTACCAGATTTTTCTACCTTGCCAAGAATTTTTTCCAGCGGCTGATCAGTTAAGACCACTATTAGATGGCATTCAAAGTAAGGCCTCAACTTCCGAGCGGCTACCAATACTGCATATGTAACTTTTTCGAAGTAGGGGGTAGCGTGTCTTGGCATCCGTCAGCGTTTGACTGACAAAATAGATCGGCTGCTGGATTTTTTCTTCTTCCCTTAGCAACACCATGCTTATAGTGGCCGAGCTAACTGCCATATATAATTACAGGGTTTCTCTGGTCTTGCCAGTGTTGGGAGTTGAGCTAGGTGCTCACGGATTTTCTTGAAGGCTTCTCTTTGTTCATCTTCCCAAATGAGCTCTTTAGATTTTGGGAGTTTTAGCGCTTTGAAGAAGGGCAACCCTTTGTTCGAGGCTTTAGAGATGAACCTGGACAGGCACTACTAGAAAACAGGTCATTTCCGACGGAAAAATTCCGTTAGAAACACCCTGAATTCCGTCGGAAAACATTGTTCCGACCGAAATTCCGTCGGAACGTGTTGTCGGAAGACCCTTTGTAGGAAAAACGGCCATTTCCGTCGGAATTTCCGTCGAAACAGTGTTTTCCGACGGAATTTTTTCGTTGGAAGAGGTTTTCAGGTACCGCAAAATCCATCGGAAATTCCGTCGGAAAATTTAATAGGAAAAAAAAAGCCCCACCCACCACCCCCTGGCCCTACAACCCAGATCCCTACCCACTAGCCCACCCCCTACCCCTATAACCTAGATCCCCACCCACAAAACCCCCCTAACCTACAACTACCCACAACCCACCACCACTACAACCCACCACCGAATACCCACAACCCACCACCAACTCCCCCCTCCCCTGCTTAACACCCTAATCCACCCCACCGACACCCCCTAACCCACTAACGACGCCACCACACCAGACTCACACCAAACCCCACCGAAACCACCCCAACAGCAGCCCACTACCGACACCACCACAATCCCCCCACACCAAACCGAAGCCACCACACCACACCAGCCCCCACCACCACCGACACCACCACACCACACCACCACCCACATAATAAACGCAAACAAAAAACAACAATTAACCCAAAAAAACCAAAAACAATTAAACTTCGAAAATCAAACGAAAATTAAACATAGAAAATAAAAAAAACGAGAATTAAACATCGAAAATCAAAAAACCAAAAATTAAACATCGAAAATCAAACGAAATATATAAATACACAATTTTGAAATAAATTTTATAAACTACCATTACAATTACATACAAAATTTACTACATCTACACTTTAACTAACCTAAATTACAAGATCTACGAAAACAAAAACCTTGAAACACATGGCTGGCGACGGTGGTTGTTGCGGTTTACGTTGATTGTTGTTGTTGACGGTGCTCTCGTTGTTGTTCACGGTGGTTGGCCATGCTAAGCTATATAACAATGTTGAGTAAATTGTTGTTGTAGAAGAGGAGAGGAGAGGAGAGAGAAAGAGAAGAAGAGACAGGCGAGAGAGAAGAGGACAGGAGAGAGAAAGAGAATGAAGGAGGAAGAGAAGAGGAAAGAGGAGAGGGAAAGTGAAAAGAGGCGGAAGAGAGGAAAGAGAAAAGAGAAATGAAAGGGATCTGAAATTAGGGTTTTAAGTAGTTATTTCCGGAAATTTTAAGTAGTTATTTTTTTTTATTTTATAAAAAGCCAAAATCCGTCGGAATAAGCTAAAAATTCCGTCGAAAATTTAATTTTCCGACGGTATATTTCGTAGGAAATTTCCTACAGATTTTAGTTCCGTAGGAAATTTAATATTTCGACGGATTATACCGTCGGAAACTTCCGACGGATTTTATTTCCGTTGGAATTTTAACTTTCCGACGGAATATTTCGTCGGAAAGCCTATATTTTCCTACGGATTTGTATTTCGTCGGAAAATTTCCTACGGAATAATAATCCGTCGGAATATCTGAATTTTTCGACGGAAATACGTGTCTGTCGGAAATCGACCTATTTCTAGTAGTGAGGGCAGCCATTCTTCTAGTGAGACGCTGAACGTCCCTCTTTGTTTTCGGCTCGGGAAGTTCAAGAGCTGTTTGTACTTTGGCGGGATTGGCATCAATCCCCTTTTTGTTGACCATGATGCCAAGGAATTTTCCTGACTTCACGCCAAAGACACACTTCTTTGGATTCAGCTTCATTTGATGCTTTCAAAGGGTGGCAAAGGTTTCGGCTAGGTCCGTAACATGGTCTTTGTCTTCTTTGCTTTTGACAGTGGAATCATCAACATAGACTTCCATGTTACGAACTTTTTTCCCGGCGAAAACCTAATCAACCAACCTTTGATATGTTGCCCCCGCATTTTTCAATCCGAAGGGCATCATTTTATAGTTGTACACCCCGGTGCTTGTTACGAATGCCGTTTTTGCTCGTTCATCGGGGTGCATGAAGATCTAATGGTACCCAGAAAATGCATCCATGAAACTAATCAAGGCATGGCCACTTGTCGAGTCGACTAGCTGATCGATCCTCGGCAAGGGATAAAAGTCCTTCGGACAAGCCCTGTTTAGGTCCGTGAAGTCAACGCACATTCTCCAGGTGCCATTTGCCTCTTGAACCATCACCACATTGGCCAACCACTTTGGATAATGACAAGGTTCAATGAATCCTGCATCTAGGAGTTTTTTTACTTCAGCTGCGATGTCTTGGTTCCTTTGAGCAGAGTAATTCCGCTTCTTTTGCCTAATTAGTCGACATGTAGGGTCGACATTAAGCTTATGAGAGATGATATTCGGTTCAATCCCGAGCATGTCTGCTGTCGAGAAAGCAAAAACATCTTCGTTGTCCCGAAGGAGTTGGATAAGTTCAACACGGATGCTCAAATCTAGTCCAAGTCCGATGCTGACACATCTTTCAGTATCTCCTTCGGCCAACTCTATTAACTCAGTCTGATTGTCCAGCTCCATAGCTTTGGCACTAGACTCTTTGGAATCCGGCCTGCTGTCAATATCAGCAGGCTTCCCAGACTTTGGCTGTGGAACCAACCTTTTCCTTCCCCAAAGATTTTTCTTTTGCTGGGGTTCCTTGGGCTGAAGCACTTAAGCCCTTAGGCCTTTTTATGCATCGGTCCTTTTCTTTTTCCTCCTCATCATCCCGATCGTCGCGGTGACTTGTGGATGGTTTGAGGTGGTTGCATCTTCGAGCTTCCTTTTGGCTGCCCCAAATTTTTTCGGAGTGTCCCTCGTCCGAAACATAGATCATTGTTTGATGGTACGTTGAGACAACTCCTTCGATGTCGTGAATGAGGGGTCTCCCCATGATCACGTTATACACAGATGGAACATCTACGACCAAAAACTCGGCCATAATATTCCGTTGTACTAGGCCTCGGCCTATGGTGACAGGAAGTAGAATCTTCCCATCTGGATATGATGAAGAACCATTGAATTCAGATACCGGGAAAGGTATTGGAGTCAGGTGCTTGCTCTCCAACTTTAGCTGGTCGAATGCTCCTCGAAAGAGGATATTCACCCCGCTACCACCGTCGACGAGGGTTCGCCAGACGTTGTGGTTTGCAATGCCCGTCAAAATCACTAACGAGTCGTCATGGGGGTATACCACCCCTCGGCAGTCTTCGATTGTGAACAGGATGTTCGGCACCGGAGACTGAGTTGCTCGAAATTCCACATGATTTACTTAATGGGTCAAGCCCCTCAAGTGGCGTTTCAGTGCATTTCGAGAGGTTCCTCCGGAAATGACAAGGATGTCAAGGTTTTCCTTGTCTTACGGCTTGTCTTTCTTCTGGAGAAAATCCAAATGCTGCCGAGAATCTTTCTCCGCTCTTTTTTCCTCGCGACGATCCGCAAGGTATTTTTTCAGATAGCCTTTTCGAACCAGATCTTTGATCTAATCCTCCAGCTGGAGACAATCCTCGGTGCGATGTCCAGAAGATTCATGGAACTCACACCATCGGTCTTTGCCTTTTTGCTGATGCCACGGTAAGAATGGCCTTGGCTTCTTAAACCTCCCCTCGTCTTTGGTTGTGCTGTAGATTTTAGCACGAGGAAGAGTGAAGGGAGTGTAAGAATCGTATCTCCTCGTGTACGGGGGGATCTTTTCTTTCATCGGCTCAAGTGTCGAGGACAATTCTAAGGCTTTTGCCTTCCCTTTCCTCGATCCCTGGCCTTCGGACAGTTGTCCTTTTACTTTCCCAGCCCCGGATTAGGACTGGGATTTTGTTTTGTTCCATTCTTCGGCTCGGACAAACTTGTCGTGGGTTCGATCCCTACAGACGGCGCCATGCTAGCTTCCTCCAAGGTCTGCGGGGGATGCACGACCATGAAGTCAAGGAACTTTCCAGCTTGCAAGCCATTTCATAGTGCAAACACGGAAAGACCCTGATCAAGACTTGTAATTCTGGATGACTCGTTGCTGAAGCGAGTCAGATAGTCTCGGAGGCTTTCATCCTCCGCTTGCTGCAGACTCATCAGTTCTGCAATTGTTTTCTCTCGGCGGTTTGCTGTAGAAAACTTGCTCTTAAATTTGTTGGAAAGGTCTTTCCAACCGGTTATTGAGCCCTCTTTCACTCCCTTGGTGATCCACGCTTGTGCAACACCTTTGAGAGTAGTTGGAAAACACTTACACCAGGTAGCCTCGCACCTGGGGTTAAGGTACATGTGCCCCTCGTAAGAGGCAATGTGATCCTTCGGGTCCGAAGTACCGTCGTAAGTGATGTGCGCCGGTATCTTCACTGTCGGCACATGCTCTTCCAATATCCAAATTTGGAAAGGAAAGCTGGTAGGGACCATTACGGCCTTCCCTTTTTGTCTAGCCGAAGAGACCTCGCTTCTCCCTCTTAGAGAGGTGGAAATGGAATTTGTCCCCGGCCGAGAAAATTCGGGGTAGGGCCTGGTTCCCTCTAGGTAGGTGAGGCAACTACGCACGTTTACCTCCCTTGAGCCTAAATGTTCATGAACGCTTTGGCGAACAGGTTCTTGCCACGTAGAGGTGGTATTGCTGCTCCTAAAGCTCCTAGAGTCCTAGGTTTCGGAATTGTCAAAGAACTGAGAGTTCTTTTCCCTTTCCCGCTCGGTCCTCCAGGTGTCCTCCTCCCACTTGTCCCCAAGCTCCTTGAAGGACGGAACTTGTCCACCCTCCTCTTGGCCAATTCTCCTTCTTAGGTGTCTCGGCGGAAGAGGTGAGGAATCATGGGGTGTTAATGGGAGTTGGCCTCCTTGGGCCTTCAAGAATTCCATGCAGACCGTTACGACCCTCACCGTAATTAGGTCTTTCCTCGAAGAAGATCGAAGGACCATTCTTTTTTGCACTCTAGGCGCTTTTACCACTCTTAGTCATGTTTTTTCTAAGGTTGGTTGACTTTTGGCTTAATTTAATGTATATTCCCCACAGACGGGGTTAAATTGTATTTGATGGTATGAAAATAATAGGACCTTCGGCAGATCCTTTTCGAGGGAGAAGACTGATCTCGGTCCAAGTTGTGACTGGACCGAGGATTTCCTGCACAGTAAACACACATAAACTAGCTCGGGGGTGGTTGCCGAGGAAGGTCCCTCCGATGCTTTAGTCAGTTCAGTGAGAGTAAATGCTATGCAAGAGAATTAATTGCTTGAGGCTGATTGTGAATATTTCTGAATGTATCATAAATGAGACAAATGAAGGCTTTTATACCTTTACTCAATAGAGGAGAACTGGGCCTTTGAAGTTAAATGGGCTTGTCATGCTGAGTGGGCTTGGCTGACTTAGCATGCTTTTGGAGAGTTGAACCTTGCATTGGACTTTTGTAATTAAATCATTTGGACTGGCCCAATTAGTGATGACTGAATTGGACCCAAACAGTTATATTTGAAACAAAACTAGTATTTAGCCCATGCATGGGTTGAACTTTTTGTTAATTTTTTTTTATTGAAGGGTTGTTCTTTTGATACATAAATTGCTTTTGGATTGGATGTAAGCTAAAATATGTGTCAAATGCAACCCTCCTTTTTACATTTTTTTTAAGGAGTTATTAGAGTCGGTAATAAGCGACTTAATCAAAATAATTTGAGCACAAGATTATATATGGGTTAGATACTATGTGTATAAATTATTTTGATTAATTTGACTGTTTACATTGCTTAATCTCTTCTTCGAAATGCATGCCAAAAACGTGTGTTGGTTTTTAAAAAAATAGAAGAAGTAAATTCATAATATCAATGCTCTACCATTTAGCTAATGCATAAACCTACGTAGAATTTAAACTCACATCCTTTGTACATTTGCACAATGCTCTACCAATTGAGCTAGTAGGCTATTGTCATTTGACCATAGTACAGACAACGACTATAAACAAAAGATACTGTCCAATTTTAATTATGTATGTCATTAGTAATGATTATAATTTACAAAACCTCTATAGGACATGATTACACCATAAAATTTGGTCTTTAAATATATTGTATGCCGATTAAGGTATGCCCATATATATTACGTAGTACTTGTTAGTAATACCTGGAAAGAACAACCGATGCACAAAAAGACACTGTATAAATTGTTAGTAGCAGTGTTGATTCTTTCATCTGAATGCACTAGTAGTTATAGTTACCTCCTGCACGCGCACGATTACATCTCCATACTCTGGAGTTTGGAGGAATCCAAACTAACACCTTCACAACAATGCTACCCCATGTACCTAAAAGCAAAATCTAACTTCATGTAAATATACATGAAAATTGCATCTTATCACATTACTAGTTCAACAACTTTCATAGAAAATATTATACTGTCTAATTATACTCAACTATACTTCTCCAAACGAACAATTTGGATGATCCCAAATTGTCTACTGTAATAGGTTACAACTGAAGCATAATTCTAAATTAAATCCCACATTCCCACATATGTAGCTCTTTATTGGGTGATTGTGCCTTTTGAACAAGTATTAATAGATGCTAATCCTTTTTACTTATATTTATTGGAAATGTAGCTATCTGATTATAAATCACGGGGAGTGAAAATTTGTTATATTTCGAAACCCAGTCATCAACTTATAATTAAAATTTACATAATGCAATGTAAAAATAAAGTCTATCAATTTAAACCTTTTTTATATTCTAAAAATAAATCCTCCCAAAATTTTGGCTTTGAACTGATACTATGACGTATTCCGTATCAGTGATTTAGTGATCGATAGACTCTGATCATAAATTTAAAAAATTCAACAATACTATTTAAACATCAATCCCTAGAAATATAAAAACTTTTGAAAGTGAATTTCATTAAACTAGAAAAGATGTAATTTTTAAAAGGATAAACATTGCAAAGATAAAGTATGATTAGATTGACCACAACAATTCTGCATGATATTCACAATTTTTACGAAATTTATGACAATTGGATAGAAATTTGTGACAATTGGGATTGTAAATTCATAGCTTCTCACGGCCCATTCGTCAAAGTAAATCTATCAAAAACAGAAAAGCCATCAATTACTATAAATCAAGTTTTTGTGCATGCAAATCAGAATTTCAAAATCCTTAATTTCTTAAACTTAAATTTCAGACCAAATTAGCCAAAACAATCCCACAAACTTGACGACCCAAAAATTCTTATAATACAGCAAACAATTACAATGATAGATTCATAGATAATGAGAGTGATAGACAATAAGAATTATGAAAAAACTTTATTTGATCAATTTAAGATATTAATTTTGTAATTTACGTACCATCTTTTTAAAAAAAAAATAAATTTGCCACCAATTAATGGATTGAAGGACGAAACCAATTATTTGGTGGCAAAAGGAAATCTTACAAGTAATTTTTGGTGCCAAAAGCAATATATATATATATATATATATATATATATATATATATATATATATATATGTGTGTGTGTGTGTGTGTGTGTGTGTGTGTGTGTGTGTGTGTGTGTGTGTGTGTGTGTGTGTGTATATATATATGTGTATATATATATATGTGTATATATATATATATATATGTATATATATATGTATGTATATATATGTATGTATGTATGTACATACATATATATACATACATATATGTATATACCCAATACCACATATATGTATCCAAAACCGGCGTTTTTTTTAAAAGATGTTAAAAGTCAATAAATCTTACAAGTAATTTATTTAAAAAAAAAATTAGTAAGTTTTAAAATCCCACATAATTATATTGTAGATTATATATGCAATACCCAATACCACAAAATACCAATTGACAAACTTTCCTTGCTTGCCACAAATTAACCATGCAGGCTACGGAGCTAAAATGTGGAGGAATATTAGTTGGTTGCACATTTGATCATCGTGTAACTGATGCTTACTCAACTAACATGTTCGTAGTATCTTGGGCTGAGATAGCTAACTCAAAGCCAACCTCAATGGTACCCTCTTTTACAAGATCACTCCTCAATGCTCGATATCCTTGTTTTTATGATCCCTCATTGAACGAAATGTACGTACCTATTTCGTCCTTGACTCCTGGGAAAAATGAACTATTATCAAGCAAACATGAACCACTTGTTAGCCGTATATACCATGTCAATGCCAAAGAAATCGATTATATTCAACCTCAAGTATAAGGGACTAAACTCGAATCCTTTAGTGCGTTCATGTGGAAGTTAATATCGAAACATGCTAGCATAACGGAAGGTAACCCGAGTATTGGAAGTTCCAAGATGTGTAAAATGGGCATTGTAGTGGATGGTAGAACAAGACTAGGTAATAAGGGCAATTGTAACAAGCAAAAAAGACTAATTAGTAGTTATTTTGGAAATGTGCTCTCAACTCCCTTTAGTGAGAAGAGGATATGTGATTTAAATTCTAAACCATTAAATTAGGTGGCTCAAGAAGTCCAGAAAATTATGGAGAAGGCGGTGAACAATGTGCATTTTCCAGACTTGATCGATTGGATAGAAGTCCATCGTCCTGAGTCATGTCTAGCGGAGATCTATAGTAGAGGGACGGATGATGGACCGACATTTGTAATGTCATGCGGACAGCGATTTCCTATATCAAAGGTCAATTTTGGTTGGGGTAAGCCAATGTTCGGATTATATCATTTTCCATGGGATGGTAATGCAGGGTATGTTATACCAATGGTTAGTAGCACCGAAAATGGTGATTGGATTGTTTACATGCACCTTACAGAAGGACAATTGAAATTCATTAAAAAGGAAGCAAGTCATGTATTTAACCATTACAAACTTTCAAGGTGAGATTTTACCTAGGATACTGATCTTGGGCACAGGGCACTCACAACTTCACAAGGATCACAATATTACTAAGAGCATAGCTAGCCGTTAACCATTTAGGGTGGTTATTAGGTGAGGGAGTGCAAAAATATTATAAACAAATGTAGAGAGAGAAAAAGAAGGAGAGATAAAACAATTACCTGGTTAAAGCTTTAACCAGGCTATTGTGACATGGTTATTGAATAAAATATTCACCCACTTTTGCAAGATTCTCCACTTATTGAATAAAATTTATGGGCAAGTATTGGGATATATTGGTTATGAAATGGTTATAAAAGTGGTTACAAATGAGGTGGAAGATAGAGAAATGAATAAAATAAATGATAACCACAATAATTGTGGCTAACCATTGGGTATACTCTAAGCAACATAGATGATGTTATTGTCTTATATTCGTACAATATATCACTACTAAATAAACTTTGTCTTCTTTTATTTTTAATCCTAAAGTTCGGGATAAACTTTTGCTCTTTTTGTCCTTATTAATTGTCTCAAAACTAACCTATCGATTTTCAAAAAGTTGTGTTGAATTTGTAGGTATTATTATCATTTAACATGTGAGGTAGAAAATACTATTAACGAGAGACTATGGGGACCAAGTTAAATGAAAAAGGAATGAGGAAAAACTCAAAGGTACAAAAAACAAAAAAAAAAAAAAAAAAAAAAAATTTATTAGAGCAATTTTTAAGAGACAAAAAGAGTAACGTATAATAGGTAATATATAATTGTTTTTTATAATTGTGCATTTGTAAAGGGTTAATTTTTGTAGTATGGTTTTTACAAACAAACTAGTTATTTCCTTGAGGACCTCGTCATTACTTTTGGAGATTATATAGTACTACGTATGTTATTCAATTTATTAAAGTTATCAACATGATAACAAAATCAATACAAGGTTATCTATTTTGTACACGTAATATAGTGTTTTTCGCTTTTACACCAAACATTACTTTAACCAGAAATACATCCCTCTGATGATAGTCCTGTTGTTAAGGATATAAAACTATAAAAGGTCAAATTGAAGTACAAAGTGTAAAGTCTATAAGACGAGTAAACATACATTACTATATTAATTAATTTTTCTCATAAACTACACCTAAGTAAATGATTTATTTGAGGGACCGAGGCAAATCTTTAGCAATCTAATTGGGTTGCATAAGTAGGTCAATTGATTACCTACTTAAATTAAAAGTTGATTTAACTCGAACCTAAAGCTACTTTATGAAAATTTCTTGAAATGAATTTATACAAATCCGAAATAAGTTGGTCCAAACCCAACTAATTTAACAAAAATAAAATAAAAATAGATGGTCGAAACAAACCCAAATTAAGCATGTATTAACTAGACAAAAAAAATTGGTAATGCCTTAAACCCAATACAAACTAACACTGTACAAACATTAAAATATACCATCCCAAACCTTAAAGGTCGTTGTTTGACCTAGTCGGAATCAGAATTGTTTGAGCTATAGCTGATATAATGAGTAATGACATAACTTGACCCGAACATCCAAATTGCCAATTCTATAATACCTACTGTCCTACATGAGCCAAGTAGTTTCAAAAGCAAAGGAAACTTTAGAGAAATTGTTCCGTTACCAGCAACAGAAGCAAAACTTCGCAATCTCAACCTTCCGACAATCGTTTATTGCAGTATTGTGCAGTCCGTCGTTCTTCCTCAACGGTTAGCCATCAACACCAATGGTATCTTCTTTGCTATTTCTATTGAAACAATTACACATTTTATTCTAAATTTTAAAGGTTAGAATTGCATTAATTTTAGTCTGGATTTGATTTACATACCTGTTAAAGGTTGAAAGCATCTAATTGTCCATTGGTTTCGTCCATTGATGCAACCAAAACCTATAATTGTCCAATAATGCAAGGAAGCTCACGCCAACAATTACTGTAGTCTTAAATGATAATAATATTTGTCCATTGTCATTTTTAGACCTCATGTTGGTATGAATATTGTACCAACATTAGATCTAAAAGTATCTATAGCCTTTATTTTGGGTCCAATTAATCCTCGATTGGGCCTGGTCCACAAATGATATAACTCAAAGCCCAAAAGCAAGGTTTAACTCTCCAGCCCAGTGCCAAGTCAGTCAACGATCCGGTCAAAGTGGCAAGCCCTCTTGGCTCCAAGGGCTTGAGTCCTTTAATTGAGCAAAGGTATAAAAGCTAACATTCACTTAATTTTACATTCATTCACAATCAGCCTCAAGCACTAAAATCTCTTGCATAGCTCATTCTCTCACTCTTTTAAACACTGTACTGACTTCGCCATTGGAGGGGCTTTCCTCGGCACAACCCCCGAGGCCAGTTCTACGTGTGTTTTCTGTGTAGGAAATCCTCAGCCCAGCTGTCACTTGGACTGAGAACAGTCTCCCCCCTTGAAAAGGGCCTGCTGAAGGTCCCATTGTTTTCATCTGAAATAATTTGGCACCGTCTGTGGGGAAGATACAAAAAATCAAGCCAAAAATCAATCACTCCTAGCGAAAAACTAAGAGTGGCAAAAGCACCAAAAGTGCTAGAAAGAAGGGTGGTTTTACCCCCTTACGAAAGGATAGGGACATGATCACGGTGAGGGAAAATCAACCAATTTCGCCGTCACCGGAACCATCTTCTCTTTCCTCGAAAGCTCCCAATTCTCAAGAAAGGGAGGCTTCAGGAGACTCCTCCTCACACCACACTCGCCAGCCAACAACTTCACCCAGGCCGAGTGGGTCAAATGCGAGGAGTCCTCCACCGAATAGTCTGCACTCTCGGTCCCAGCCGAAAGAAACCCCTCTGTCGGGGCCCTCTACGGAGGAAGTGGCTAGGGTCGCAGCGGTTTGCATGGAATTCCTTAAGGCCCAAGGGGGTCAACTCCCATTAACGCCTCACGAGTCTTCACCTCTTCAACCGAGTTACCTGAGAAGGAGAATCGGTCAAAAGGAAAGTGGACAAGTTCCACCCTACAAGGAACTCGGGGGAAAACGGAAAGAGGACACATGGAACATCGATAGGGAAAGGAAGAAGAACCCTCACTTCTTTCATCACTCCATAACACGGGACTCAATTAGTTTCCGAAGCAGCAATACTACCTCCACTCATAAGGAGTCTGTTCGCCGAAGTGTTCATGAACGCTTAGGCTCAAGGGAAGTGGACGTGCGTAGCCGCCTCACCTTCCCAGAAAAGACCGGGCCATATCCAGAATTGTCTCGGCCAGGGACGAGAATCACTTCCACCTCTCTAAGAGGGGAAAGCGAGGTCCCTTCGGCTAAGCAAAGGGGGAAGGTGGTAATGGTCCCTACAAGCTCACCCTTCCAAAGTTGGATATTAGAAGAGCATGTGCCGACATTTAAAATACCGGCGCACATTACTTATGATGGTACCTCAGACCCAAAGGATCACATTGCCTCTTACGAGGGGCACATGTACCTCAACCCCAGGTTCGAGGCTACCTGGTGCAAGTATTTTCCAACAACCCTCAAAGGTGTTGCACAATCGTGGATCTCCAAGGGGGTGAAAGAAGGCTCTATATCTAGTTGGAATGACCTTTCCAACAAATTCAAGAGCAAGTTTTCTACGGATAACCGCCGAGAAAAGACAACTGCAGCAAGCCGAGGATGAAATCCTCTGCGATTATCTAACTCGCTTCAGCAACGAGTCGTCAAGAATTACAAGTCTGGATCAAGGCCTTGCCGTATTTACACTGCGGAATGGTCTGCAAGCTGGAAAGTTCCTTGACTTCATGGTCATGCATCCCCCGCAGACCTTGGAAGAAGCTTTGGAACAAGACGAAGAATGGAACAAGAAGAAATCTCAGTCTCAATCAGGGGCTGGGAAAGCTAAAGCACAACTGTCCGAGGGCCCGGCATCGAGGAAAGGGAAGGCTAAGGCCTCAAAACGTCCTCGGCTGCCGAGCCGAAGAAAGAAAAGATTGCCCCCTATGCGGGGAGATACGATTCTTACACTCCCCTTACTCTTTCTCATGCTAAAATTTATAGCACAACCAGAGATGAGGGGAGATTTAAAAAGCCTCGGTCGCTGCCACCGTGGCATCAGCAAAAGGGCAAGGACCGATGGTGCGAGTTCCACGAGTCTCCTGGACATCGCACTGAGGACTGCCTCCAGCTGAAGGACCAGATCGAAGATTTGGTTCAAAAACGCTATCTGAAGAAATACCTCGCGGATCGTCGCGAGGAGAAAAAAGCCGAGAAAGATTCTCGGCAAGATCTGGATTTTCTCCGGAAAAAAGACAAGCAGCAAGACAAGGACACCCTTGATATTCTTGCCATTTCCGGGGGACCTTCTCAGAGTGCAGTAAAACGCCACTTGAGGGGTCTAACCTACCAAGTGAATCATGCCGAGCTACGAGCGCCTCAGTCTCTGGTGCCGAACATCCTGTTCACAGCCGAAGACTGTGAGGGGGTGGTGTACCCCCATGATGACCCATTGGTGATAGTAGTGGGCATTGTAAACCACAACGTCTGGTAAACCCTCGTCGACGGCGGCAGTGGGGCGAATATCCTCTTTCGGGGTGCATTTGACCAGCTGAAATTGGAGGCCGAGCACCTAACTCCGATACCCTACCCGGTATCCGGATTCAATGGCTCTTCATCATATCCAGATGGGAAGATCCGTCTTCCTGTCATCATCGGCAAAGGCCGAGCAGTGCGGAGCATCATGACTGAATTCCTAGTTGTGGATGCCCCCTCTGTGTATTACGTGATCCTGGGGAGACCCCTCATTCACAACATTCAGGGAGTTATCTCGACGTATCATCAAACGATGATATATGTTTCGGACGAAGGACACTCTGAAAAAATAAAAGGTGGCCAAAAGGAAGCCCGAAGATGCAACCACATCAAGCCATCCAAGGGTCGCCGCGACGACCAGGATGATGAGGAGGAAAAAGAGCGGGACCATTGCGCAAAAAAGCCTAAAGGCTTAAGTGCTTTGGCGCATGGAACCCCAGCAAAAGAAAAATCTTTGGGGGGGGGGAAAGGCTAGTTCTTCGTTCGGGCCGAAAGACTCAGAAGATCATGCAGAGTCTAGGAAGCCTGCTGATATTGACAGCAGGCCTGAATCCGAAGAATCCAGTGCCAAAGCTATGGAACTGGATAACCAGAAAGAGTCAATAGAGTTGGCCAAAGGAAACTCTGAAAGATATGTAAGCATTGGACTGGGGCTTAAACCAAACGTTCGTGCTGAGCTAATCCAACTCCTTCGGGGCAGTAAAGATGTGTTCGCATTCTCGGCAAAAGAAATGCTCGGGATTGATCCGAACCTCATCTCTCATAAGCTTAATGTCGACCTGGCATGTCGGCCTATTAAGCAGAAAAGGCATAACTACTCCGCATAAAAGAACCAAGACATCGCAGCTGAAGTCAAAAAGCTCTTGGATGCAAGGTTCATCGAACCTTGTCAATATCCGGAATGCTGGCTAATGTGGTGATGGTTCAGAAGGCAAATGACACCTAGAGAATGTGCGTTGACTTCACGGATCTAAATAGGGCATGTCCGAAGGACTCCTACCCCTTGTCGAGGATCAATTAGCTAGTCGACTCGACAAGCGGCCATGCCTTGCTTAGCTTCATGGATGCATTTTCTGGGTACCATCAGATCTTCATGCACCCCGATGACCGAGCAAAAACGAAATTCGTTACAAACTCCGGTGTATAATTACAAAATGATGTCCTTCAGATTGAAAAATGCGGGGGCAACATATCAAAGGCTTGTTTATCAGGTATTCGCCAAGCAAAAAGGCCTTAACATGGAAGTCTATGTTGATGATTCTATCGTCAAAAGCAAGGAAGAAAAGGACCATGTTACGGACCTGGCCGAAACCTTCACCACCCTTCGCAAGGATCAAATGAAACTAAATTCGAAGAAGTGTGTCTTCAACGTGAAGTCAGGCAAGTTCCTCGGCTTCATGGTCAGTAAAAGGGTGATTGATGCTAATCCCGCCAAAGTACAAGCTGCTCTTGATCTCCCCGAGCCGAAGACAAAGAGGGATGTACAACGCTTAATTGGCAGAATGGCCACCTTGTCTAGATTCATCTTTAAATCCTCAGACAAAGGGCTACCTTTCTTCAAAGCGCTCAAACTCCCAAAATTAAAAGAGCTCATCTGGGAAGACGAGCAAAAGCAAGCCTTTCAGCAACTCCGTGAGCACTTGGCTCAACTCCCAACACTGGCAAGACCAGCTAAAGGAGAAAATCTATACTTATATGTGGTACAATAAGTGCGGTGTTGCTAAGGGAAGAAGAAAAAGTTCAACAGGCGATCTATTTTGTCAGCCACACTTTGACAGATGCTGAGACACGCTACCCCCTACTCGAAAAAGTTGCATACGCAGTATTGGTAGCCGTTCGAAAGTTAAGGCCCTCCTTTGATTCCCATCAAATAATAGTCCTAACTGATCAGCCGCTGGAAAAAGTCCTCGACAAGGTGGAAAAATCTGGTAGACTAGCAAAGTGGGCTTTCGAGCTCACCGAGTTCAGTATCAATTATCAGCCGAGGGCGGCTATCAAGGCGCAAGCCATAGCAGATTTCCTAACCGAGTGTTCTTATCAAGAGACGCTCGACGAAGGAAAGAAAGTTTAGACCGTTTTCATGGATGGATCCCCCACCGTGAATGGTTCGGGGGCAGGGGTCGTCATAGCCTCTCCCGAAGGCAAATGCTTTGAATATGCATTAAAATTCTCGTTCAAAGCTTCGAACAACGAAGCCGAATATGAAGAAGCAATTGCTGGCTTAGAGTTGTGCATAGCATTGGAGGCCGAGCACATCTGTTTAAAGACAGACTCTCAACTCGTCGCAAATTAGATCCGAGGTGAATATGAGGCCAAAGAGCCCTCAATGATAGCTTACCTCGCAAAGATCAAGACTGCTATTGCGAAGCTAAGAACTTTTGAAGTCGAGCTGATCCCAAGGGGTCTGAATGCACAAGCCGATGCACTCTCCAAACTTGCAAGTTTAACTTTAACTGAGTTGAACCGATCCGTATATGAGGAGGTGCGCCGAGAAAGAATTGTGGCAAAGAAATTGACATATGTTGCGTTGCACATGAACCGAGCTGGATGGATCCCATCCTGGCTTAGAAACTTCGGGGAGAACTTCCCGAAGACAGAAAGTTATCCTCTAAGGTAAAAAGAATCAGCTCAAGATTCGTTGTCTTTAGAGGGGAACTTCTGAAAAAGTCCTTTTCAGCCCCACTATTGAAGTGTGTGGGTCCAAAAGATGCAGATTACGTCCTTTGGGAAATTCATCTCGGTATCTGCGGAAACCACATAGAGGGAAGAACCTTAGCTCATAAAGCACTAAGGGTTGGGTACTATTGGCCAACCATGATCACAAATGCGAAGGACCTAGTCAAAAAATGTGAGAAATGCAAAAAATTCGCACCAGTTATCCATCGGCCATCCCGAGATCTTCAGACAATCCTGAATCCTCTTCCATTCGCTCAAGGGGGATTGGATATATTGGGACCGTTTCCTGACGCTCCTTATCAGAAAAGATGGTTGATAGTCGGCATAGACTACTACAGCAAATGGATCGAAGCCAAGGCTGCTTCGAACATTACAGAGTAAACTATCAAGAAATTCATATGGCAAAACATCATCACTCGTTTCGGGATTCCGAAAGTTTTTGTCTTTGATCATGGAAGGCAATTTGATAATCTGCCGCTGAAGTGGTACACAGATCAGTTCGACATTAAACTGGCATATTCTGTAGTTTGTCATCCGCAGAGTAATGGTCGGGCCGAAGCAACAAATAAACAAATCCTCAACGCTCTCAAGAAGAGAGTTGAAGATAAAAAATCCAAGTGGATAGAGGAGCTTCCCGAAACTCTCTGGTCACTTCGGACAACAGAACAAGAGACAACGGGACATTCACCCTTTGAATTGGTTTATGGATTCGAGGCGGTGCTTCCAGCCGAAATTGGCTCGGAAAGTCTGCGAGTAAACCTCTTCTCAGCCGAAGAAAATGAGCAACTCATGAAAGAGTCCCTTGACTTCTTGGATGAGATCAGACATTCAGCTCGAGACAGAATGGCTGCCTATAAGCAGAGAATCAGCAAATTTTACAACCGAAGAGTCCATCAAAGACTTCTCAAAGTCGGGGACCTAGTTCTTCAGAATGTTGCTGCTGTGCAAAAAGGCCGCATTCACGGTAAACTCTTAGCCACTTGGGAGGGACCCTATGAAATATATGATGAGCTTCAGCTAGGCACATACCGACTTCGACAGTTGGATGGTACTGAACAAAAAAATCACTGGACCGCTGATGTACTAAAAAAGATCATGTGTAAATCCCGTCGGGGAAGAACAATCTATGTAAGTACATTCTCTTTAATTAATGAAAGGCCTTTGAGCCACCATTTATTCAAATTCAACTATGTTTCTATTTTTTCTGTCTTCTATGGTTTTTGCAAAAATTCAAGGTTTTTGTTCGGCGCTATCCGAAGTATTGCCTAATGAGGCATCATACTTCGGCAAGCCGCAAAGCCTGCCGAGACGGGGATAAATTTTAAAATCCCGAAGTATTTCCTAGTGAGGCCTTGTACTTCGGACGAACCCATTCCCCCGGGCAAAGAGGACATAGGCGCATCTTAAACACTGCCTAAAAAATAGGGACTGATAAAGCCCTGAAGTATCGCCTAATGAAGCATTGTACTTCGGATGAATCAGTTCCGGGTAATGATCGCATTTCTAAAGCATTGTACTTCGGATAGATCGTTGCCCCGGCATCGTGTTTCGGATAGTCGTTACCTCGGATGAATTAAAAGGGGTCACAAGAGTATTGCTCTCAAAGTCTATGGCTCTTGAGCAAGGATCAGAGCCTTTGAAAACAAAAATAGAAGAGAAAAAGAAAAATGGGTTGAAATTTCAAAGCTGGAATATTGTAAAAATTTCACCAAGGCAAAACCCTCGGCTGCACCGGGGAAGTCAAAGCAATTATCACAGAATCCTAAAGACATCATCTTCAGATTTCTGGGGGGGGGCAAGAGGCACTCATTTGGCAAATTCCTAGCCGAAGCTTAGTACTTGGAAAAAAATTTCACAAGTTGAAGCATCTGAGTAAAAAGAGTGAGGTAAAAGGAATACAAGCAGAGACAGTGCACTCTCAGATAAAGAAGTTCTCAGCCAAGTATATCTCCAAGCCGAATTTAATTTCTACACTTAACCAAATTTTGAAGAAGTTTGGAAAAAACAGCTAAAATTACAAAGAACAGAAAAGCAGGCAATGAGAGAAGAAAACTGAGAAAGTACTTCATAGGCATAAAGTGAGGATTTCAAAGTGTCAAAAAACAAGGAAGAAATTCTAACATCGGCAACCACCCACAAAGCGGAAAGCACAGGTGTCGAACTAAGTACAAAGTGCAAAAAAAAATAATATAAAAGTTTGTACAAATTCAAGGCAAGCCGAAAGCAAAAACATAGGCAAAAGCAGATGCAGCATCCGTCGATTAAGCACAAGTCGATCCGCAAGATTCTAAAGACGGCTGTCCGAGTTCCTATGCTTCAGTGTCAACATTAGCACTCGGAACCTGAGAAGGCGCAGCTCCGTCTGAAGACGAGGCAGGCTGGACAACTTCTTGTTCAGGCTTTTTAGCCTCTTCATTCTTTTCTTCCCGAGCCTCAGCTTCGACTTGACGAACCAGGAAAGCCACTTCAGTTGGGCTGGCCTCAGTCATATGGGCATCATCAGGATCCATAGACCAGCCCTCGGCTAAATCCCAATTAATCGCAGGTTCGACAAGGAAGGCCAGCCGCCGAGCAGTTTTGAAGTCATTCTCAAAGCCCTCAGCATATTCTTCCTCAGTATATATCCGAGTCTCCAACAGCTTCTGAGCAGCTTTGAGTTCAGTATTGGCTTTGGCACTCTCCTCTCTCTCAGCCTTCAGAAAATCCTTCAGCTTCTGGTTTTCAGCTTCCAGCTCATATTGCTTTTTCTTAGCCTATTTTTCAACAAGAGAAATCTGGCTTTGGTAGTCTTCAACCAAGAGGCGTCGAGTCTCAACTTCCCTTTTCACTCTCTCCTCAATGTGGGCCTTGAAGTCTGAGATGCTTTCGGCCCCATACTCTTATGTCAGAGCATGACCTTCGTCTAGCCATGGGAAGACAGTCTTCTCCAAACCCTGGCAGAAGGAGAGGAAGTTGGAGCTCATAGTCTGCATATCCGCCCTAAGAGTCGAGGCCTCGTCCTCAGTATTCAGCTGCTTCAGCTCGGCAGACCTGATTTGGCTCTCAGCCTCTTCAGCCTTCTCAGCTTTCGCCTTTAGTTCGTCGTTCATTTCCACAGCCAGGAAGTGGTTATGAACGACCTACAAGAAATCAAATAAGTAAGTAAGCTGAAGTTCAATACTTAAGATATTTTTTTCGCAAAGAAATCAGAAGTTTGGTGCAAAAAAGAATGAAAAACTTAAGAAAACTAAGTACAAAAGTTCACCTGCATCAGCAACCTTTGATTTTCTAAAAATGGGTCCGGCACTTTAGCAAGTGGCTCGGATGCCCCAGATGTCGCGCCTACCATCCAAGCTCGAGCCTTGTCCAGCTGAGGCAAGTTTGAGGTGTCGCCGAAGAACTCGGTTACCGAACTGCGCTTGGACTCAAAAAGGTTTCGAGCATGCTCAGGAACAGGCACTAAGGGGGCTGAGCCGAACCCCATCTCAGAGGACTGAAAATTCCTAAAGGAGCCGGCAGCTGAGGTAGATGTCACTTCGGTATTTTTAGCTTCTTCAGCTACCTTTTCTACCTCGGCCTCCTTTGGACCACCCTTGCTTAAAACAAGCGCTTCGTCCTCAGCATTGACGAGTAACGCATCGGCTTCTCTCCGAACCTCTTCGAAGAAATCTTCAGCCACATGGCCCAGAGATGGTGGGGGAGTTTTCAGCTCAATTACCCCCTCGGCAGGGACTTCAGGAGGCGGAGAAGTAATCTCCTTAGTCTCCTCCGGCTTGTTATCTTCAAGCCGAGGCCTTTTCTCGGGAAGAGTTGGGTCCCGAAACTATCCAGGTCGAACAAGTTGCCTCTTTCTTTTCTCGCCACCATTCCTTCGTCTGAAGAGTATTCAGGAATAGGATATGCTTTGGTTGGGTCTCCTTGTCTCTCTTCTCCTTCGTCAAACTGCAGCAAAAGAGAAAAGGGGGGCAGGGACCAGTATAAGCATAAAAAATAAAAAAACTTCTTCAAGCTGAAACTTAATACTTAGAGAATTTTCACAAGTTGAAAAGTTTAGGTAGAAAAAGCGAGGTAACCGAAGTTCTATACTTAGACAATTTTCACAAGTTGAAAAAGCATTAAAAACTCACCGAAGTTTCCAACAAACGCTCGTCTTCAGAATCCTCTTCTTCTCTCGGCCTAGCAGCTGAGGCAGAGGGCTAAGCTCCGCTTCGAGGAACTGCAACAGCAACAGTAGCAGCAGTGACTTCTTCAGCAGAATGGAGAAAGAAGGGATCAATCTTTTTATACCAAGGCTTCTTCCTCTGGTACTCAAAAGCGCAAACAACTTGAAGTTTCCTTTGATGTAGGGAAAGGGGCCGATCTTCGGACTCGATGATCTTCAGCGTATTTGTGATCGGATTCCTTTCTTGGCTAATCCCAAGCACTTCGTAGTCAATGCTTGAGTTCTCTTCGTACAACTCTGGAAAGTCAAAAAGAGTAAGAATTAGTTCGGCTGAAAGAGTTAGGCATCATAAATCAGAGAACAATAAAGAATTAAAAAGCCTTCGGCCCCAGCCAAATCCCTTATAGCCTTGGTATCTTCGTCTGAGGCCGACAACAGCGAGAATCTTCTCCTGGAAGTGTAATGACAGCAAGGCAACCAGGTACTCGGCACATTCGCCATTCGACCAGTAGCCCCGGGCATACGGCTTCGGCCAAATAACTCCATTTGGCGGCGATCGACATCGGTGAACTCATCAGGGCCGATACCAGACATTTTGGGATCTAGTTTCCTTAGATATCGGGGACCACCGAAAAAGTTCGAATGATCTTCGTCTGAGGGCGCTCGGATCTAGATCCACTGCCCCTTCAAATCCTTATCCGAAGTGTCGTTCGAATAAGATGAAAGAAACCCTTTTTCATCCTCGATCTGCCACCACCCAGGGCCATGCCATTTGTTAGATTGGGTGTTCGGCATGAGCTTATGAATGCAGCGAAAACAGTGTACGCTCGGCTCCAACCCGTAAAATAAGCAGACCCAGAGATAGGTCATAATCCTTCGGATACTCATGGGAGTCAACTGGGCCAAGGATATGTTGTATCCATTTAACAACTTTATGACGAAGGAATGGGCCGGAAACTGAAGCCCGTATTGTAACTGCCGAGTATAAACCCCGATATACCCAGGCGGGGTCGGTGGATCCTATCATTGGCACAGAGCATCCGACACCAATAACCGTCCTCCTCCATGATGCCGTAATCGATCTCAAGCTGCTCGGCAAAATAGTACTTGGCGTTATTCTCAATCCACCATGAGTAGGGCGCAACATTCATTATGCCCTCATTCTCTCTAACATCAGTCCACTCCCGTTCCTCATGAGTCAACGACCTTGATGCCAAAGTCTCTCTTCGGCCAGAGGTACTGGTTTCGGATGAGTCTGCAGGGGGAATGCTAGTTAGGGGCACAACACTCAGCGCAGCACCCCTCGAGACAGCGGCTGGCCCAGTCCTAGCATTACGGTTCCGGCCGCTGAGGAAAGGCATCATTGCCAAAGGACGATTCCGCCTCAAAATTAATTGCGGCACTTCCTCCTCTTCTTCCCCGGTGCTCGATTCAGACATAGCTGGTCCTTATCCCCGGTCGCCGGCCATTTTTAATCGAACGGAAATTCGAAAAAGCAAAAAAAAAAAGAAGGAAGTTCAAAAATCAAAGAAAGCTGAGGAAATTTCAGAAAAAATTACCTCTATCATGCGGAATTTGCCGATCTTTGAGTTCAGAGCAATGAATTTCACTTAAAAGCCTCGGATTGTTGGGTATATGTGAGAAACAGATTCAGGTGAAGAGGAAGATTTAGAGAAGAACTGGGTTGCTTGTGCGAAAATGAGTAAGGTGAGCAAGGATTATGGTGCGAGTGGTTTAAGTATCTTCCGGAAGCAAGATTTTCGGAATTCACGCCACTAATAACCCCATTAATCTCACTTTACTCACTGACTGTTCGTGTTCTCCTCCAATTAATGACCCACTAATCTTCTCTTCCAGTTATTTCCAAATTAACGGTTATTAGCATCAGTAACCTCTCAAACTTCTCCTAATTAAAGTTATCATCATTTGCTTCCCTCCAATTTTGCAAATCAAAACCCGATCCGTTACTCTTCCAAATCGGGTCAGGGGGGCAAGTTGTTTGGGTCCAATTAATCCTCAATTGGGCCTGGTCCACAAATGATATAATTCAAAGCCCAAAAGCAAGGTTCAACTCTCCAGCCTAGTGCCAAGTCAGTCGATGGTCCGGTCAAAGTGGCAAGCCCACTTGGCTCCAAGGGCCCTAGTCCTTTAATTGAGCAAAGGTATAAAAGCTAGCATTCACTTCATTTTACATTCATTCACAATCAGCCTCAAGCACCAAAATCTCTTGCATAGCTCATTCTCTCTCTCTTTTAAACACTGTACTGACTTTGGCATCGGAGGGGCCTTCCTCGGCACAACCCCCGAGGCCAGTTTTACGTGTGTTTGCTATGCAGGAAATCCTCGGCCTAGCTGTCACTTGGACTGAGACCAGCCTCCCCCCTTGAAAAGGATCTGATGAAGGTCCCATTTTTTCCATCCTAAACAGCTTTGTTGGTATTTTTAAACCTTATGTTGTTATAATTATTGTACCAGCGTGTGATTTATAAAAGTACCAACATACACTTGTTATTGTTATTAATGACAAGAGTAATTATAGATTCAGACAGCCTCGAATTGATACTGCATAAGATGTTTTTTTCATCCGGGTTTTATATTTTAGTGGTTATTGTGATGGTTTGGATATGGGGAGTTGGCTAAGAGGATCAACAATTCAGCACCTCTTTCTTGTTCCCGAGTTTTTTTTGCTCATTATATTCGTTTTGCTCATTTGGAGTGTTTTTATTGAGCGAAGTGATAATATGAGCAAAAAATCACTCATGGGTACACTTAGAAGTAAGTGCACCCGAAAATAACTAGGATTTTGTAAAAAGCAACACCTCTATATTGTTCCTAGGTATACCTTGTAGCACCTCAAGAATCAGGAAAAAAAAAAGTAAAGAAATAATGTTGAGTTTGATTCTTCTTCTCTCAATGATCAAGTGGTTTGGGATATGATTTGAAAACTTTTTTTTAGAAGCTGGAGTTACTCTTGAACGAATCTTCTTTTGGTCAATGTGCAGTTGGAATTGAATATAAACAAAGTGGCTCAAGGTTGTAGACTTGTATTTGCATTAGACTAGTTAAAGGTGGCTTTAAGGATGGACAATGAATAATAGACTAATAGTTATCCATATACTCCCTCCGTTTCGTAATAATCGCAACACTTTCTTTCTACATCTGTTTCATAATAGTTGCAACACTTCACTACTATTTTATTATTTCTCCCCCACTTTCATTTGCATAAATATTTAATTATTTCTCTCTCTTACAAACCCCACTTATATTAATTTTTTTTTTTATTATTATTTCTCTCTCCTACTAACAATAAAATATATTCCCACTAACTATACTTTATATTATAAAATTCACCCTATGATCCATACCCTATAAATTTCCTAAAACTTTCTGTAAGGCCTACTGCTGCGATTAATACGAAACGGAGGGAGTATACCTGAATAGGATGAAATGTAAGTTTTTTACTCCATACTATGTTAGGCTATATTACTTGGACTCGGGTACTCATGTCCGACACAAGTACGTGTCCAAGTGCCTACTCGGCTATTTTGTGAAAATTTTATATGATTTTGAAGTAAAATGAAGTGTCCAAGTGTCATGGTTCTCATAAAAAAGAAGTGTCCAACTGTCACACCCATGTCCGGGTGTTGAGGGTCCGACACGGGTACTTGAGGTAAAATGAAGAGTCCGAATAACATAGGTTAAAGTACAGTGACAAGTTCCAATGAAACAGAGAATGAACCAATCAAAAGTTGTGTGACTGAAGCACATAACTTAAACCACCAGAATACCATACAACTAAATCATAAGACGTGAAGCAAAACGGCACACTACTAGTTTACTGCAGAACAAGCCTAGAAAACAGAAGCAAGAACATCTGTCAGTCCGTCACACAAATCCACTAAAACTTAAGTTATCACTAGCTAGTAGCTAACTTAAATTTGCTACCACGTCCTCCTCAGGTATATTGTTCAGTATACAAAAGTTTGTATTTGGAGTTCTGATTGCCTATTAGCATACATCTGAGCAGCAGTTCATCTTCAGTACATCTATTACCTGCATAGTTGCTTGTAACCTGCATCTCCTTACCTTTTTTATGCATTGTCAAAGAACTGCTAAGCTGCAGATTTTCTTTCTGGATGAAAAAACAAATGTATCATAATCTAACTAGGGGAATAATTTAAGAACCAAACTGTAGAGCGATTAAAATAGGTGGTTTAGGATTACCTTTATAAGAAAATATATTATCTGCAAGCTTGAATGGGTCTTGCATTGGGGAAACCCGATGTATTTCTCCTCATATGCGACTCAAACTTTGGTATCGGCAGAACTGATTCAAAAGCTTCGACTTGTAATGCCACCTTTCTTTTTCGAGCTGGAGCTAGTTGGTTGACTGTCTTCTGAAGTGCATAGTCGAGCATCCACTCGTCTGCATTTATTCTCTCATCCATCTCTTGGTGCCTGAGATCTACCTTCTCTGCTTCCGGCTCAGGTTCAATTGTAAGAAAGTTCGGTCCTCTAGCGTTGAATTCTTTCTCATCCTCAATGTCCTCATCTGCTTTCCTGCATCTCAAAAACCTCTTTAATTTGCTGCAGCTATCCAGGAGCTCTAAATTGCAATCAGATTCTCTTTTGTTGGAAATGTGTTTTCTGGCTTCTTGCATATTTTTTCTGATGGCAGGAGATGCATCTGCTTCTTCTGTCTTGTGATCTTGTGCTTCTGATTCTTTGACTTTATCATCAATTTTCTCATCTGAGCGAAGCTCTATGTTGTTTGAATATTCCTCTTCTTCTTCTTCTTCAGAATTTGCTGGTCTTTTATTCGCGCAATTGTCAGCTTCAATCCTTTCCCATTCTGCAAAATCTTTCTCTGGCAAGACATTTCCATTATCGGTAATGCTATGGCTAGCATCAGCTTCATTCCCTGAACCACTCTGATCAGTTTCAGAATCTACCTTAGTACAAGAAGAATCTGTATCATCAGCAATCGGTGATATGTGTCTAATAGTTTCCTCACTTGGTTCTCTTTCTTCCAAGACAAAGTCAGCAACATCTTCTTCTCTGATACCTCCTACTGTGTAGTTTCCTTCATTTGATTCGTCAGCATCTGTTTCTACTTCAAACTCATAAGATTCAAGTTCTTCATTTTGAGCCTCAGCAAATTCCTCAATAAGGTCAAAGAAAGATTTGCCCTGTTTGTTCATGGACTCATCTTCTAGCTTTGCAGCACAGACAGCTTCATCACCTAGGTGAGACTCTTCAGTAATTTCATTTTTTGGTTCAAAATTCATATCATCTATGAACATATTTAGCTCTTTTACGTGCTTATCATCTGCACCAGATGTCACAGTCAGGTTGCAATTATATATTATGTCCAACAACATTTTGTAAAATTGATCTAATCAGTACTTAACACTATCTGAGGTGGGCTTGAATGCGACCCAATGTCTACATAACTGTCCAAATTTATATATGTATGATCATTGGAACAGATTTTGACCATAATTCTATCTAGTAGTAGTGTATTGTAATATTGATCTAATCAGTAGTGAACACTGTATGAAGTAGGGCTCGGTTGCAATACTATGTCTACATAATTATCCAAATTAGTATCTTTATGATCTATGGGAATGTACATCCATAGTTTTTTACTTTAGATATATCAGTGAAATCATAATAAAAATTATCTTATAAAACTCTAGATTTATGATCCTTCATGTTCCATTTTTATAGAGTATCATTAATGACAAACTAATGATCAAGTGTAGCTTAACTTTGATCTAGGATGTAAACACTGGACATATGTTTATAGTGCGAAGAAAGTACCTGTCTGGGTCGACTCGTTATCTGGCAGAGAGTCTGTATCACTGAAACTCAGGCACTCTACAATTTCGTCATGAAAACATGGTGTGTATGCATCAGCTAGGAACTCCAAATACTTGCTAGAACCATTGTTTGATTCAAACTTTGGTTCATCTTGATCTTTACTGTATTCTGTCTGAACATAATCCTCATACCTGTCATGGCTGGCAGGACTTTGCCCCTCTTCCCACTCCATATCCGAGTTCTCGCCAAAGAACTCACTAGGAGAGCTCTGGCTCTCAAATGATGTTTGTGTCTGAAGAGGAGTTGGTGGAAAATCTACATCTTCAAGACTGAAATTTATGCCTGAAAAAGTGGTGTCTTCAGTTTGATTAAGATCATCCTGTAAGTCAATCTCAGAGCACGGCCCATCAGATATGCTTTCAGAGACCTGTGTAGCAAGACTAGCAACCTCTCTATCTGGGACATGAACTTCGACAAAGAAATCTTCGTTACAATCCCCTTCTATGGCCTTGTTATTCTCAGTCGCCTTAGCTTTATGAGGGGAAAGAACTTCTGGTCTAACTTTCAGGGTTTTCAGCAGCCGCCGCCTTGAAGCCAAGAAGCGCTTCAAGGGGGGCGCAGAGATATGGTGATGACCATTAAGGGAACAATAGGTATAAGGGCAGACCTTAAACACCGAGTTTCCTTCGGCTTCAGTTGCCCCGGGCTTGAGTTTAAGGTAAGTAGGAAACTTAGAATCTTTCAAGGTTGATGAGCAAGTAGCTCTTTGTACATCAAGATCATTCTGACATAAAACAAGCTTTTTACAGGCTCCTGATCTTGTGTGTTTAAAGCTAGGTGACTTTGTTAAGGCCCTCATTTTTTTCAAACTAGATAACTTGTTTAATGTTTTTGCAACTTTATGAAGCTTAGAAATGCTAGTATTGCTGCTTTCCTTAGCTGTTTTTCTCTCTTTTCTTGCCTCAGAACTGCTTGTACTCTTCATATAATTCGGAGATATGTAAGGAGACTTACATGGCAAAGGTTTCTTGGGGCTCGGAGTCTTCACCGGTGTGACAAATTGAGGTGGCTTTCCTAGCTGCCGAGCCACTTCCTGGATTTCCGGTGTTGAGTGATGACTAATATCGACGCTGGACCTTTTAACAGACCGCGATTTCTTCATCTTCACGGCCTTCAAATCGGCTCCTTTGGTCTTGCCATCATGGTTTTGGATGGAGGGCTTTATGATGGCTTGCTTCTTATCTGTTTTGAGGGTACTAGCTTGAATTCCAAGCTTATTGTTTACCACCTTTCTTTGCACCATCTTTCAAAGGTATGAAATTTTGGTAGAAGAAACTAAAGTTTTGAAGTTTCTTGCATATCAAACAAGCAAGAAATGCTGTCTAAAGGTTAAGAATGTTTAGTTGTATTTCAGTGGGTGGGAATTTTGTCATATTTCAACTGCTATGTGATAATATTAGGTGTCAGTTTTGAATGAGGAGCGTGATACAAATCTGTACTGTACTATTGCCAAATTTTTATTTATCTATTTATAGTAATTTTATTAATACTTGCATTATTTTTGTAGGCCACTTTTATGTTAGTGCTCTTTTCTTCTTTTTGTTGTATTTAAATTCTAATATTGGGACATACCTTTGCCTTTTTCTAGTGTTTTCAGAAATATGATGTGATAGTGGGAGGTAGATAAAAGTGATGGTTTTTTTCGTTTTCATTGGAATAAAGAAGTGGTGGTTCTCATGGTAGTGATGGCTTTTGACTTATTACCTGTTGTAAAGTTTTTTATTACATAACCTCAAAAATTATTTTACTAGTAATTTATTATTGTGTCAAATATGTATGAGTCTGGTTGATCTTGAATTTGGGTCATGTTTAAGCTGGACTTATTATGGAGGTTTTCCTCAAAAAAAAAAAAAATAAATAAATAAAAAAAAAGGCTATGAAGGTTTAACTTCGAGTATATTTTCTTTCAAAAAAAAAAAAAAAGTTTAGTATATTTTGAGTGTAGGTTGGTTATTTTGGTGTAGGTATTTTTTTTTTTTTAGAAGAAACGGTATACGGCAAGGTCATGATATTGTAAAGATTGTAAATCATTTATCATTTTTGTCCATCTATTGTTAAGTGTTTTTAGAAAGAGGGTGGAGTTTCAGTATCTAAATATCTAATTGACCAAAATTTATATGCAAAATAAACATTACTATAGTTACCCAAACAACAAATTAACAACAGGTAATTTACGGATGACTTTTGACTGGCCACAATAAAATTATAGACATTGTATTAGATTAAATTACAACCGTTTGTTTTTATAGATTAATTTTAACCGTTGATTTAATTGACTTTTTATTTTGATTTTTGAAAAATGTTAAAAAAAAAAATAAAAAAAATCCCACATTCTAACCCACGTTCATTCAGTTGTTACAAATTAGTTCTTTTCTTTCCTTGTTCAATGTTTTTCGTGTCCATTCTCCTTAATTTCACTTTTTCTACATTAATTGAGTGTTTAATTGAGTTTCGATGTCGGAATTTTTTTTTTTTTTTTTTCGATGTCGGAATTGTTCGGAAGGGGAGCCATGCAGAGATTTGTATGCTTAATTACGGATTAATTTTTCGATATCAGCAAAATTCTTTATTCGTGCACAAATATATTACTACTGCTTTAATTGGCTTAGCTTAGCCATGATGATATTTGGATTAATGTTCTTTTCCGATCGCATCATATAATATTTATCAAATTGCCTCTTATGAAGGGTGAAGGTTATTTTAATGTCACACTCAGGTGGGTTTAGTCTTCAGATGTACAAAATGCAAAGTGGTTGTTATGAATAAATGGTGTCTTCATGATCCTTGACCTAATATAACTTAAGACCTATGTCTTCACCGCAAACTTCATGTAGAGGGCTTTTTTCCGATCGCATCATAATACTACCTGTTTTGGGTAAAGATACCCCAAGGCCACGTGGCCCAATAAGATAGTGACACGTGTCACCTTAAAAGAGGTTCAAAATGAACCTCTCCTTGGCTAACATGTGGCATTCCCAATCATTGGGATAAAGACGGCCTTCAAGGCCAAAATTCCTAGGCAACCCATTAGTCCTAGGTTTTTGTAACCTAGGACGGGCACGAATCCCAAAACCCTATAAAAGGGAGATATTTTTCCACCTAGGAAAAGGGGAACACACTAAATCAAAGAGAGAAACACTCAGAAACCGAGGCAGTCAATGATTGCTAGATAATTAATTCTCACCACAGAGAATCCACCCGTTCTCGGAACCCAAGAGGATCCTACCTTACTTTCCGCACTTTTTACTTACTCCATACACGTTCTAACTTGACCGTCGGAAGCAGAACTCCACCCAACCGGAGTCTCTGTTGTTTTGCAGGTACAGGCGTCCGAAATCCAGTCTTGGTGTTGTAACTCTCCTGAGGGACATAAAAAACCCCAAAACATTTGGCGCCACCTGTGGGGAGAGTACTTCTAAGATGGCTTCACATCAGTCTGTACCGCCTCCTAATGAGAACCGGCCTACAACCGAACCTGAGGTTTATTCGGACCAAGACAGTGGTGACGACTTTGACGTCGAAACCTATATGGCCACGGATGGGTCACTTAGAACTAAACGCACCCGTCCCATGGAAACAAGGGAACGAGGCGAGGATCAAGTCGGTCCGAGTGAGCCAACCGAACAGCCGTCTGGACAAAACCAGGCGACAAAAGATACAACCCCTGTTACTCGAGACGAACTCATGAAATTCATGACAAGTTTAAAGGGGGAGATTACTGATTTGATCAACAAGAAGACGGCTGGCTCCAACAGGGGTCAGTCGGCCAATAAGCCTTCTCACTTTGAGAAGAACAAACCAGTCGAGGAGCGAGTTCCTACTCCGCATCCTAAATCAAGAGGGGAACCGGCCTTTGATCAATCTTTCAAGAATCCGATTCTCTAAAACAGGGAAAAGGAAGACCATCCGGCATGTCCAGCCGAATGGCTCAAAGAAGACATACTCTGATGCCCGGTTTTTAATCGAGTAGAAGAGAAATCAGCAACTGTCAGACTCGGCTTCAACATCGACTTACCCAGACAGCTTTCAGAATACCTCAATGAGTCTAACCGAGAGAGTCAGTCAAGCGGCCTGTCCGTCCACACTGGCCCTCAGATAATCCATTCGGCCCCGTATGTGCCTCAGCAGCCATACATGCTGTATGGACAACCCTACATGCAGCCGACCTTCTTTGGGGGTCAGGCGACGCAAAAGGTCCAACCTTTGGATTGGCAGCTCCGTCTGCTAAAACTTAGAGAACAACCTTCTGCGTTCTCCAAGGAAATAACCGAGGCGACACAGCCGGCCAAGGTTAAAAATGTAATGGTGGGTGCTTATGATGGTACCACCAACCTAGAAGATCACCTAATGGCCTACACCAACCTCATGTATTTGAAGGGGTTGGATGATGCCACCTGGTGCTGATGTTTCTCAGCCACATTGAAGTGCATAGCCCAACAATGGTTTGGCAACCTTCCAACCGGATGCATCAATAGCTTCAAGACACTTGCGTACTTGTTTGCTTCAAACTTCTCTATGAATATCCCTGCTAAGAAAACAAGTCTTAACTTGGGTGCAGTACAGCAGGGAGACATGGAAGGGCTATGATCATATGTCAGGCAGTTCAATCTAGTGAGAATCCAGATTCAAGGATTGTCTGACGAAGTGGCTTATACAGACTTTTTCAAGGGTCTGAAGGACGGGTCGGCCTTTAAGTTCAACCTCGTCAGAAAGAGGGTTGCTACCCTCCAAGAAGCTCTGATGGAGGCGGAAGCCTATATACAGGCGACTGAACTCTGCTCCATCAGTAAGCAGTCGGACTCCAAGAAGTCTGACCAAAAAGAGAGTCGGAAAGCTCAGCCGGCTATGAAAACTGAAGACATCAAAAAGAGATCTGGGTGGCTGATGGTTCTGAACAGCCATCCTAGAAGAAGAAGAAGAAAGAGATTAAACCGTACGTCCCAAAGTACGAGTTTAACAAGGACTGCTACTCCATCCTCATGGAGATTAAAGATCGAGTGACCATTGAGAAGCCGGCTACTATGAAAGGTTCCGTAAAAAACTGGAACAAAAACAAGTACTGCCACTTCCATGAGGATATTGGCCACGACACCAACGACTGTTATAGTCTCAAGCGGCTGTTGGACCGTCTTGCTGATAAAGCGGTGCTGAAGTCCTATATTTTGAGGTCTAAGGTGACCCTGCAGACGAAGCATGGGCAATCGTCCAAAAAGAAGGCTCAACCTGCTAGTAGTTTGGACACTAACGAAGAGCCGATCTACACAATAGCAGGCGGCTTTGCTGGAAGGGGTCTAACTATCAGAGGCACCAAGGACCATGTTCGGCGGCTAGATGTCAGCTCAGTTGATGAGGGCCAAACGTCTACTGACACTTTTCCTAAGGTCATCATCACTGAAAAAGACAGGGGCAAGGTTAGGCGGCCGCATGAAGACCCTATTATCATTGAGTGCAAAGTGGCCAACCAGAATGTAGGCCGGATCCTCATTGACACCAGTAGCTCGTCTGGCCTTATCAGCCACAAGTGCTTGACAAAATTGAAGTACAAGCCCGGCAGCATGCACAAGGTATCTCACCCCTTGGTTGGTTTTGGGGGTGAGTTGTGCATCCGGTAGGACGGATTGACCTACCCATCCGGCTGGGGGAAAAAGGAGAGGGATGCCACATGGTAGTCCGGTTCTTAGTTGTGGAAGAGATGACCGCCTATAATCTGATCTTGGGCCGTCCGAGTCTAAATAAATCCAAGGCCGTCATTATTCCATCCCTCATGCTGCTGAAATTTGAGAAGGGTGATGGGTCTGTTGGCTCCCTGAATGGGGACCAGAAGACGGCTAGAGAGTGCTACCTCTCAGACGTCAAGCCCATAGTGGCCGTATCCGGCCAAAATGAAGAGCCAATAGACCTTGATGAAGTCAAGGAAGCCGTGCCTGCTCCTAAAGCAGTCGGCAAAAAGAGAAAGGTCGACCAGTTAGTGGCCATGAAAAAAGAGAAGCAACAACAAGCACTGACTGGGGAACGGTCAGACGAACTCCGTCCCCAGCCCGCTGGTGACCACATAGATTTTGCTCTGGACGACACACGTCCGGAGCGAACTTTTAAAGTTAGGACGGTTGCTTTTGCGAAATTAGGTGCAGACTTGCACAATTTGCTGAAGGAATTCAAAGACATCTTTATTGCCATTGAAGTAGAAGAGATGTCAGGCATCAGCCCAGATCTAGCTGTTCACAAGCTCGCTGTGGATCCCAAAAAGAAGTCGGTTAGGCAAAAGAAAAGAAACCATGGCTAGGAGAGAAGTTAGGCGGCATCTACAGAAGTAAAAAAACTGTTAGACGTTGGGTTCATTCGGCAATGTTACTTCCCAGACTAGGTTGCAAATGTTGTTCTTGTAAAAAAAGTCGAATGGTACCTGGCGCATGTGTGTTGATTATACAGACTTGAACAAGGCATGTCCAAAGGATAGTTATCCACTTCCAAAGATCGACAGTTTGGTCGACTCTACAGCCGGCCATGCTTTGATGAGATTTATGGACGCCTACTCAGGTTTTCATCAGATACCCTTGTGGAAAAAAAATCTAAGAGAAGACGGCATTCGTCACCGATCAGGAGTTATTCTACTATATTGTGATGCCGTTTGGCTTAAAAAATGCGTCTGCTACCTTCCAACGAATGATTAATATAGTCTTCATTAATCAAATTGGGAGGAATGTAGAGGCTTACATTGATGACATGATAGTAAAATCCAAGCTACAGACAGATCACCTTGTTGACCTCCGAGAAACATTCGTCACACTCAGGCGGCACAAGGTCATGCTCAATCCCAAGAAGTGTGTCTTTGGTGTTGAGTCTGGGAAGTTTCTCGGATTTCTGATAGACCAAAGGGGGATAGAGGCCAACCCAGAAAAGATACAGGCGGTCATTGACATGAAGTCACCTCGCACTATCAAAGAAGTTTAGAAATTAACAGGTTGTTTGGCGGCATTGGGGACATTCCTCAGCCAGTTTGGTGACAAGTGCCTCTATTTTTTCCAAGCTATCAAAAAGAAGACTATGTTTGAATGGGGGAAGGATGCTGAGGCGGTCTTTCAGAAATTGAAAGAACACTTGCACTCATTGTCGAGGCTTGTTAGCCCTCTGCCAAAAGTGGTGCTCTACATGTACTTATCCGTCTCAGATCATGCTCTCAGTGTTGTTCTCCTTGCTGAAAGAGACGGCACCCAGTTCCCGGTCTACTTCATCAGCCATGTTCTTCGAAATGCTGAGCTACGGTACCCTATGGTTGAAAAGTTTGGCCTTGCTCTTTTCATGGCAGTCAAGAAGTTAATTAAAACCTTACTTCTTGGCACATCCGGTTGTGGTATCCACAGATCAACCTATCAAACGGCCAATGACAACCATGGAGTCATCCGACCAAATGATCAAATGGGCTATTGAAATACAAAGCCTTGAAATCTCTTTCAAACCAAGGAAAGTAGTGAAGGGACAGGCGTTTGCCGACTTCATTGTTGAAATGACGAGGCCGGCTGAGCCAGAAAATCTTGATCAGATTTGGAAAGTGTATGTAAACGGGAGATCTACTATGAACGGTTGTGGTGCAGGCGTTATATGTCAGTCTCCTGAAGGGGACAAGTATGAATATGCACTACGGTTCAAGTTCAAGGCCTCGTATAATGAGGTTGAATATGAAGCCCTATTAGCCAGTATCTGCATGCGCATGGCGGCAGGGGTAAGAAAGACTGACGTCTGCTCTGATTCACAATTGATCGTTAGCCAGTACGTACCATGGTGACTATTAAGCCACCCATCCGGCCATGATCAAATATTTGCAGGCGGCCAAGGAAGAGGCAAGGACACTTGATGAATTTCATCTAAGTCAAGTGCCCATATCAAAGAACAATCAGGCGGTTGCTCACTCTAAACTGACATCATCCGCCTCCTGTGATACACCTCGGTCAGTCTTTTGGGAAGTTATGGAAAAGAGAAGTATTGAAGAAGATCCCATTGGAATACTAGACTGAAGTTCAACCTAGATGGATGGCATCCGGGCCTATCTGACAGACGGCACTTTGCCAGATACTTACCTAGAGATGGTTGCAATGAAAAAACGTGCGGCCAACTTTCAGATTCATAATGAAAAACTTTTCAAGAAGGGTTATCTACAACCTCTTTTGAAATGCATCACCCCAAAAAGGGGCAAGAGATTCTACAGGATCTGCACTCGGGCTTCTATGCCTCCCATATAGGCGGTAGGTTACTAGCAAAGAGTGCCAGGCGTCAAGGCTACTTCTGGCCCACTCTTGAGGCAGACGCCATGGAAATGGTGAAGAAATGTGACAAGTGTCAAAGATTTGGCAAACTTAAAAACCGTTCGGCCACTGATCTGACGGCCATTCACAGCCCAGTACCATTCTCTAAATGGGGTATGGACATTCTGGGTCCTTATATGCCTGCTACAGGCGGACGGCGATATATTCTAGTTGCTGTTGACTACTTCACCAAATGGGTAGAAGCAGAGGCGGTCAAAGGCATTAAGATAAAGGATGTCATCTCCTTCATGTGGAGAAATATTATCACCCGGTTTGGAGTACCTATGTCTATGGTCTTTGACAATGGCACGTCTACCCTCAAGAATTGGTTGGGAGATCAAGAGATCTCTCATTGCTTTGCATCAATCGGCCGCCCCCTAGCAAACGGCCAGGTTGAAGCCTTCAACAAGCTAAGCTCAGACGGCATTAAAAAGAAAATTGAAAGAGTTGGCGGTTTATGGGCGGATGAGTGGTCTCATGTCCTATGGGCCATCAGAACAACTGAAAAAGGGGCAACCGGCGAAACCCCATTTCTCATGGTTTATGGTGCTGAAGCTATCTTGCCTATTGAGCACTATGAGCCGACCTTCGAGTCATGCTATATGATGAAGAGGCAAGCTGGGAGGCCATCTAGCTAGCATTGGACTCACTCCCGGAACGCAGGGGCAATGCCGCCTTGCGCCATGAAATCTACCGTCTGAAATTGACTAGAGCCTACAATAAGAGAGTACACAGCGGCCCCTAAAAGTAGGGGACTTTGTGTTACGGAAAATGTAGGCAACCGGTAGGGCCAACGAGCAGAGAAAGCTGACTCCCAATTGGGAAGGCCTTTATCGGATCTATGAAGAAGTAAGAGGCAGCACCTTTCGCCTGGAAACGCCAGATGGCAGGCAGCTAGCCAGAACTTGGAATGTAGATAACTTAAAAAAGTATTACTTCTGAGACTTGTAAAATCTTTGTAAATAAAGAGCGCATCAATAAAAGTTGCTTTTTATTTTCTATGATTTCTATTGCTTTTATGTACACCTCCCAATGGGAGTACCGTCTGTGCGATGTGCAGACGATTTAATTAAAATCTAATGTCTGCTCCGACATGAGTAGATATAAGCTAAGTCCAAAAACTTAGCGGCTAAAGCACTGTTCGTTTTAGAACCACTTGATGAGGCCAACGGCCGAATGAAATTAATAAGGCCAATGGACGAATGATGTTAAAAACCATCGTCTGCTTCAACATGAGTAGACAACCGGCGACGCCCATTCGGGTAAATTCGTCGTAAAGAGCATCTCCTATCCGGGTGGTACATTGCTCTATAAACTCAAAAACAAGTGGCTAAGATTGATTAACCCAATAAGGGTTAATTCACAACTGTTTGACCTGAATAATCTAAAATGGAAACTAAACGGCATGGACAAAACTGCATGTCCCATTGACACCAGCCGATATCTAGCCGTTATTCCCACTTAGATTAATGAGACCAAGATAACTAAAAGTTACTGCCTGTAATATAACAAACGGTAACTGGCTATTATCTTGGTTGGATACCCCGTTTAGCGCCTGCTGTTGTACAGGGGCAATACAGGCGGCATAATTTATTCAAAATAATAAAAATAGCTAAGTCAAAAAACTTAGCATCTAAGCATTGTTCGCCTTAGAATAGTCTGATGAGGCCAATGGCTGGTTAATATTGAACACTAACCCGCCTGTTGAATGGTCGACTCTCCGCTTGGTTTGGGGCAATCACTTTACCTTTGAAACCAAGCGCACAACCGTCTAGGGGCAAAAACAGTCGGTACAATGAAAAAATGGAAAATTTCATAGAAAAAAAAATACGCAAGTTAAATAGTTAGCTAAAATCTATGTAATTCAAAAATTCAAAGCAAGTGCAAAAGTGGCAAAACCGGCCAGATGGCCGGATGATTCATAAATCAACTTAGCCGACCCCATGTTCGACTAAAAAAGAGAGTTAAACAGTACAACCAGCAAGAATTGTCAAAGATACACGACTCCACAGTCGGTAAAGATACAAATACACGCCACGCCGGCCGGAGAAAATACATGGCCATCTGGCCGCAGAAACAGCAAAGCTTAAGCATCAGGATGGAGCTTCTTATTACCGACAGCCGCATCCTTTTCCTCCCCATTCGGCTCCCGGTCTTTTTCACCTTCTTGCTCCTCCTCATGATCAGACCCCTCGAATAACCCCTCGGCAGAATCAGACGACTCCTCCTCCTTCTCTTCCTCTTGAACTTGGTTCAAAAGTTTATCATTGTATTCAAAGGAGGCTGCCTCAAATTGATTCTTCCACCCGTCATAGCCAGCATCTAGGAAGAGGGACTCCCAAGTCATCCGCATGATGGTGTCGTAGTCGTCCATCATCTGCTTAACCAGGGACTCCTTCTCCTCCTCAACCCTTAAAGTATACTTTTTGGCGAGTTAGACTTCCTGGTTTTACAACCTTGTCTTGAGTTTCTCCACCCGGGTGCGGAGTCCGTCTGCTTTAGCATCCGCCTCTTGGAGGAGCTCGAGCTTGGCCTTGAGGTCTTTAACCTCCTTCTCCAGCTCGAAGATCCGCCCCTTCGCTGCGTCCAGATTGGCCTTGACCTGCAGATTGGCTGCCGCCTGAGAATATAGTATATCAGTGGTCAGTTTTTCATTTTGAGCAATCTCAAACATGGCCGTATCTAGAAAGAGGCAGTCCGAGCATTCGCAGCTTTTACCTCTTTGGTCTTCTCGTTGAACGGTCTTTTAAGGCCGTTCACCCGCAGCATAGCTTGAATCCGGAAAAGGGGCAAACATTAATATCAATCGACTCGAATAATTGCAAGAAAGAGAAAAAAAATAACAAGTTAATGTAGCTCAGCAAGGAGGGCGAGGATGGCATCAAATTTGAGGATGTCGACTCCTCTAACAGACTCCCTATCCTCGAGGGAAAGGGCCCTCGGCATGGTATTTTCCATCTATTGAATATCTGGCCTTTGGGGGACATCTGCACATTCAACACTTTGTAAGTAGTTGACGTAAATACGACCAATAAACCGGCTGTCTTCAGAGGTGCTGGTTGACTGTTGATTGAACTTGACCCTACAAGGGTAGGGCAAGGGATTAAAACTTGTAATACCTTCAGCGACCGCCTTCTCTCTTGCGGCCTTGCTCCCACCGGCCGCCTCTCGGTCTTTTGGAGGCCTACCTCCCTCGAGGCCGGCTGGTGGAGGGTGGTCCTCCCAGTATTCTGGGCCACATGTTTCCTGGCCCTGCCAAGAGTCCTCACATCACCGGCCGTCTGCTTTTGAAGCTTCGGGTCCGGCTAAGAAGAAGGAGAAGGTTTGGATACATCGCCCTGCACATAAAACAGAATGAGTAAAAAGCAGGCGGAAAAAATAAGTTCAACCTATCCAAATTAAAGAGTATGGCTCACCTTGGGCGTATTTGCTACATCCAGTTCCTCGGTCTTTCGCTTGCCCAAAAGGGAGCGGTAGTAGGCAATCGGCTTCTTGGAGGACGAGAGTTTCTCCATTGCTTTTTCTGTATAAGAAGTTGCAAATGGTTAAGATGAATTAAACAATTAAGTCTTAGTGAAAATCCAGCATCTCACAAGCGGCAACAAACCCTAGAATATTCACCTAAGAGTTGGGGGCAAGTTGCCAGATACCCAGCAGGCATCCATCCATAATTTTTCCCAGCCAGATGGAGAGGAAATCTGAGACCAGCTTGAATGGCCGCCTCATAACAGCCAAAGCATTCGTCCCCATAGCTTGACCCTTCTGGCCAAACTACGGTGTCCTCAGCATCCGGGACGCATAAAATAAAGCCATGTTCCATGACATGGTCAGCTCTGAATGTCCCCACTTTGTCAGCCATGGTTTTCCGCCTGCCCGCGGGAACATGATGATAGTAAGCAGCAAACTTCTCTCGGGATTGGCAGACAACTCAACCCATCCCTCGCCCTTTTCTACGGAGAGGGACTCTCTCGCTATCTCCAACCGAGAGTGCTTTTCATCAGAGTCCTCAGAGACTCTACCAGAAGTACTTGGACCTAACGTCCACCTGGGGGGCCTGATGAATAGAGCCAGAGACATCACTCTCTAACTCTTCCCCTGATTCTTGTAAAATTGAATCATTGGGGGTACTTGGGGTGCCAGGAGGCAAATCAGAGAGTTAACTAACAATCGCCCTAAAGGAGTCGTCCGGATTTTGCTGCCTGGATGTTTGTTTAACTCTGGCCATGTGTCTTGCACAGACACAAAGACAGTCGAATTCGGGAAGTTCGCAAAGGGAAGTCCAAGAAGGGGCAGTCAGCACTCCTAATTCTAGACTCAGTCGTCCCCGGTGACCGGCTGATCACTAACCTAGGTCGTGCCGTGTGCTTTTGGGAAACCATTTTCAAAAAGAAAAGAAGCAAAATTAAATAAGAGAGAAAAGCAGGCGGTTACCTTTGGTGTGAAGGTACTGTGGACGCTTGAAAAAGTCTGGGACGACTATAGAAACATACGAACAGGTTGCAGGCAGCAAGTGCTTTTCTCAGAATCAGACAAGTTCTTTCCAAAAAAAGTCAAGGTTCTTTGTCCGAAAATTTTTTCGTGAATATGCGAGAATGAAAATACCCTTATATAGAAGGGTAGAATTTTAGGAGGCACCCCTGACCTTTACTCCAAAAGGTAAACGGTTACATACCGTTCACCCGTCCGCATGTGATACTTGTGACAGGCGCCACGTGGCACGCCACGTCACACCTGTGAGGGGCAAATGTTTTGGGTAAAAATACCCAAGGCCACGTGGCCCAATAAGTTAGTGACACGTGTCACCTTAAAAGAGGTTCAAAATGAACCTCTCCTTGGCTGACACGTGGCATTCCCAATCATTGGGAAAAAGACGGCCTTTAAGGCCCAAATTCCTAGGCAGCCCATCAGTCCTAGGTTTCTGTAACCTAAGACGGGCACGAATCTCCCAAGACCCTATAAAAGGGAGATGTTTCCACCTAGGAAAAGGGGAACACACTTAATCAAAGAGAGAAACACTCAGAAACCGAGGCAGTTAATGATTGCTAGATAATTCATTCTCACCACAGAGAATCCACCTGATCTCGGAACTCGAGAGGATCCTACCTTACTTTCCGCACTTTTGACTTACTCCATACACGTTCTAACTTGACCGTTGGAGGCGAAACTCCACCCAACCGGAGTCTCCGTTGTTTTGCAGGAACAGGCGTCCGGAATCTAGTCTTGGTATTGTAACTCTCCCGAGGGACACAGAAAACCCTGAAACACTACCCATACAGCTGCATATTCATGAAATCATGAGCATGTAGGTAGATGGAAACAATTATTCTTATATAATGATGATGGTGGAGGTGGTAATCTCTCTTTTTGGTAAATATGCTAATAAGAAGAATGAAAGCACACGACATTGAGTAGGGAAAGAAAAAATAACTAAACTGTGAAAACTGAATGAAAGTGAGATAGAATGTGGTTTTTCAATAATAAAAGTAAAAGTCAACTTCATCAACAGTTTCACATTAGTCAATAGAAAGGAACGGTTTCACATTAGTCGATAATAAAAGTAAAAGTCAACTTCATCAACAGTCTCACATAAGTAAACCATTTGAAAATTGTCCATAGTTTACACTCATGAATGAGATAGCTAAGTTGTCCTGAATAAATTTTTAAACATTAACTGTGTATCACAATTCACAAATCATTGTTTTAACACGAAATGGATAATTGGATAGTCTATCTACATCGTTTAAAAAAAGTAATAATGTAAATTCCTTCTAACTTTCAACAATATAACATGTTTCCCACACATCACCACATAAGGACATAAGGTATATGATAGAATCATGAAAGTATATTATTTAATTTTATCAAACTCTCGATTTTATATTGATATTTAATGGTTTAATGATATATTAAGTAATTTTCTTCCCAAGACACAATTTACTACTATTTTATTTATTTAGTTGTAGGAAGGAAGATTACGATATCAAAGTGATATTTTATTACCGCCCGGATTAAACGAAGCAAAGCTCACAAGCCCAATCAACTCACATGTGTGTCAACCCAATAATGTTTCATAGCAAATAGCCAAGTGGACCATGAACTCATGAAGTACACCAACTGGTTACTCAACCAAAACAAAAGAAAAAAAAAAAAAGAAGAGCAAGAGAACTCCTCTCACTATTTATTACAAGTAAGGCACAAATAAATCTTGAGCTATTTTTGCGTGAAATCAAATTGTCAAACAAGAAGAGATAAAGATGAAATTGGATAATAATTGGAGGGGGAGATTCGGATTAGCTGGAGATCAGCTGCAACGAAACAAGAAAGGCAATCGAGTCCCGTATTTTTGGGGAGTTCCGTATTTTCTGGGCAGCAAATTACGGAGGGGAGAATTGGATTTTTAAGGAGGAGATTAGAGAGCGGCTGGGAAGAGGAATTGAGGAAAAAAATCAGAAGAAAACAACAACATCAAACTCAGGGGAGCGAAGAACACCGAAGGAGGCTGATTGAGTTGCTTTCTGGGCTAGCGAAACTGCTGCAAAGTAGCAGAGCAGCGGCGGTCAAGCAGAGCAGCGGCGGTGCAGTAGCTCAGCAGCGGTGAAGCAAAGGAGAGGACGACGAAGTCGAGGTGACTTATCTGCTCTGTAATCCTTCGATTGCTACAGGGATAAAGAAGCTTTTCTTGTCTTTTGGGCTGGCAGAATAAGGGACTTCATTGGAGGTTGCTATTTCATTGATTTGGTATTCTGGATTCTATTTTTTTTAGTTTACAATTCTTGCATGTGTATTTCAATAGTTGGATTTGGTGGTAGTTTATTTCTGTTCATCAACATTAGTAGTAGATTAAGAAGTAACTTCAAGTATTATTGGATTCATACTTGTTTATATTTATTTCCTGATTTCCTTTAAGTAATATGATTTATATAGCTTTCATTGTTATACTTTTACTTTACAGTATGTTAAGCTAGATTATTAGTGGGTACGGAGATATATTATACATTGGATGATTGCGTTGTGAGAATAAGAATGTGGTAATTTGACAGTAGTATGTTTATTTCTTGATTGGATTGGTATTCAGTTTTATTGGTATGAACTGTCAGATTATATTACAGACCGGCCATCTTTAGTATAATTTGTTAGTTTAATTGCTAGAGTATTATCTTGTGATTCATAATTGTCCGGGTTAATACCCCTTAGTAGCACTTAGATATTTGATAGGTGACTAAAACTTGTCCGATGCTTATGATTACCAACCCTTTAAGTTGCACGAATCCGAGCTTGTGAGATTTGTGGCTTAAGTTAGCTACTTCCTAATTATTAATGCTACTAATTAATCGAGTCTAGAGAGCTTATTCTAGATTGTTAGTTAGTTAGACAATATTCCAAGAGCTAGTTTGGTTTATTTGCAGTTAAGGGAAGTTTTGAATACTAGTTGGTGTTCATTAGTTAACATCAAGATATATGCATAATTTATGTAATTCGATGAACAATTTATATTCCAATGCTATAATATATCTCCCGATCCCTATTTTGTCATTCTTGATTTTGATCATTTAACTTTGTCAGTTTTATTTCTCCGTACTCATTTTGTTTTCGAGTCCATAGTTTATATTTTAGGTCATTTTAGTCCATCTTTAAAACAGGGGTTTCTAACATTCGCAAGGAATAATTTGATAAATCCAATTCTCTATGGGATCAACCCTAGCTTACCCTACTACATTTTAGGAGGTTTTAGTTAGGTTTATATTTGGTAGACACGCGACAGTCGTACCAGTATAATAAATTTCAATCAGACAAACAAAAGGGGATAGCAGGTAATCTTTTCAAGTAAATAAAAATTTAACATAAAATAATGTCTGATGTTAATGATGCCAACTTTCCAAGGGCTCTTCACTTGTCAAAGATCGAAAATTTGAATTATCCTAAATTTTTTTTTTTGCCTTTCCTTATATTAAAAAAAAAAAAAAATCAAAAATTAGAATTGGAAAATTCAGAGACTGGACCATTTAAGCTAGGAACCAAATTGGATTGGAAAAAAGGGTCCAAAATCTGGTCTGGATTGGTTTGGACAAGTTTTAGAATATTTTTTTGAAAGAATAAATTTTTTTAAAAATAATTTTATGAAACATTCGAAAATAATAAAGGAATAATAATTTTTTTAGTGTTCTTTTTTGTAAGTATAATACAAAAAAAGCTCATAAAATTAAAGTTATATTAACTTATTATGGATAATCTTAATCATTTTTTAAGCGCTTTATGCATAATTCAAGGAATAAACTGTTCATTTTAAGACTAATTTTTAAAGGGTTTTGGAATTGACCAACCAAAGATTTAAAAAAAAAATATCTCGACTCGGAGACCGAATCAATTTATTAGGTGTGGTCAGATCTGGTGCATTAATCTAGTTTGGACCATCCCTAATTGATGGGGTGTTAATCAACCTACTTATCACATGAACCATTCAACATGTCTTTAAATTTTCAAAAGAGATTAACACAGCCAAATTCGGCATGAGAAACTTGTGAACATGCTTGGTTATTTTTTTTTTTTTTTTTTTAGAATTATCTATTCTACTTGTATATATTATAACATATTAACATTGTTGAGAAGCTATAAAAAAAATTAGCACATAGATAGTTACAACATAAAAAAAATCTCTAACTTTCAACATCAAATTAATTTAATTTTATGGTAATTAGATAATTTAGGCAAGACAAAGGTTTTGACTCGGTTTAAGTTCGAACGAAAGTGTAATTAACCTACTTTAAAGCTCAGTCTCAAGTCTCAACTCACTCGATTCTAACACTAGCTAAGTAACGGTGTACTTCTACGAATTGATAGAGCATGGAATTATGGAAGGGCGTGGGAAATGGTCGGCATAAGTGGTGGCACTGGGCAGGAGATGGACCCAAATAAAGCCTTTGTTTTATTTAAAAATCAACTTTCAACTAGTATTCAAAAAAAAAAAATCAACTTTCAACTTTTTAGAGTGAAAATTTGTTCTTTAGACGCTCCAAATTAAATATCTTGTCTATCCACAATAGCTGAAATTAAGGAAGGAAAAACCTGTCTAACATCATTACTATGTGAAAGATTAGTAAATGGTCCAAATTATCACAAAGGTATTGTCTTCCACTGAAAATTTGTAGGGAAATTGGGATGTTTAATCGAAAGATTTTGTGCCATCTTTCTCATAAATGTTAACACATCCTTGGTACCCCTTATGATTCAAGCACAATTTTGTGCTAATGAAGCTTTAAATTAATGTTGAAATTCATGCATGAATTTATAATCATTTTTCTAGTGATATTGGATTTAGAACTATTATGGTCAGCTGAATTGATTTGGAAGACCATTATTATGTATCCAAGTAAAAATATGTATACCCGTTGATATCTATTAATCTAGTTGGTTAAGTCTTAGGGGTAGTAGTACTTAAGATGTGGGATCAAATCTTGTCTACATCTTTACCTTTGTGGCTCCCTTATACCAATACTAATGTGTACCTAAGAGGTTTTTTTTTTTTTTTTTCAATATAACACTCATATAGAGAATCTAAATGAAAATTTACCCTTACGCACATTATGTCTAATGTATCTAGATACAAGATATTATTTGTACTTCGTTAAGAAATAATTACAAGTTGTAGCATGACTTGGAATTTAGGCATTTCTTTTGAATTATTTGACTAAGGTCATTTTTTGAATAGAAATGAAATCTCATCAATGTCTTTTTCCGTGTAAGTTCAATAACCTATCATAAGACGCTTTAATTAGTTTTTTTATGGGTTTATTAATTTAAAATATACATCTAGAACAATATGAACATATAAGAAAATTGTTTAAAATGTATGAATGTGATACGTTTTATATAAATAGGTTTTTTTCTTTTTTTTTAAATGGAAATTAATTATGTTGGAGGATGTTTCAAGGGAATACTAAAAAAATAAGATTAATTAATCCGTTTTAACAAATGCATGAATGTTTAAGAAAAGAGACTAACAAATTTGATAGTCTTTTAGAATATTGTACTAATTTTGGCTTGTGCACTTGATAAATTTAAACTAGGTTGTGCTAAAGTCTAACCATATACAAGTTGACAGACAAATGCAAGTATGTTTAAGAAAAGAGTCTGAACAAATTTGCTAGTCTTTTAGAAAATTGTGCTAATTTTGACTTGTACAATTGATAAATTTTCACTAGGTTGCGCTAAATTAAATTAGTAATAGACAAGGTGATTTACTAGTTTAAGTATGGATTATTAGTCCCTACCCATACAAAAATTCTTGCGTACAACCGGCTTACAGTAACCTTAATGTAAGGCCTAATTCGCACGTGCTAATTAGAGTATAAATAGCGCTCTAATTCTCTGCATGCAAAACGTCGTCTTCTTCTTCTCTCAAATTCTCTGCAAATTCTTTACATAACATCGATGGATTCCCTAATTCACAAATTATTACAATCTCAAAAACAAATTCGAGCTCCAATTTCAAACGATCTGCAAACTTTAGAAGAAATTGAAGTTGATTATGCAATTGATGTTGATTTAAACAACGATTCTATGTAATAAACCCTAAATTGCAGGCAATGTGGCAATAATATTGACCTAAATTGGGAAATAAATGACAATGCAATGCACCAAAACCTCAAATTAGGTACGTAATTTTGTATATGAATTTGTACAAATTTACCAAAAATAGGAAAACTGGTGATTGAATGAATTACAATCAATGCAGATTCATATGAAAAATGGAGTTCATCTCGATGAAGAACAAATCTCAGCTGATGAAGTGCAAGTCTCGGTGGATGAAGAGCAAATCTCAGAGGATGAAGATTCAATTTCTGAAGGTAACATTAAGCTTTTGAACAGTTGCGGAATTGTTTAAATTGAAGTTTCTGTTTAATATTGAAAAGTACAAGTAAAATTGAAGTTGCATACTAGCTTGTTTAATTTATAATGTAACTTTAAGAAATAGAAGTGTAACTTTAAGAAACATAAGTGTAACTTTAAGAAATATAAGTGTTGTTTTGTTTATGGCTTAAAAGTTATAGTACAGTTATTATTGTTAAAGTAACATAATATGGCTTAGAAGTTATATTATATAATTTAATAAAATAGTGAAATTAGTGATAACACTGTCAAAGTTACCTGATATGGCTTAAAAGTTACTGTATTACTGAATTATAATTATACTTTTTTCATAAAACTTAAATCTACTATACTGTTTAAATTGCAGTCATTGAAACCAATATTGATGTTGGGAGAACACTATTAGGCATCAGAACAAAAACCTTAGAAGAAATGCATGATATTTACAAAAAAACATGCATCAATTGTAGGATTTTCAGTAAGGAAACATGCAGGTAGGACTAGGGATAAAACTGGAAAAGTTATTGTAGAGAAATACTATGTTTGTTCTACACAAGGTAAAACAAACACTGGGGAAAGAAAAAAGAAAAAAATAGAAGCAATTGTGGAGAATGTAGAAAAGAAAAAGAAAAGAAAACCAAGGCAAGTTCCTATCACAAGAACAGATTGTAGAGCTTGTATAAGAGTCAAGACGAATGAGGATGGATTGTTTAAAGTAGTACAACATGTTTTGGTACATAATCATGAACTCACAAGAAAACAATGGCACTATCTTCATCGATCTGAAAGAGAGATGACAGAAGAAAAGGGACAAGTAATAGAAAACTTGCAAAAGTCAGGACTTTCAACTATGGACTCATATCGAGCTATGTGCAATGAAGCTGGAGGTGAAGAAAACTTGGGACACACAAAGAAAGACCATCTGAATTATTGGAAAAGGTTGAAAATGAAAAATATTGAAGGTGGTGATGCACAAGCAGTCTCTGAAATAATGTACCAGGAACTTGCTAATGATCCTGAATTTTTCTTTGGATTTAGATTGAATAAAGAAGGCAAGTTTAGAGAAATATTTTGGAGAGACTCGATGATGAGAGAAGATTATAGTATTTATGGAGATGTTGTAGTGTTTGATAGTACATATAGGAAAAATAGATACAATTTGATATGTGCTCCTATTGTTGGAATTAATAACCATTGGAAAATTGCATGTTTGGGTGTGCTTTTATTGGAGATGAGAAAATTGAATCATTTGTATGGCTTCTTGAGACATTCAAAAAGTCAATAGGAGGGAAATTCCCAATCTCAATCTTCACAGACCAAGATCAAGCAATGTGCTTTGCAATACAGAAGGTAACATTTAAAGTTATACATAAAGGTGTTAAAGTTACCTTGTTTTTATTGTGTAGTTACCTTTTTTTCTAAAAATATATCTGATTATAATTCAGGTCTTTCAGAGGTCAGACATAGATTATGTATATGGCATTTGGAACAAAATGCTATTACAAGATTTGGATCATTGAAACGAGACAAGGATTTTAAGAGAACATTCTCCTACTGTTTGAAACGATGTGTAACTGAAGTTGAGTTTGAAACTGTATGGAACTCAATGATTGAGAAGTATAATTTACAAGAAGATAGTTGGTTCCAAAGAATTTATGATCTAAAAGAAAAGTGGTGTCCAGCTCTAAACAAAGACTTCTTCTCAGCTGGTATCCTCTCTTCCCAACGAAGTGAAAGTATCAATCATGCAATTGGGTTTAGAGCAAATAGATCAACAAGCTTGACTTAATTTTATAGCATTTTCAAAGCTTGTATACAGCGTTGGAGAAGCACGGAAAAACATGATGAGTTCTCATGTAGTAAATCAACTGCATCATCAGCAATACCATTATTTGGTCTGCTGAAATATGCATCAGAATTCTACACTTTGTCTTTATTCACAGATTTTGAAGAAGAATTTGGGTATTCCATTGCAACTACCACAAAATTGCTTTAGAAAAATGGTAGTACCTTGTTCTATTTAGTGACAATTGAAAGTGAACCTTGGTCGCAACAAAAAGTCACTTTTGAATCTGACAGCAACCAAGTTAAATGCACTTGCAAGAACTTTGAAGCTTCTGGATGGTTATGCTACCACTGCATCAGAATATTACACTTACATTCAGTGATGAGAATACCAGATCAGTATATAAAGAAGAGATGGACAAAGTTTGCAAAATCATCAATTTGGGAAAGACGTGACAATGAAGAACCTGAACAACATCAATACACACCTTGGCGTCAAACCATGGCTAGAAAATTCTATAATCTAATATTGAAAAGTCAATTGAATGAAAAGGCGAGAACCCTTATCGAGGACAGTTATGCTGCTAGCCTTTCTCTTGTAGAAGAACTACTTACAACCATCAACAACACTACTGAAGCAGAGACTAACCAAGCTACTGAAGTAGAGACTAACCAAGCGACTGAAGCATAGACCAACCAAGATACTGAAGCAGAGACTAACCAAGCGACTGAAGCAGAGACCAACCAAGATACTGAAGCAGAGACTAACCAAGCGACTGAAGCAGAGACCAACCAAGATACTGAAGTAGAGACTAACCAAGCTACTGAAGTAGAAACTAACCAAGCTACATCATCAAGTACAACAACTGAGGCACCTCTTATATTAGATCCTGAACGTACAACAACAAAAGGAAGGAACAAAAGGCCACGAGGACTACTGGAGAAGAAAAGAAAGAAGACTACAGTACCACCACTTGAGTTTGGAGCTATAACCCCTAATTTGAGACTATTTTGATTGATCTTAGATACATTGTTCTTTAATTTTGAACTATATTCATTGATCTTAGACTATTTGAGACTATTGAATTATTCTTGAACTTTTAAATACAATATATTGATCTTTTTTTTACTGTATAAGTAATGATGACTTTTGCTAAAAAAAACTATAACTTTTAGTAGAATTACTATAACTATTATAATAGTATCCTTAACTTTAATTTGCATTATCCATAACTTTTAATAAAAATACCATAACTGTTACAATATTTTTGATTCTAACTTCTTTTTACAAAAAAAAAGTTTCCACCACTTTAATGGCATTAACCATAACTTTTTATGAAATATCCATAACTATTATATTAACACTTTAATAATCTTGATTCCTTCCTGTTTATAAAAATAATTTCTAAAACTTTAAGGGAATTAGCCATAACTTTTAATGGAATTACATTAACTTTAACGGAATTACCATAATATCCATCCATTTCATAGACAAAATAATAAATATGTAGTTACAAAAGCATGGTATTAACCAAACCAAAATTTCTAATTAGAAAATAGACATAAAAAAAAAAGCATCAGTATATACTTACAAAAGCATGAAATTATTGTAAGTTCTAACTACATTAGCTTCCCCTTAACAAATCCTACTGTTGCTAATAAAATATTTACTTCCCCTTGGCAGATTTTTCTTTCTTTAGCATCTTTCTTTTTGACTTCTTTACTCAATTTTTTTGCCGCATTTTCCTCTTTCCTTTTTTGTTGCATCATTAGCTTTCTCCTTTTAGCAAATTCAAGTGATAGCTCCAATCGACGCGGATTAAAATTGCATAAAGAATTCAACACCAATTGTCTGCCATCATTCATATTAGACAGTACCAGTGTTGCACATATCTCTGCTCGAAGTACAACTCTTGAACTTGTCTGTATTTAAGAACTATATATATTAGTATCATGTAATCACGGTAAAAAAAACAAAAAAAAAAAACAAATTAACTAAAAAAATTGCAACTAACCCGCATCAACGTATCACAACTAAAAGCAGCACCTTCAAACAACAACATACACATCATAGAATATATTCCACAATCTTGATCATATCCTTTATTATTCTTCCAACTGAACATCACCTCCTCCATTGCATAATCTCTAACTTCACTAAATTCAGGATGACTAAGACTATTGAATAATGTGCTCAAATTATCACACTACAAAAGGAAGAACAAAGTACAATAATTAAACATATAATAAAAAAAATGTAACTTTAACCAAAATAAGTGTAACTTTTACAAAAACAAGTATAACTTTAACAAAAATTTAAACAATTACCAATATTACAGACAAATGCTTAATTGTTTCCATAGTAGCTTCTTCGTAAACCAAATTGTCCAATAATTGCATGGTTTTTTTTCTTCATATTCAACGCAAAAACCCAAAAGTGGTGATACGCATAAATAGGAACAAAAACCTATCATTTGATTAAAATACAGAGAATTAGAAATTAAAAAAAATGATGACTCGTGTGAATTAAAATACACAACAGTAGAAATAATTATTACCAAATCAACAACACTGATATCAAATTTGTTGTTTGTGACTTGAATCCATTCCTTCCAACAAACTTGAAGTTGATCCATAACATCAATATCATTTTCATCATCCTAAAGCTTTACCAAGTTAGCCTAAATAACAATAAGACAAAAAGAAATCCTTAAGAATTTAACTATATAAACATCAATTAAAAGAAACATACATATAGCTTTACATAAAACTTACACTGCATTCAACACCAAAATAAAAAATTTTAGGACCTCCGTCGCGCATTATTTCATTCTCATTCAGCAACATTGCCCAACACTCAATAACAGATTGGAAATTAAAATCTCCAAATTAGCATCTAAAGACACCATATCTTCTCTTGGAACACTATGAGTAAGATCAAACCACACCAAACACTCCCTAAATAAACAAAAACCAACTAAAAATTAAAAATAAAATAAAATAAATAAATAAAACAATAACTTTAAGAAATAAATACATAACTTTAAGCAAAAAACATATAACTTTAACTAAAATATAAATAACTTACGGATTCAGCACTTGAATATCATCTAAGAAGCAATAATCAGCAATCTCCTGATACAAATTTGGTAATTTTTTCAAAGAATTCTGATTGCTTTTCATCACATGTCCAACAAACACAACATCAACATCACATGGCCCACATCCAACAGATATTTTTGCCTTACCATTACCCAAAGCATTCATGATTATAGATGAGAAAGAACTTTCACCATACTCCAGGTTAATCTTTTCCATCACATTCTAAACAATATTATTAACAAAATCACCCCCAGGATCATTTTCCACCCTTCCACCATTCTCCCCATCCCCGACATTCACATCACAAGCAATATTTGAAATACCTCCAGGCAATTTCTTCACTGATAACAAAATATCAACAATTTCATAAATAATCTCAAACATTCTTGGATCATAATCCTGACTTTGCAAGATAGGAGATGAACGATTAGAAGCACGAGCCACATCATGCTTCTTTAAACTTTCAACCTTTTTTAAATGATAGTTTGTAACAACTTCCATATTCCTCTTCATCAACAAAAATTGCTCATGAATAGCTTGAAAAATAATAAGTGAATAATTAGAAAGATAACTTTAGCTACAATAAGTATAACTTTTAACATAAAAAGTATAACTTTAGCATTAATAAATGCAACTTTTAACTTACATCAGTAGCAACAGAGTGAATTTCTTCATCAGATGTCATACTATTAAGAACACCAAAATTAATGATCCTTTTTCCTAATGATGCATCATCAGCATTATCAACTTGAGAAACTGCAGTTTGCTTAGCTTCTCCAGGTGCAATTCAAAGAGGCAGCTATCTCCGAACACAAAATTCTGAGATATAGGGTATGTAATAGTATCCAAAATACCACAACCAAAGAACTTAGCCTCAACTTCTTTTTTCACCCTATCACTGATTTTCTTATCAGTCCAGTATTTGATAAGAGACAAACTACAATCTTGTGCCTCATTCCTGAACTTCAGACGCTGAAAATACACAACCTCTAACAACAAAATACAACCACCAACACTGTCTTGACTCTTACTTTTCTTATACTTCAAAATAGCCCTACACAACCTTTCATGAATTTACACCAATTGAAATTCTTAATTTCATTAACATTTTCAAGAGCTTTAACAAAACTCAAATCAGCAGTTCTATTTGCAACATGTGCTAAAAAGGTAGCAAAAGCAACCATCACAAATAGTCTCTTAAACAACTCCCCACCATCCTTTAACTAAACAATCCTAGCCTCTAATTTATGCAAAGGTATGCCTGCACTACCAGCAACATCAAACATACTCCTCCATTCTTGTTTCAATTGAAGATCAGTACTTCTAGTACTCTCTACAACATTCATCCCATTATTCAAAGGTAACTCAAATACATCATAAACATCATAGGGAGAAATAACACATTCCTTCCCAGGACTTATAGAAAACATCCAACTAACATAATCAAAATGATTAACCAACCAAGGAAGTAAAGTTGTAACAGTTCTAGTCAACTTTAAATCCAACAAACCACCAAATCCTATTTCAACAACAGATTTAACTTGCTCATCAGAAAAATCTTTCATAAGATCTACTAATGTGTACGGTCTGCAATGGATACTGAAAAACCTATCCAATCTGAATAAAAAAAAAGAAGAAAGGAAAAATAAAATGAACAACTATAACTTTAAAGAGAATAAATACAACTTTAGAAATAATAAATGCAACTTTAGCAAACACAAAATTATAACTATAAATAAGTACTAATATATAGCTTTAATATCATTACCCATAACTTTACATAAACTTATCACAAATATTGTATCAGCATATAAGTTAATTATCACATCTATCTTACTAACACAATGTCCATAACTTTAAGGGAATTATCCATAACTTTAAGAGTATAATCCATAACTTTAGAAATAATAACAATAACTTCATAAAAGGGTACTTACATTTCAACATCAGAATCAGAATCATCTCTCTCTGATATACTTGCAACAATTTCATCTTCTTCAGCATCAGAATCCGGTCTGTTTCTATTTTCAATTTTGACAGCCTTGTCAACCACTCTCCGCTTCTTCTCAGCCGGACAACGATCATCTTTTATTGGCTCCTTCTGAGCAGGACAGATATTGTCCTTCACCATTTTCCGCTTCTTCTCGGCCGGACGACGATAATTTTTTTTTGGTTTTTTCTCAACAGGAGCATTATTGGATGCCTTAGCTAGCTTTTTCTCAGGACGACGATAATCCTTTGCTGGATATTTCTTAGCTGGACGCCGATCATCCTTTACTGGCTTCTTTGCTTTCACACTCAATTTTCTTTTTTTCTTATTTCTCTCAACAGATTCTTCCTCACTTACTTCTTGTTCAGAATCCTCCTCACTTCCCTCCTCATCATCACCCTCATCCTCACTTCCCTCCTCACCATCACCCTCATCCTCTTCTGAACCCTCCTCATCATCACCGGCCACCATCCTCTTCTGAACTCTCCTCATCATCACCTCCATCCTCTTCTGAACCCTCCTCATTATCACCTCCACCCTCTTTTGAACCCTCCTCATCATCACCTCCATCCTGTTTAGAACCCTCATCCTCATCACCTCCATCCTTCTTAGAACCCTCATCCTCATCACCTCCATCCTGCTCAGAACCCTCATCCTCACTTTTATCCTTCATCACTGCACCCTTCTTTACTACAGCCTCCTTCACTGCACCCTTCTTTACTGAAGCCTCTTTTACTGTGCCCTTCTTACTGCACCCTCCTTTACTGCAACTTCCTTCACAACACCCTTCTTTACTGCAACCTCCTTTACTGCAGCCTCCTCTACACTACCTCCCTTCTTTCCACCCTTCTCCACATCAACATTAACTTCATTGCTTACATCATTAGCACCTATAGAAAATAATAGTATTAAAGTGTAAATCATAACTTTAAGTAAAAAAAGTATAACTACAACTATAATTAACATAACTTTTATAAAACAATCAGACATATGATGAAACATAAGCATAATTTAAGCAAACATTTATATAACTATAACAAGCTGACAATTAATGCTGAAGTTTAAGATTAACATAACTTCAACTATAAATAGTATAACTATAACTATAATAAACATAACTTTTATAAATCAATCTGACATATAATAAAACATAGAGCATAACTTAAGCAAACATTTATATAACTATAACAACTAATTTTGTAACTTTAACAAATGTACAAAAATCAAGAAATTGTAACTGTAAATAGAGAAATTGGTAAAACCTTGAGCATCATCAGATCCACCGACATAGCATCGCAAACCACTTCTCCTTCGAAAATTCGAAAGACCACCTCTAAACTTCACCATCGCAAATTCAAGAAATTAAACCCTAAAATTCAAAATAAGAACGATTAATTAATCAAATACTGACATAAACAACAAATTGAATGAAAATGCATCAAAAAACTGAAAAAAAAAAACTAGTAACACCTAAAACATTCAATCTAATAGGAACACATTGAACTAGGAAACCATAAAATATGAACAAAATTACGATCAAAAACAAAAAAACCAAAAATCAAGCTAATATACTTACGAATACAACAAATTACAACAAAAACAAAGAATTCTACTTAAAAATTGAAATAAAGTAGAGAATTACATGTTAACAATACACATGTAAAATGAAAAACCATAACAAATCAACAATTACAACAACTAATGAACAAAAATTATGCGATTAAAACCAAAAATAATTTAAAACTAACCTAAAAAACCGATGAGAATCCAAAATTCAATTCGTCAACTAAAGAAAATCAACAAAACAAAGGAAAGATGAAGAGAAATTGCATAGAATTATGAACAGAAGAGAGAGAAATTGCAGAGCAGCAACAGAGAAATAAATTGAAGATGCGCTAAAATGAAAAACAAAACAAAACGGAAAAAAAATAATCGCTGGACTGGCACGTGTGAACCCAGTCCAGAAGAGAGAAGTGGGCCGGTTTTACACTAAGTTAATGTAAGCCGACCTTTTTCAAGAATTTGTGATTCGTCTTATATTTTACCCAATGTCCATTTTTATTTATGTGCATTCCCTTTCTCATAGTACTTGTCTCAAATCTAACTTTTCACTTTATTAAGAGTTATACTTCGTACAAAGTAGTTATTTATTTATTAAGTATTTCCTCCGTTCTTTTTTACTTGATCCGTTTTGACTTTTACACTATCCACCACTCCTCCTTTGACCGTATTTTGTGAATTATATGTAAGGAATAAGATATTCATGTGAGATCTTGTTAGAATCGTCTCAATAAGTATTATCACAATTTATAACTGTTATAATTTTTACTTATAGAGAAATAAAGTTATTGATGGTTAAAGTTATGCATCAACAAGCGTGATAAAAGAAACAGGTCAAGTAAAAAAGAACGGAGGAAGTAATTAGTATTTTTTTTTTGAGAGATTTAGTAAACAAGGTAAAGAGTAATTGTTAGTCATATAAAAAGGTGCTTTTTTTTTTTTACCATATAAAATTATTTTTCAAGGCTAATCAAGATTAAATAAGCATGTTAAGTTCAATCAAGTGTAAACATCAAATAAAAGTAAGACTGATCATATGATTCATGTCTAATCAAATATAATACTCCTTAATTTCTATTCACATAAATTCAAGCAAAAACAACACATCCTATTAATTCAAATGAAAATGAAATCATACTGAAAATATTTTAAACCCTAAGCCTCTCTCCTTTCTTCTCTATTCTAAACCCTAGCCTCTACTGTTGATTTTCAAATAGGCTTTCATCGATTTTGCCAGTGAAAAGTTCCAATATTTGTTTCTTTCAAAAAAAAAAAAAAGAAAAAAAAAATTGGTTTTTTGTTTGTTTTATAGGTTATAATAATCGTTTCTCTATTTGAGAAGAATTTGTAAAGAGTTTTTGATCTCCTTTGAAAAACAAAGTTTTTGAACCTCCTTTGAAAGACAACCTCAAAGTTACCACAAGCCGAATTGTTATATCTATGTATTTGAATTCTTAACCCTTCTTCGATTAATTCTTGTTTAATTTTGTATAAACTATTTTCTTTATTGTTAATTATCAATTATAGATGTTTAATTTTGTATTGTATCAATTATAAATGTTGCATGACTTTAATTAATCAAAATTAATGTCGATTTTTTTTTTTTTAAAAAAAACCATCATTTAGAGACGACCCAAAATAAGACAACACGAGGGTACCTCGTAAGACTCTTACCAAATCAACGAGATCACCCGAGTCATGTGACTCTTTACCCACCTTACGCCTTTTACATCCTAGAGTTCATATCACGTTTTAGGTTCTAAACTAGATCTCATTGCAATTCGTCAGTCGTCACCAATCTCTCCGACGTTTAACCTCGGGTAATTTCGCACCCTTTTTTCCATCAATTTCTCTATTTTCTCTCTCCTCCTTCACCAATTCCCCATTTCTCCGGCACCGTAATTTTGGATCTGCTTTCTGTCAATCTCAATCTCAATCTCCGGCAATTCTCTCTCCTCCAAATTTTCAACTTGTAAGTTCTCTCTATTTCTTTCAATTTTTTTTTTTTTTTTTTTGTAATTTATGATCAGTATTTCTCCAATTTGTTCAATTTTTTCTTTGTTTGCGTTCGCATTGCGAAGAGTATGGTTGTAATTGCAGTGTTTGTTGACAGTGACGGACCCACATGTAGTTATAGTGGGTCCTAGAACAACCTATTATTTTATAAAATAAAAAAAAATAAAAAAATTTCACGAATCACGCCGTAGTCCTTCCTCTCTCTGTACTCCTTTAGATCTATTTCTTGCTGTAATCCTTCCTCTCTCACTCCTAGCGTACTCGAAATTCTCCATTGAAGCGGCTTCTGAGCTTTCTCTCCTCCATTGAAGCAGTCTCTAAGGTTAGATGCTTCTTTTTCTTTAATCATCTAATATTAATTTTGACAATCTTGTGTTAATCGTGTATTTAATTGTCAATATATACTCAATTTAGGGTTCTTCGAAGTTGGATAATTGAAATATTGGTTATAGATACTCGAAGAATTTAACGTAATTTTTGGAGTCTAGTTTGATAATTGAGTCAATTTTGGTTGCTAATTTGTGAATTGTAGTTTATTTATTTTATTCATAGGAAAAACACAAATTCACAAATTCCGAGGGATGGGGGAATGGTTTCAGGGGTAGGGGTTTCGAGTCTACGGCGGTTTCAGGTCAGGGAAAGGGGTGGGGGTTTCGGGTGGGGAAAGGGATGGGAGTTTAGGGTGGTTTCGGGTTGGGGAATTCAAGTTTTGGGCGGTTTCGGTGGTGGTGCAGGGGGAGGGGGTGGCTCTGGAAGGAGGGTGGTTTCGGGTCTACGGCTAGAGCTGGGGGTATTTTTTTGCCGATTATCAAATCGCTTTCGCTTTCTGCCGGGAGTTTGCCTGGTGGGGAGTCTAGGAAGAAGCTCGGGTCTCACCTTATTATGACTCAATTTCAGGTTTGATTGCATTGATTAACTCAATTTTATTTGTCTGGAATTTTGAGATTTGTGATGGTTTGTGGATTTTGATTATTAGTGTTAAGTTTAGTGATGCTTAAGACTTGTTTATTGAATTTAGGGACTGTTTAAAGGGTGATTTTGGATTGTTGTTCTTGATAATGTATGATTGGATTCGGGTTGAGCTTTGTTGATTGATTGTATGTTTTGGTTGGTTTGATTTTGATGCCATGTTAAGCAATGTAGTTTGGGAGATTCGATATCAGCTATTGTAAGTTTATATGATTTAATTGGAGATTGCAGCTTGATTGAAGAACATGTTGAGAACAGAAAGGTTTTTGAGATTTTTAAGTATGGGAAGTGATTGGGTTAATGAAGTATAATAAAGTTTTGGTCTTGATTAATGGCTGTTGCAGAAGGTGGGTTTCGGAATTGCAGTGTTTGTTGACATTTTGAAATGTATGTTTGTGTTTTAGCTGATTTGTTTCTTGAAATTTTGAATTACCTAATTGTGTTTACGCTATTTACTCCAACAATTGATGCAAGTCAATCAATTGATGCTCAAACCAAGCAATTACTTCATATAGTGAAGAAATATATTGGATTGATTAATTATTACTTTGATAGTGTAATTTGAACTAGTAATGTGACAACGGAATCATGGCGAATGTAGTCTATGTTGTGATTGTAAAATTTACTCTGATTAGCGCTGAGCTACACGTATTTACTTAAGTAGTTGCTTGTTGTCAGTAGCCTTGATTTGGGAGGATTGTGAGAGACCGAGAACCCCGAGTTCTTGAAGATCGTGTGATCGCTATAGCTAGAGTGCTCTAGCAAAATTATCCTCAATTTCCGCTCTAATATCACGATAGCAAAGATGATGTCCGGCAATTACACTACCATTGACAATCAGAACGTCTCCGGAGGAGGATCTGTCTCCGGATCTGTTCCAGTTAAATTTCTTTTCCCTTTCCAATGATCAATTCCTTTACTTTTGACGTAATAATACGAATTCCTTCAATGTCACATTTTCTTCTTAGATTGTTGCTGATTTAATCTCTCCCTTGTTATTTGCAGGCAGTTGGTGATTCCGGTCATGTGTCGGTTAAATTTGCTGGTAAAGCTCTTCACCTGCACTCCTTTTTTTGAATTTTAATCTGATGTCCGAATTATTACTAACTTGTTTACTGTCTTTTATTATTCTTATGGTGGACATCAGATTCAAATCTTCAGACATTTCCTCCATCAGAAGTGTCAGGAAAGATCGCCAGTGGTTCCCGTCCTCCTCGAGATGCTGATGGTGTGTGAACTCTTTTTATAGATATTTCTATGATCTTTAGGTTTATTTTTCAGCCGCATCATTTGGAATTCAAGTTTTAAAATTTATTTGAATTTCTTTTGATTATTTCTTTTTTTCTGAAAAGGAAATTGCACCAAGAAAAGTCCCAACAAATTGAGTAACCCAAGGATGAAACCTTCTGCCTCTTGGCCCCAATTATCGTTCTAACCTAGTAACCTAATTCACTAATATGAGATTGGGTATGGGTTCGCAATTTGCTACCTTGTTTGCTATTTTAGGCCCAAAAAAAAAAAATGTTCCACTTTCATGTTATTCATTCACCTTTTTTTGATTTGCAGTTCTTAGGGGGATTTTGGGAATTACATTGAGATTAATAATACTTTTGAACTCTTATTAACCAAAACTCTTTTCTTTTATGTTTTATAAATTTTAATGGTAAGGTTTTCTATAAACTACTCCCTCTGCTCTTTTTTGTTCTACTCACTCTATTCTAGTTCGTTCTTTTTTGTTCTCTCTCTTATCTTAACCTTGCCCTTCACTGATTTCTATGAACTTGCACTACCTTATATGCAACCAAATTTTTTTAGATGAGCTTGGGTCTATTGTAGAAAACATTACAGTTAAAAATATAAATTACACCAATATCTGAGTTTTAAATTGTATGGATGGGGCTCGTACATGGACCAAGATGTCATCCCTACCTATGATGCACGGATTCGTCAAATGGTTTCCGTCTCCCGTACCGGAAACGTTTCGGGGACGGGTATGGCTTGGAAACGTCCCCAAGGCGTCCCGTTCAAAAGTGGTACAGAAAGCCAATTTGGGGACGGCTAGCCTCTTGCTCGGATACGTATCGGGGACGGCTTGGCTCATTTTCTGACGTTTCCTAGGAATTTCAGCCCATTTTTTTTTAAAAAAAACCCCAAATTAGTGAATTACTAACCTAATTTTTGATTTCCCCCAATTCTCAAAAAACCCTAACGATTGCAAACGGCAATTCCCTTGGAGGTGCGACTTGATTCAATCCTCTTCGGTGACCGGAGGCCACCAGCGAGCAGCAACCACTCCGACAACGGCGACCGGCAAGGCTTCGACCTGTTACTGTTTCTTTTTCTTCTCTCTTTGCTCGGCTTCTAGTTCTCTCTTTTCTCTTTCTTTGCACCTTCTTTTTACTTTTCTTTTTTTTTTTTTTAGTTTTGTTGGTTATTTATGTGATTAATTGTTAGTTATGTATGCTACAAACAGTAGCATGTGATTTTTTTTTTTTTTTAACTTGAAGTCACTGTAGCTGGCAGTGGTGTAGAAGTCACTTTTTTTTAACCTTTTTTCGTTTTAAATGGTACTATAATTTGTGTTGTATGGATTATTATTTTTTTACATTTTTGCTGATTTTTTTTTTTGCCGTACCCATTTTTGGAAATTTTGATTTTGCCGTATCCCATCCCTTCACCGTACGCGTTTTTGTCCTCGTATCCGTTTCCGTGCAACATAGATCCCTACAGCTCTTGTGATCCTCCCCCTCTCTTTTCTCATCCCTATGTTACTGCAATATGATTGTGGAATGACTTAACTGCTTCATTCCCCTCTTTTCCCTTCTTTCAAGGTAGAACACATTTTCACGAAGTATGAGAAGCAACTTGACACTAAGGGTCCTTGGTGGGAAAGGATGTGTGCAAGATGGATAATTTTTCAAAAGGGCTTATAAAATTATTTGCCTATTTATTTCATTAGTATTTAAAACAGTTAAAAGAATATTTTTATTTCCCTGAATATAAATATTTTAAGACCAACTTCTTGATCGCCATATCATCAATAAACTTTTGTATGTAATGATAGTTAAAATTTAAGTCATGGGCTAAAGCTAAGAGTAGTAATATCTAAACAATTAATAGCACTAAACATTATGAGTTATTGTCAAAACTCCTAACTTTATTCACGTTTACTAGTATATTTGGTGCTCATATCCTTAAAAAACTAAACCTCATGATAATAATCTTATTCAAGTTCTTAAAAGTTGAATGTAGGAATAGTGTATTAGCATTGTAAATTTAGGCAGAAATTAATTAATGTCCTAAGTAAACTACTATATTGCTAGATTTACTATCCGGACCAGAAATAAGTGCCAAGTAGCATTGTAGATTTAGGCAAAATTAGTTAATATCCAAAGTGAACCTATACTACATTACTAGATTTACTATCCGGACCAGATATAAGTGTCAAGGTCTAACTCACCATGACCTTTAATTTTTTGGATAGGAACTCTCCCTAAATTTGGGCACTAAATATTAGAAATATATGAAAAATGCTTTACTATGAATTTTCAAATAATAGGAGTTTCTGTTATTTACATTCATAGAGAGTGAAGGTAAAAATGGTGGGAAATGAAGAGAGGGAGAATATTTGAAACAGGTTAAAAATCAAATAAGGAAACTGAAAGAAAACAACGGTCACTTGCCACTTTGACTAGTTGACTCTAAATCACATACGAGTACATATTTTCCATCTTTTTCTAAAATTGCAGTACTGAGTTTTCAGCATGCTATCTTGTCCCATCCATCTTCCTGGTTATCAGGCCTATATATGGAAACAAGGCGAGCAAGAGCTTTAACTTTTTGCTCCTATTTTTCAATCTCAAATTTGCTACATTAGCCTTTGATTTTTATTCATAGGTCTGATTTTTTTTTTTTTTTTTTTTTTTTCTACATTAAACTTCTTAATCTCTTCTCCTGCAATCTGCATTGCCTTTTCTTTCCTTGTGGAAATTGCATCCCTTTTGAGCAATTGAGCGTTAGGTTTTATGCAGCTTCTTTTTAATCTAAATAATTTACAAGATGATATAACCTTTTTGTAATAGTTCCTGGCACTTACAAATTCTGTATCTTTCTGATCAGACACATTCTCCAAACCAGGTGGTGGATCTGATGCGCCTCAATCAAGTGGTTGGTTTGGGATATTCAGTATTGCTGCTTATCAACCATATTTTGATGTTGATACTTCTGATGTCTTGGAGAGGATTAAAGAATCACTTTTTCCATGGAAAGGGAATTTCACAGAACTGATCTCCAACAGCCCAGATTTGTAAGTTTGATTATTACTGTTATCTGATAATGTCAATGACTCAGGGTGGTTGAATAATATTTAACTTTAGTATCACTTGAATGAGTTGATAAAAAATGTTTTTCTTTCTTGAAAACTTGGAGCTTTGTAATACCCTTTAAAAAAAAATCCCAGTCTCCAGTAAAATTTAACAAAATTAATCTAGTGGTGTGAATGGGCTGTGGAATTGGTAGGACTTAGGAGCATAAAATTTTGTTTTGGAAGACTTGCGTGGAAGGGAAAATAATGTTTAATTTTCATGCCTGGCACTGTTTTACTTGCACTTTCAGTGCTGTGGCAAAATTAGAAGCTTCTTACATGGTGATTGGGTGTGCTAGTTCTCGTTAAGATGCCTGAGTATGGAATTTGGAGTGAGCTGAGGAATTGCTTTTGGAAGTATTTGCATGTTGTTACTACTATTGCCAGGATTTAGTTGTCACATTGGTAATTACAGGCTGTTTCTACTTTATAAGCCTAGCTCATACTTTGATTTTCCTATGCATGTGTTAAATCAAGTGGAAGATTTAGAATGTGAATAGAGGTATGGAGAGAAGGGGAGAGGGAGGGAGGGAGGGAGGGAGGGAGAGATTGTCATTGCTAAATGCAGGCTGTCTATGAAGTTTAGTTCGTACGTTTTGATTTTCCTATGCACGCCTAAATGAAGTGGAAATTTATAGTGTGAATTATTGACTTATATTTCGTAGCCTCATCTCCATGTTGATTGCTGAACATTGTTAGTATTTTATTTTTGAGAATATGGCACATGAATTATTTCAGTTCCTCTCTCGCAGCTGGTGACAATTTCTATTTGCTGTATGTTGGGCAGGTATGGTCCATTTTGGATATGCACTACCCTAATATTCATCGCCGCATCAATTGGTACATTTGTTACTTATGTGTCAAACAAGCTACAAAGCAAAGATTGGAATTATGACATAAGCCTTGTGACATGGTCTGCCGGTTTGTTCTATGGTTATGTGATGGTCGTGCCTCTGTGCCTTTATTTGGTGCTGAAGTATTTCTCTGCTCCATCTGGCTTCATCCAATTGCTCTGCTTGTATGGTTATTCCTTGTTTGTGTTCGTCCCTGCATTGGTAAGCTCTCTTCTGATTTACCTTGAGTAAAAACTCAGTGTATATATTTTGATACTGAATTCACTCTGAACAAATTGTCTTGATAAATACCGGCTTTTTCATGATAATGGAAGTGTGGAACATCTAGTTAGCAACTTTCTTCTCTATAATCAGTGGTTATATTTATATTGTTTATATATTTACTGCAAATCAGAATCTAATTGAATTGACTGGTCCATTTTTGTATTTGTCCTGTGCTTATGGGATCAGAAAAATCTATTATACAATAGTGGTCCCTTTGCCCTGAATTTTTCTTAGTTTATGAACTCATTTGTTTAATTAATCTTATTACTGATGGTGTCCTTTGGATGCAGTGTTTGTCTGTTGTACCCCTGGATATATTCAGATGGGTGATTGCAGGTGTGGCCGGGTTTATGTCTGCAAGCTTTGTTGCCCTTAATCTCAAGGTACACATCGAGTCAGCTGGTGAAAGGTGGTTCCTCATCGTTGTTGCAATATTTTTGTTGCAAGTAGCTTTGGCAATTGCTCTTAAGATCTACCTATTTACGGTATCAGTTTAACTATGGGGAAACAGCTACTAGATAGATGTTTCAATGAATATGATGTAGCTTTATAGTAACACATAAGGTAAATTAAGCCTGAAATTTTGCTGTCAATTTAACAAAGAGAGTGATATTGTCCAAACTTATTGTATTCATTCAATTTGGTGATTTATATTTGAATAATGTTGTTTGGTCGCTTTCTTTCAATTTAGCTCACCCAGTTGGATGTATATTTAAATTTCGATTTTATGCCTGCAGCTTGGATTTCAAGCATTTGTTTACAGATGTTTTATCAAAAGGTTAATTGCAATCAAATTTCAACTTTGCTAAGCTAAGTGGTTTTACTGTTTTTCGAATAATATAAAACACGGAATTGCTTCTTTACCTTTCACTTCATCTCTTCCCTTCCTTTCCCTTCCCTCCCATCGCTCCCCCGGGCAGAAAATCTTCGTTTTTGTTTATCTTCCATCAAAGTACCAAAGAAAGGATTAAAAGTCGTAGTTACATAACTTACATTTTCCTCTTTGATGATTGGAAAGTCATTTTTAAGTGAATGTTTTTCATCCAACCAAACAAAGCCTAAGAGAGAATTCTGCAGAGATGGAGAATCCGTATCATAATTGTAATAACGGTTTTTTCACCATATACTCCTGAGTTTTATCTCTATTCACCATATTCTATCAAAAAAATTCAAATTCACCATATACCACTTAGTTTTACAAAAATGTCACAACACGCCATTTTCCGTTAACTCTGTTAATCATTCAGGGTAAATGTGTCATGTCTCATGTGGTACCCTTTTCTTATTTAAAATTTTTAATTATTTAATTAATTAATTAAAAAAAATTTAAATTTTTTTTTTTAAAAAAACCGACAATTCCCCAAGCCCAGCTACCCTCCCCGCGCGCCCCTAACCTGCCCCTAATCCGTCGTCAGCGCCGCCCGTCCTCAAGCCACGTGCTGATGTTGTGCCCTTTTTCTTCCTAAACCACCATTTCCCCACCTCAAATTCCCTTTCCCTTGTGTCTGAAAACCATTGAAACCCCAACCACTTCGAATTGCTATAGTTGTTCAAATTGGAGGTTGATAGACACCGGAAATTATGGAACTGGGCAGCGATGGTGGTGAGAAGATGCTAGCGACGAGCATTGAAGTTGTGTTTTTGCGAGCTGGTTTTTGCGGGCGAAAGGGTTTTTGAAGGGCTGGTTTTTGTGGTGTGTTGGGTGATTGTGGTGGAGGTGGCTGCAGTCAAGTGGTGGTCTTGGGTCTGGTGTTGTGGGTTTGTGAGACAGTGATTTGCAATGGGGTTGTGTGAGATGTTATTGTCGGTGGAAGAAGCGGCAGCAAAGGGGAGGGAGGGGAAATTCAGGGTGGTTCAGGGGAAGGGGGCGGCATCGGCACCACCCTGGGTGGTGCGGCGGCACCGGCGCTGGGCTAGGTCGTGGGGCGGCGCCAACAGGGATAAGGGCCGGTTGGCTGGGGGTGGGGAGGGTGGTGGGTATTCAATTTTTTTTTTTTAAATTTTAAATAATTAATTAAATATCATATCATATCATATCACTAATAAATAAATAAAGCCAGCCTCGCAGCCAGGCCACGAGATAGCGACACTTGACATTCCAGTTTTTCGCCAAATGTCACGCCACATAGGCAACAAATATGTATTATTGTGACACATATGATGCTAAGTAAGCGATTCTTGGATAGATTTTTTTAAGATGAAATTGTTGTATAGAGTTTTATTATCACTGTACTTCTAATATTTCATATATACAAAATTAATCATAAGTTTTAACAAATATCGTATAACTCGGTTTTATTTCCATCATAAAATTCGTTTCAAAAAGTTCTTTAAGATAAGATCCATTTATTATATATTTAATTTGGTTAAAAAATAATAGAGAATCAATAAAAATAAGTTTTAATCAGTAAAAATAATTTTGGTTTGGTAAAAAGACTTTCTGTTCAATAAAAATTATTTAAGTTCAATAACAATAATATCAAGTCAATAATAACATAGATATCTATTTACAAACAAAACTACAAAAAGTACACTATTATATGATATCGTATGTCTAAATATCTTGCATTATCAAACGAGATTATATGTCCATATATAACATTCAAGCCAAAAGTTTATCCTAAAATTTAATCAACAAACTGGGCATCGCCGAGACAGCGACACTTGGCATTTCAGTTTTTCGCCAAGTGTTGAGCCACGCACGTAGGCGACAAATAAATATGATTGTGACACATATGAGGATAAGTAAGCGAATTTCGGATAGAATTTTTCAAGATAAAAATATTGTATAGAGTTTTATTATCGATATAATTCGAATACTTCATATATATATAATTAATCGTAACTTTTAATAAATATCCTATAACTCGGTTTTATTTCCATCATAAAATTCGCTTTAAAAAGTTCTTCAAAATAAAATCCATTTATAATATAATTAATTTATTTAAAAAAATAGAGAATTAGTTAAAAAATAATTTAAGTTCAATAAAAATAATTTCAAGTCAATAAATAACATAGATATTCACAAACAAAACTACAAAAGGTACACTATTATTTAATTAAATAAGCGATAGGACATCGTATGTCTAAATTTCCTACATTATCAAAAGGGATTGTAGGACCGTAGTTAACATTCAAGCAGAAAAGTTTATACTGAAATTTTATCAACAATCTGGGCATCGCCTTGGCTCAAAACTAGTAATTAATATATAAAGCTAAACTTTTAGCCTAACCACGAGACAACGACACTTGGTGTTTTAACTTTTCGCCAAGTGCCGCGCCACATAGGTAACAATTAAATATTAGTATGACATGTTGGATTTATTTGGATATATTTTTTATGAATAAAAAAGTTGTATTTTTTTTATTAGGATACAAACTTGGATAGATTTTGTAGGATAAAAAAGTTTGTTTAGAATTTTCACAAATTCTTATATGTGGTTGGCCACACGGTGTGACCAACCATTATAGGGTTACTTCGTTAGTGTAATAGGGGTTACTCTGTTAGTGGTAAAAGGGTTACTCAGTCAGTGTTATAGGGGTTACCCAGTCAGTATTACAGGGGTTACTTGTCAGCATTATAGAGGTTACTTTGTTATTTAATAAGTGGCCACACGCTGTGGCCAGCCACACACAAGACAGGCAGTAGAATTTTATTTTCAATAAAATTTGGATATATTTATAGGATAAAATTGTTGGTTTAGAGTTTTAATTCCGAAAAAATACCAATATTTCATAGGTACAAAATAAATTATAAGCTTCGCCAGATCACGAGACAGCGTTGATTAGGGGATTTTTATCCACCAAGCGCCGTTTGACAAGTGGACCAACCAGGTTCCGCCACGCGTCCTCCACGGACCACTTAAGACACGCCACGTGTCCACTCATGCCAAATGGGACAACCGGCCATCAAGGCCCATTTCAGTCTAGAAGCCCGATCGGCCCTAGGTTTACCTTAAACCTAGAGAGTTGCACGCTTCCCAAGGCTATAAATACTCGATTAATCCTCATTAATCAAGGGACCGAATAATTAACGGAACAGAGGAGAAACATTACGGAACACACTAATAACCGGCTGATCTCGCTAGCAAAGCAGATTACCTACATTAAATACTCTCACCTAGAGAGACCTTATTTACTTTAATTTCTGTATTAATTACTCCTTAATCAGGTACTAACTTGACCGTTGGAGGCGGAGCTCTCAGGAGTCTCCGTTATTTTGCAGGTACAGGCGTCCGGTTCCAGTCTCGGAATTGTAGCTCTCCCGCAGGACATCAGAAAACCCCAAAACATTTGGCGCCGTCTGTGGGGAGAGTACTTCAGAGATGGCATCCAAGTCTGTACCGACCCCAGAAGAGAGGCGTCCCCTAGACGACCCTCAAGTTCAGTCGGACCATGATACCGAAAGTGAATTTGAAGTTGAAACTCATACAGCTCCAGACGGGACCCTAAGGGCCCGCCGTACCCGTCATACTGAAATAAGGGAACGGGAGTATCTTCAAACAGGAAGCGAGCCAGCAGGCGCACCGCTTGCTCGGCAACAGCCGACTGATGGGTCTGCTCCCATCACAAGGAACGAACTCATGACCTTCATGAGGGGATTCAAGGGAGAGATCCAAGAGTTGATCAACAAAAAACCGCCTGCTTCAGTCAAAGAGCAGGCGGCCAAAAAACCTTCCACTTCACTGAAGAGGAAGCCAGTTCAAGGGCGAGAGGCGACTCCCCATCCTAAATCTAAGAAGCGGGAGCCGTCTGCTCTTGATTTCACAAAACTCCGTTATCCTACGGGAAATAGGAAACCGGTTCGTCATATTCAGGCGGACGGGTCAAAGCAAACGTTCACAGATGCTCGGCACCTGCTAGAGCAGAAGAAGAGTGACCGATTATCAGAGTCGGCTTCTACTTCAAATTTTCAGGACAGTTTGCGAAATGCCTCGATGAGGCCAACTCAGTCGTACCATGAGAATCAGTCAGGCAGCACCTCCCGTCAGTCTGGCTTTCATAGTGCGCAGGCGGTACCAAATTTGCCATTTGTGCCGCAACAACAATATTTTATGCAGCCACCTCCATTTGGTGGACCTGCAGCAAAAAACGTCCAACCTATGGACTGGCAGCTACGGCTGCTTAGACTTGGTGAACAGCCGTCGGCCTTCTCCAAGGAAATTACTGAAGCCGCTCAGCCGGCCAAAGTAAAAAATGTTTTAGTAGGCGCCTATGATGGCACTACTAACCCGGAAGACCATCTGATGGCATTCACCAACCTGATGTACCTTCAAGGGTTGGATGACCCCACTTGGTGCAAGTGTTTCCCAGCAACTCTCAAGGGAATTGCACAGCAATGGTTCGGCAACCTGCCGACTGGTTGTGTAAACAGTTTCAGGACGCTTGCTTACTTATTTGCCTCCAACTTTGCAATGAACATCCCTGCGAAGAAAACGACCCTTGATTTGGGAACAATTCAGCAGGGTGAAAAGGAGGGGCTTCGTTCCTACATCAGGCGGTTCAACCTGATGAGAATACAGATTCAAGGGTTACCGGATGAGGTAGCTTATACTGACTTTTTTAGAGGTCTCAAAGACGGGTCTACCTTCAAATTTGATTTAGTTCGAAAAAGGGTGGCGACTCTTCAAGAGGCCTTGATTGAAGCAGAAGCCTATATACAGGCGACTGATCTGTGTACAATGAAACAGTCGGACGGGAAGAGGTTCGACAATAGAGAAGGACGACAGAAACAGTCGTCCAACAAAGATGAAAAAAGAAAAGGGGTCTGGGCGGCTGATTCCTCTAAACAGCCGGCCAAGAAGAAAAAGGAATTCAAACCATACTCCCCAAAGTATGTGTTTAACAAGGATAACCAGTTTATCCTAAAAGAAATAAAGGGACGGCTCTCAATTGAGAAACCGCTCCCCATGAAGGGTTCTGCGAGCAACCGGAACCAAGACAAAATCTGTGCTTATCATGATGACATTGGTCATCACACCAACGACTGCATTAGTCTCATGCGGTACCTAGACCGCTTGGCTGATCAAGGTGATCTTGACACTTATGTCAAGAAATCTACGGGGAATACTTCCTCAAAAAAGCAGTCGGCCAAAAAGAATCAACAGGCCGACAGTTCCGATACAGATGATGCAGTCGTCTACACCATTGCAGGCGGCTTCTCAGGAGGCGGCCCCACTATTAGGGGCAACAAAGATAATATAAGGCGGTTAGATGTAAATTCCGTTCACCAAGAACGACCGTCCAAATATACATTTCCTGAGATTGTCATCACTGAAGAGGATCTAGGAGGGATAAGGGGGCCGCATGACGACCCTCTCGTTATTGAATGTAAAGTGGCCAACCAGAGAGTTGGTCGAATCCTCATAGATACTGGGAGCTCTTCAGATCTCATCAGCAGCAAATGTCTGTCAAAACTGAAATATCAGACGGACTGCATACATCCGGCCTCCCACCCTTTAATAGGGTTTGGAGGAGGAGTCGTCCACCCACTGGGACGAGTTGATCTACCCGTCCGCCTGGGCGAAAAAGGGGAAGGACGACACATGGTAGTCCGATTCCTAGTTGTAGAGGAACTCTCTGCCTACAACATGATTCTGGGTCGCCCAACCCTGAATAGTGCCAAGGCTGTTATAATCCCGTCACTTATGCTGCTTAAGTTTGAAAGGGACAATGGAACAGTCGGCTCCCTAAGGGGAGATCAGAGGATGGCCCGAGAGTGCTATCTCTCGGATGTCAAACCCACTGCTAAGGCCACTGGGTCAAGTGGAGAAAAAACAGACCTTGACAATGTCAAGGAAAGTGCGCCTGTTCAAGAAACAGGCGACAGAAAAAGAAAGGCGTCCCAGACAGAGTCCGCCAGAAAGGCAAGAAAATAGCAATCATTGGCAGAGGACCGGCCGGATGAGTTCCGCCCTCAGCCGGCTGGTGAGCATACGGACCTGATATTAGACGACTCCCGTCCTGACCGAACAGTCAAAGTTGGGACGACTGCTCTGAGAAACCTTGGTGATGACTTTCACAACCTGTTGAAAGAATACAAGGACATCTTTGCATTTGAAGTCCATGAAATGCCAGGCATTAGTCCTGATCTGGCAGTACACAAACTCGCTGTGGATCCGAAAAAGAAGCCGGTACGGCAAAAGAAGCGGAACCATGGTGAAGAAAGAGGTCAGGCGGCCGCCGCCGAAGTCAAAAAATTACTTGATGCAGGGTTCATTCGGCAATGTTACTTCCCAGATTGGGTTGCAAATGTGGTACTTGTTAAAAAGCCGAATGGCACCTGGCGAATGTGTATAGACTACACAGACTTGAACAAGGCGTGCCCCAAAGACAGTTACCCTCTGCCCAAAATTGATAACCTGGTCGACTCAACAGCCGGCCATGCCTTGATGAGTTTTATGGACGCCTATTCTGGTTTTCATCAAATTCCTTTGTGGAAGAAAGATCAGGAGAAGACGGCCTTCGTCACTGATCAGGGATTATACTGTTATACGGTCATGCCGTTTGGTCTTAAGAATGCCCCGGCTACATTCCAACGAATGATAAACACAGTGTTCTTTGATCAGATTGGGAGAAACGTCGAGGCATACATTGATGATATGATTGTTAAGACTAAACTTCAGAAAGATCATCTGACGGACCTCCGAGAAACTTTCGCCACACTCAGGCGGCACCATGTCATGCTCAATCCCAAGAAATGTGTATTTGGAGTTGAGTCTGGGAAATTTCTCGGATTCCTTATCAACCAGAGAGGAATAGAGGCGAACCCTGAGAAGGTACAGGCGGTCATTGACATGCAGTCGCCTCGTACCGTCCGAGAGGTTCAGAAGTTAACAGGTTGTCTGGCGGCCTTGGGAAGATTTCTAAGCCGATCAGGCGACAAATGCCTATACTTTTTCCAGGCAATTAAGAAAAAGGCAAGGTTTGAATGGGGGCCGGATGCTGAGGCCGCCTTCCAGAAATTAAAGGTTCACTTGCATTCCTTGCCAAGGCTGGTCAGCCCTTTGCCCAAGGAAAATCTCTACATGTACCTGGCCGTCTCTGATCATGCGTTAAGCGCGGTGCTCCTTGCTGAAAGGGACGGCTGTCAACTTCCGGTCTACTTTGTCAGTCACGTACTGAAAAATGCCGAGTTGAGGTATCCCCTAGTGGAGAAATTTGGTCTTGCACTCTTCATGGCTGTTAAAAAATTGAAGCCCTACTTTCTGGCACATGCAGTCGTCGTGTATACCGACCAACCGATCAAGCGGCCCCTTACCACCATGGAGTCCTCCGGACGAATGATCAAATGGGCCATAGAAATGCAGAGTCTCGAAGTTACTTTCGAGCCTAGAAAAGCAGTGAAGGGGCAAGCCTTTGCTGACTTTATTGTAGAGATGACTCGTCCTCCTGACTCTCAAGTTCCAGACCAAGTCTGGAAGGTATATGTGGACGGAAGCTCTACTTCAAACGGTTGTGGAGCAGGCGTCGTATGTCAATCTCCAGAGGGCGACAGGTTCGAGTATGCTCTACGCTTCAGTTTCCAGGCTTCAAACAATGAGGCAGAATATGAAGCTTTACTAGCCGGGATCCGCATGTGTAAGGCGGCCGGGGCAAGGAAAATAGACGCCTGTTCTGATTCACAACTGATAGTGAGTCAGTACAATGGCGAATACGAAGCAACACATCCGGCCATGATCAAATATTTACAGGCGGTCCGACAAGCAGTCGGCTCCCTTGAGGATTTCCATCTGATCCAAGTACCGAGATCAGAAAACAACCAGGCAGATGCACTCTCGAAATTAGCATCATCCGCCTCCTCCGATACTCCTCGAACTGTGTTTTGGGAAGTAATGGAGAAGAGAAGCATCGAGGAAAATCCTATTGGAATTCTAGACAGAAGCTCAACCTGGATGGATTCAATCAGGGCATATCTGACAAACGGTACACTGCCGGATGATCCTCAACAGGCGGCATCACTGAAAAAACGAGCCTCCTGTTTTGAAATGATACAGGGGGAACTGCACAAGAAGGGGCACCTTCAACCCTTCTTAAAGTGTGTTACTCCTGAAAAGGGACGAGAGATACTAGATGATCTTCACTCTGGTTTCTGTGCTTCCCATATAGGTGGTAGGATGCTTGCTCAAAGGGCAAGGCGGCAGGGCTACTTTTGGCCTACTTTGGAAGCAGATGCAATGGAGATGGTGAAAAAATGTGACAAGTGCCAAAGGTTTGGCAAATTAATTCACCGTCCGGCTACTGACCTCACTACCATTCACAGCCCACTACCGTTTGCTAAGTGGGGCATGGACATTCTGGGTCCATATACGCCTGCTACAGGCGGCAGAAGGTATATACTTGTTGCCGTTGACTACTTCACTAAATGGGTAGAGGCGGAGGCTGTAAAGGGAATCAAGACGAAAGATGTAATTTCATTCATTTGGAAAAACGTCATCACTCGGTTCGGGGTTCCCATGTCTATGGTTTTTGATAATGGTCCCCAATTTGAGACGCCTGTTCTCAAAAGCTGGTTGGGAGACCAAGGAATTGGACATTACTTTGCATCTGTCGGCCGTCCACAAGCAAACGGCCAGGTAGAAGCCTTTAATAAAATCATCTCAGACGGTCTCAAGAAAAAAATTGAACGAGCAGGCGGCCTATGGGCAGATGAACTACCACATGTTCTTTGGGCCATTAGGACGACTGAAAAAGGGGCGACTGGAGAAACTCCATTCCTCCTAACTTATGGTGCAGAAGCTGTTCTTCCAATAGAACACTACGAGCCGACTCTTCGAGTAATGCTATATGACGAAGAGGCAAACTGGGAAGCTATGCGCCTGGCATTAGACTCACTTCCTGAAAAGAGGGGCAATGCTGTTTTGCGCCATGAAATCTACCGCCTGAGAATGACTAGATCATACAACAAAAAAGTGCACAGGCGTCCACTCAAAGTAGGGGACTTTGTACTTAGAAAAATGGAAGCAGTTGGTAGGGCTAACGAGTCTGGCAAACTAACTCCCAACTGGGAAGGACCCTACCGAATCTATGCGGAAGTCAGGGACGGTACCTACCGTCTGGAAACACCAGACGGACAACCGTTGCCTCGAACTTGGAATGTAGATAACCTTAAGAAATATTTCTTTTGAATGATGTAAAGTAAAGAGCTACTTAATAAAGTTGGCACTTACTATTCAATTTTGTATTACGAGGGGCATGCCGTCTGTACCTTTACAGTCGGCTACTCTCCATTGAGTTTCACTCTTTATCTTTACAGGGGCATGCCGTCTGTTCCATTACAGTCGGCTACTCTCCCTCGAGTATTTTACTCACAATACTTAGCTAAAAAGTTTAGGGCCTGGCCGATCCTGTAACTAACAGGCGGCTACCCTTCTTTTACTTAGCACATACGTTCACCAAAAACATACCAAGGCCACTGGCCGAATGATCAGACCAGGCGCCTAGTCAACTGATCTAACTTTTAAAAACTAATCCGACCTGTCCCAACATTATAGCAGGCGTCCGGCGGCATCCATTCGGATGAAATTCGTCGCAGAGAGCAGCTCCCTTTTGGGTGGAACATTGTTCTATAAACTAATTACACGGCACCTATACGACTGTCCCAAAGGGCAACCACGTAGCCGTTTTTGAGACAAGGATAACTCTATCACTAACCAAACCAGTGGTAGCAGTTGACATCTGAGTCAGATGACCGCCTGTATTACTTGGGATAAATGCAGGGGGTACCTATTGAGTTAATAGCCAACAAACATTGGCGAATCAAGGGGTCTAGCCGGCCTACGCCGCCTGGTACCTCTACTTCTCAAATAAAAGTGACGGCGACTGAGTAACTCCAAAGTTAACTCATAGTCACTCCTTCAAATTTGGTATGGAACCTAAAAAGTTTGAGTCGTCCGCCTGTTTTATACAAACAAGGGCACTCGAACCCCTATTCCTACTGGATAACCTATTGAGTAAATAGCCAACAAACATTGGTAAATCAAGGGGTCTAGCCGGCCTACGCCGCCTGATACCTTTACTACTCAATCAAGATTGTGACGAAGACTAAGTAACTCCTATGTTAACTTAATAGTCACTCAAACTTAGTACTGAGCCTAAAAGGTACGAGTCGTCCACTTGTTTTTAATAAACAAAGGCTCTCAACCAATACTCTTGCTAGGTTAACAAATAACAAATTAGAGGCCAACATTGGCAATAAAGGGAAACAACCGGTACCCGCCGCTTGTTTTCCTACTTAAATTCCTTGGCTACTTGGTAATTCTATTTACTTGGTCAAATTGAATAAAGAGTTCGAATACCGATTGATTAAATGGCCGACTGATCATCTATCCTGGAAACAGACAACCAGTCGTCCAGGGGCATAGGCGGCATACTTACTATTTGTACCTGTCTTAACGTTCGGCCATATACAACAGTCTGTCTAGTGAGCAAATTTCAAATACTTAGACAAATTTGAACAAAAACAAAAAATTTGATTAAAATGAGCCGGCCATAAAAGACCAGCAGAATATTCAAAACCCCGGCCCCCTGGCCGGGTAATTACAAAGCAAACGGCACGCAGGCCGTGAAAAGAAAAAATATACTTAAAGCTTAAGAAGGGGGCAGTTCAGTATCAGCAGCAGCCGCCTGGTCAGCACTCTTCTTGCTGGACTCGGCCTTCGCTGCATCATCTTTTGATGCCTTTCCCCCAAGTGGCACAAGCGCCACAACAGGCTCTTCCTCCTCCAACGCAACGTCCATCGCCTCTTCTTCAGCAGCCGCCAGGATCTGTTGATTATATATTTCCGAACACTGGCGGTACGTTCTTTCCCATGAGGCAAAGTCGGCACTGGGGAACAGTCGTTCCCAGGTCATGCGTTGGATTTGGGCGGAGTCTTCCACCATCTCCCGGACGAGCTCTTGTTTTTCTTGCTCGGCCTTGTCCGAGAGCTCTTGGGTAAGACTCTTCTCCTGGTTCACCAGGCGTTCTTTTACGTTAGCCAAAGATTTCTCCATGGCTTCGTAAGAGTGCATTTTCTGGCGAAGGGGTTTCAGCTCGGCTTTAAATTTGGTGACGGTCCCCTCCAGCTCGTCAACCTTCTTTTGGGCCGCCTCTAGCTGAGCCCGAACAGCGGCGGTCGCCTGCGCCTGATAATAAAGAAGATCAATGGTCAGTACTTCATTTTGGGCAATTTGAAACATTGCTTTATCACAGCTGGAGGCGGCCATAGCCTTTGCGGCCTTTACCTCTTTGTTTTTCCGATCAATCGGCTTGCGAAGGCTGTTGACTCGGAGCAGGGCCTAAGTACAAAGAAAAACAGGCGTCAGTTTCCAATCAAAAGGGTTAACAGGCGTCCTGGAACTTCAAAAGGGTATACCTCAGCTAGGATCCCCGAAATTCCATCGAGGTCAAGGGTGCCGGCACCCTTGACCGCCTCCCTGTCAGAGGGAGGAACTACTTTAACCATTGACTTGGCTACCTCAACCAAGTCAAGTCCCTGGGGGCCGGCTGCATTAAGCAAAAGGAAAAACAAGTTAGACCTAATCAAGAAGGAAGCAAGAGTGAGTTTTTACAAGCAAGTGTCCATACATCTAGGCGGCCCCGCCTGGGTTTTTGAGGAAGTGGCCGGCTGCTTCTCAGCCGCCACTGTTTTCCTGGAAGACCCAGGAGAGCTTGCAACAGTCGTTCTCCGGGCCTTGGGGTCCGGCTGTTGCGAGGAAGAAGCCCTTGGAGTGCCAGACTGAAAACAAAAAGAGTTAGTATATGCATAATACAACTTAAAGGGGAAGAGTTTTCAAAGCTTACCAAGGGTGCCTCCTTGCTGGGGGAGTCGGCGTACGACTGCTTCATTAGCGAAACCCGCAGCATGGCCGCCGCAGTCTTAGATGCTGTTATTTTACTCATGGCGTCGGCTGAAAGAAATAAACAGCAAAGTTAGTAAAAATCCCAAGTAAACAAGGCGTGAAAAAACAGAGTATTCGTCAGGCCGGCTACCTCTAGGGCACCGACTGCCGAGGCCACAGGCGGCCAAGAAGTACTCATCATAGAGCCACTTGAAGCTCGGGACGCAGTGTAGGGGTACTTGCTCTCGTACCCCTGAAGTAGAGTTCACCCTAGTCTCTACTTTGAAGAGTCCTTTGTCTAGGATCTCTCTTTTAGCCTTTGGGGGAACAGGCGGCATGCTGCGGCCGCCTGCAAGAAGAGGCGGATCCCTATTCCACTTGTTAAAACGTTTGTTCAGCTCCGTGTCTGAACTCTCGATAATAAGGAAGGTGTTCCGCCAATCCTTCCATTTGTTTGCCTTACCTCTCGTCATGAGGTAACCCCTGTGGCTTGTTAGTTGATACCAGCCGGTACCTCCCGACTTAGGGGTCCGGCTGAGATAGTTCATGTGGGCGAAAGCCTCAAAACTTGGCTCCACCCCGTTCAGTTCGCACCCGGCCACATAGCCGAGTACGTTTACCCAAGAGTTGGGGGCTAACTGCCATAACCCCAGATTATACCCATCTAAAATCCGCTGAACAGCCGGATGTAATGGGAAGCGCAGACCAGCTTTGATGGCCGCCACATAGCAGCCAAAACAGCCGTCACCATAGCTGGTACCAGCCGGCCAGACGACAGTATCTTCTGGATCCGGCACAAACAATAAATACTCCGGGCCCATTTTGTGGTTAGCAATAAAGCTCGCCACGTTGTCTCGCATGGTTGCGATCCGGCCCCGGGGCACCCTGCAGTAGTAGGGGGTGTTTTCCTCTCTGTAAGAGGCGGACGGCTCTGCCCAATTATCCCCCTTCTCCACTGCATGGGAACTTCTCGCCTCTTGTAGGCGGTTATGTTTTTCTTCTGAGTCAGAAGAACTATGGTCAGAAGAACTATGGTCAGAAGAGCTGGAATCGGACTCGTCCCCTGACGAGTCCGAAGAGGACGACGCCTCCCCTCTCCTAGAGGGGCCCGCCTCCTCTCCCTTAGAAGGAGCAGAAGGTAAATTAGACATGTCCACGGTTAGATGAGAAGGGAACACCTTGGTCCCTCTCTCAGAACTGTCAGCTTGACAGTCGCCTCGTTCCACATCTGGCGCCTGGTCAGATGTTTCGCTAAGGAGTACCCTTTGGGAGGAGCCGTCTGAGTTTGATATTCTAGCAGTCTTTTTTGTTCTGGCCATCACGTTCTGCATAGACACAGATTCAGTCGGACTTTGTATAAAGGGTAAAGATGGGTCCAGAAAAGGGCAGGCGGCACTCCTAGTCCTAGATTCAGCCGTCCCCGGTGACCGGCTGATCACTAACTTAGGGCGTGTCGTGTGCTTCCATGGTGCCATTTCAAAAAATAAAAAGAAAATTTAAAGTAGGAGAACTGAGTTACCTGAACGGATGACAGTTGATGAAGTCCTGAAAGTTCGGGTCAGTCGGCTTGTCAGAACAGGCGGTAGGCAGAAAAAGTCCGAAAATGTCAGAGCAAGTTCAGGGGTCCGAATGTTCTCGCAAAAATTTTCAAATGTGAAAATGACCGAAGTCAGCACTTCCTTTTATAGGCAAAATGAGAAGGCGAAGGGTCGCTTCCGAATTCAAATTTGGGCGGGAGAATCTCCCGGCCGTCTGCAAGGTGACACCTGTAACGGGCCGTCGCCTGTCACCGTGCGACACCTGTCACAGGCGACACGTGACCAGTCGCGTGCCACCTGTGAGGGGCAAATGATTAGGGGATTTTTATCCACCAAGCGCCGTTTGACAAGTGGACCAACCAGGTTCCGCCACGCGTCCTCCACGGACCACTTAAGACACGCCACGTGTCCACTCATGCCAAATGGGACAACCGGCCATCAAGGCCCATTTCAGTCTAGAAGCCCGATCGGCCCTAGGTTTACCTTAAACCTAGAGAGTTGCACGCTTCCCAAGGCTATAAATACTCGATTAATCCTCATTAATCAAGGGACCGAATAATTAACGGAACAGAGGAGAAACATTACGGAACACACTAATAACCGGCTGATCTCGCTAGCAAAGCAGATTACCTACATTAAATACTCTCACCTAGAGAGACCTTATTTACTTTAATTTCTGTATTAATTACTCCTTAATCAGGTACTAACTTGACCGTTGGAGGCGGAGCTCTCAGGAGTCTCCGTTATTTTGCAGGTACAGGCGTCCGGTTCCAGTCTCGGAATTGTAGCTCTCCCGCAGGACATCAGAAAACCCCAAAACAAGCGTCACTTGGCGCTTCAACTTTTCACCAAATGTCGCACCACGTAGACAACAATAAATTAATTTATCGTATAAATTTATTTTTATATCATAATTTTTTTTGGAGCGAAGGAAGTAGTTCAAAACGTACCACATTCATTTATAATATATTCTAATCCATTGAAATAAAATAATTCACAATCTAATATGATTTTATTACCGTATGTAGACCTGTCAATCAGGTCGATCACGGCTCATTTCGGGTCGAGTCACTTCATGTCACGGGTTAAGAAATTTTCAACGGTAGCCCAAAGTTTCGGGCTTGGGTCAACCCAACGGGCTTAGAACAGTTTTATTTATTTGATTTATTTTTGGCTAATTTTTAGAAATTTCTAATATTTCGAGCTTATTTTGCTATTTTTTTTATTATAATTTTTAAAATCGAACATTAGTCATTACATACCTACTACATAATTTAAATCGTAAAAAAATCACATTTATTCCTAACTAATTTTGTATCAATGATATATTTTAAAACCTGGTACATAAATAAAAAGTTTATCTTCTAATTCAATAAACAACCCAAGCATCGCACAGGCCACCAAATTAGTTATTCATAAAATTAATCAAAGACTGCTACGTGGCACAATTAACCTTAACAACTAACGGAGTTAATGGCGTTAGTCATTAAGGACATGTTGTGACATTTTTGTAAAAGTGAGTGGTACATGGTGAATTTGAAATTTTTTGATGATATATGGTGAATAATGTTAAAACTCAGGGATGTATAGTGAAAAATCCGTTGTAATATCGAGCAAGAAATAATCATCCTATTTAGAAATAAGAATTTACCAATAATTGTACTCCATAAGATACCATGAAGGAAACAACATGGTACCTATACAGAAAATTCATTATTTCAATCATGATATGCAATGACAATTGACAATTTAGGCATTAATCAAGCTATACCAAGTTACCATCCATTGAAGTAATTGATATGGTTGATTGCCAAGGCTTTTTTAAATGGTTAGGAATTGGGAGAGGAGCTTATTGGGCCCAAAAGCCATAACTCATTCTGTTTTAATGGTTACAGAATTAGTGAATAAAATTTGGGAATCTCCATCTCAAAGAATCCATTATAGGTAGGAGCCGAGGCGAAACCTCTGCTACATATCGAACAAGTAACAAGCATCTTTTCTACTCCGTATATGCTTCTTCGGTTCTTCCCTATCTACGTTGTCATTCTTCTCCTTTCTTCCAACTTTCCCCGAACCTCTTCTATATATATATATATATATATATATATATATATATATATATATATATATATACTAAAACAGATGGCACTCAAACTATATTTCGACACGTGTCACTCTATGGTTAAAAAATTTCCCGCTTTATATTCCACCCCCTAAATATATCAACTAAATCAAGATTATATGTGATAAAATAATATAAATATTTTATACTACTTATTATTTACCAGTACCATAATATACCTACTTCCTTCATATTCAAGATTATATGTGATAGAATAATATATATATATATATATATATATATATATATATATATATATATATATATTATATTATATTATATTATATTACTTATTATTTACTAGTTACCATAATATACTAACATCCTTAATATGATTATACATAGAAATCAGTGACGAATATAATCTCTGATTATATTTACTTATAATATCATACATCAAATTATTGTATTATCTTGAATATAATATCTATTATCTTGCATGAGATTCTTGGCATGTTTTTATTTCAATAAAAGTACGATTCTTTTTGACAAAGTATTTGTTCAGATTTATTAAAATATGTGTATGTGTAAACCTTTTAACACGTGCAATTGCATAAGAATTATAATAGTCTATAACTATACAAAAACACAAGCATTCAAAAACAAACTAACAGTTATTGGCTTAACATTAAAAATTATTCACTTCTTTCCCCACCCTTAAATAAAAGACTTTATTTTAAAAATATCATATTCTAAATGGATCATGATAAATTAAATAACTAATGAAATTTCAATACTTTTTCGTTAGCTATAAATGACTGCCGCCAAATGTTTTGTCAAATAAGATATTAGAATGTTAAACATAGATTAGACTTTGATTGTGCTGTTGGTGTGAGTAGTATTGGTATCTCTGGTGGCTTATGTTTGTACTGGAATAGTAGCATTATAGACTTTGTGCTTATTTCTTTCTTTGTCATCATATTTGTGGAAAAGTAATGCAAGGAGATATTTTCTGGTATTTTATTGGCATTTATGGTTGGCCGGCTACTGCCGAAAAATACAAAACCTGGCTTCTTATTAAATCTCTTTGTGAGAAGCTTGATGGCCCGATTTTTTTTGGAGGCGACTTTAATGAAATTCTTAGTATGGAGGAGAAGGAAGGGGGCGCCGATTCTTAGCGTAGAGCTATTGGTGATTTTCGTGATGTTCTTGATGAATGTAGCCTGCGAGACCTTGGCTTCGGGGGTCATTGGTACATATGGGAAAGGGGCATCTCTTCTAATACCATTGTTCGAGAGAGACTTGACCGTTTCTATGGCAACGAAGAGTGGCTTTCTTTATTCCCAAACTCTTTTGTAGAACATCTTGTTCGTTTCAAATCAGATCATACTCCCATTATAGTGAAGTAGAAGCGTCCCAAGCGAAAAAGGAAAAGAGGAAAGAAATCTTTTAAGTTTGAAACGACATGGCTTCTTGACATGGAATGTGAGCAGGTTGTACGGTAGACTTGGAATGATATAGAGGGCTGCTTGATGCTTGATCGGCTGGGTCGTTTGCTTGGTTCTCTAAGAAGTTGGAGTTGTAAAAAATTCATGAACTTCAACAAACAAATTGATGATCTTGAACAAGAGCTCAAAGTTGTACAAGAGGGTGCGATGTCATAAATCAACATTCGGCTTGGTACGGAGATCGAGAGAAAGCTTGATGAGGTGTATGAGAAAAAGGAGGCTTATTGGTATCTGAAATCGAGGTCGGCGGAGATAAAAGACGGGGACAAGAACATGAAGTACTTTCATCATAATGCATCCCAACGAAAAAAGAAGAATGAAATTGTGGGTTTGCTTAATGATAGAGGAGAGTGGTGTACTGATGGGGATGATATCGAAGGAATAGTCCAAAGTTACTACTTTAATCTTTTTGCTGCGGGTCTACAATCCGAGTCATCTTGTGATGAGGTTCTTGCTATAATCACCCCATCTATCCCTAGTGATTTTAATGAGCAGCTCCTACGACCTTTCACAAAAAAAGACATCTATGCAACGATTTGTGAGATGCACCCCTGCAAAGCTCCTGAGCCTGACGATCTTCATGCAATCTTTTACCAGAAATTATGGCACATTATTGATAAGTCTATTTTATATATATATTTATTCCCCGTCCCAATGGTCATAATTGTGCTTATTTGAGCTCTACAAAGCTACTTTTGTTACTAATATGCGTTTTCTAGTGTTTTCGTAGATTTGGTATTGTTTTATAGGAAATTGCAAATTTGGAGCATTTTCCTAGATTTATTGGAGCCACTACGAGCATTGGAGTAAGGTCGCATTTATATGACCACATTCCGAAGCCCAGGACCGGTTGGAGTCATCAAATCGGTGATTAAAGGCCCGGCGAAGAAGAAGAGTACAGGGCAATGGACCATGTATTTAGAACCCAAAGAGGAAATGTGAATTGGGCTAAGAAACGACCCAATTGAAGAAGTCCAAGCTTGCCTGGGAGCTTGCCCGGCAGGGCAAGACCTCGCCCGAAGGCGCGCCCGGCAGGGCGAGGAAGAAGGAAGTGAGTAGCTGCTCGCCCGAAGGCGCGCCCGGCTTCGCCCGACCGGGCGCATGTTTCTGAAGGAGTTTAAAGATATAATTTGTTTTATCTTTTTAGCCAAAGTATAAATACGATTTATTTTAGGAAGTTAAGGACGGTTTTTCACACTCTTTACTCAAATTACGGATTATTATTAGTTTAAGCTTTTGTTAATACTCTTACTTTCTCTCTCTACACTTTATCTCTCTACACTCTTGAGTTTTATGCAATTCATTATTTTCATTAAATTTGGTAACGATTTCTTCCCTTTTTACTTTTATTAATTTAATTGCTTTGATTTAATTATGTCTTGCTTTATCGCTTTGATCAGTTTAGATTTAATTATGTGCGAGTAGTTTTATTCTAGAGCTGTGGGGATCCATAAATAATATGAAGGGGTAAATTATTATTGTTGGTTGTTAATGATTGATTAATTTCCTATTGATTGATTAAATGCTATACAATTAGATTTGGCCAGGTTTAATTGTATGAGTTATGCAATATTGATTCGAGATTCGAGAGATGAGAATTGATGTTTAGGCTTAGTTTCTAGGCGTGTTAATCTATAAATGGTTAAGTCAAGATTCGAGAGATGCGATTTAATACCGGTAGATTAATTATGTGATTATAATACGTAGCAAAAGCCCTTTATGGTCTGATTAATTTATGCATTGATGATTGATCGTTGTGTTTTACCCTGGAGTATCATTTATTGGTGAACCTATACCCTAAGCCTTTTATTATTGATTATTTCCTTATTTAATTTCCTTAGTTTAATTGTTAGTTTAATTCCCACAATACAAATTGGTTACTTGATAATTTAGATTATAATAAATGATTAGGAATAAAAGAACATTGTTTCCCTGTGGATTCGACCCTACTTCCCTATCTACTTTAGTTAGAGGACTTAGGAATTACTTTTGATTAGGCGATACGACTAGAACCTGTCAAAATTTCGGGGACGATGTTACTACTATTGTATGCAACATTCTTCATGGTCGATGTTCTCCAGCAGACTTTAATTGCACTAATATTGTCCTGATCCCTAAGGTAAAAGCTCCTCGTAGTATGTCTGAATTTAGACCAATAGCTCTCTGCAACTTATTGTATATAATTGCCCCAAAAGCTATTGTGATGCGTCTAAAATCTATCCTTCCTGATATTATCTCTGAAAATCAAAGTGCCTTTGTTCCGGGGAGATTGATTACGGACAATACCCTTATAGCTCTGGAATTGTTTCACTTTATGAAAAAGAGAAGTAAAGGGCGGAAGGGGACGATTGCTTTGAAACTGGATATAAGCAAGGCCTATGATAGATTGACAGGGTGGAGTGGTCTTTTTTGGAGAAATTGCTGCTAAAATTGGGGTTTGCAGATTCTTGGGTGAAAATCATCATGAGCTTCGTATCGACGGTTTCCTACTATTTTGTTATAATGGTACGGTGAGTGGTGACGTCAGACCCTCCAGGGGGTTAAGGCAAGGCAATCCGCTCTCTCCTTATTTATTCATCATCATTTTCGATGCCTTCTCTAACCTTCTTTCCAAGGCTGTGTCGCAGAGTGAAATTCATGGAGCTCGTGCTAGCCGGAATGGTCCAGAAATTTCCCATCTTTTTTTTGTTGATGATAGTTTTCTTTTTGCTAGAGCCAACCGAAGAGAATGCTCAAAGATAGTTGATATACTCAGCAAATATGAAGCAGCTTTCGGACAGAAAATTAAATATGAAAAATCGGAGGTCTTTTTTAGCAAAGGTGTTTGTGAATCGGTGTAAAAAGATCTTGTGGAATTTTTGGGCATGAGACTTGTTGACGAACATGGGAAGTATCTTGGTATACCAACCATTGTTGGGAGATCGAAGAAATCCGTGTTTAGCGCTCTCAAAGATGGAATCTGGGAGAAATTGCAAGGGTGGAAGGAGAAACTTTTGTCTCGAGCAGGGAAGGAAACTCTTATACTATAAAAACTGTCATTCAAGCGATTTCATCATAAATTATGGGAGTTTACCATATTTCAACTTCAATTATTGATGAAATAAAATCCCTGACTGCAAAGTTTGGTGGGGTCACTCAAATAATCGTCAGAAAGTCCATTGGGTGAAATGGGAAATTCTTTGTAACCCGAAAATGCTTGGTGACCTTGGATTTCGGGATATGGCTGTATTTAACGAGGATATGCTTAGTAAGCAGGCATGGCGCCTCATCTCTTGCCCCAAGTCACTTTTGAGCAGAGTCTTGATGAAGAAATATTTTCCCAACAGTGATTTTTTGAGCTCTTCTTTGAGTCTCTCTCTCTTGTAGTCAGTCTTGGAGGAGTATCTGGGGCTCGAAAGCCTTGGTGATGGAAGGCCTCATTTGGCGTATTGGGAACGGATGCAACATAAATATCTGGGAGGATTCATGGGTAGCTGATGAAAATGGCTCAAAAATTTTGTCTCCTCGAACAGACGAGGTAAACTTTGTGAACGACCTCATCGATTTTGAGGCCATGGATTGGAATCATGAGCTTTTGGCTAGAATCTTTAATGAGAACGACATCAAGTGCATTCTCTCAATCCCTCTCAACCTAAGATCCCCGAAAGACTGCATTACATAGGCCATCTCCAACAACGACCTATATTTTGTGAAGACCGTATACATGCTGGGCAAGTCTTGCAATCTTGACCTCTTTAACCATGCTTGGATTAACTTGTGGAAGCTCGAAACTACCCCAAAAGTGAGGCACCTCAGTGACCCTAGTGGATGAATTCCCTAACTTCAAGGACCTGATTGAAGCTTAGGGCAGCGAGAATGTGAAGACACAACAGCGAAGTGCTACGCTTCTTTGGTTAATTTGGGAGCGTCGTAATAACAAGGTCTTCAACAACAAAGAAACCTCTCACAATTCTGTTCTTATGCGTATGGCAAATCTGGTTTAAGACTATGATAAGTATACTGCAAGAATTTATGGCTGCAAAACCCCCAAGCTTCCCAAAAGCTCGAAAATCTGGAAACCTCCCACGCAAGGCAACATCAAGGTAAATTGTGATGCGGCTTTAAATATTGAGGGTTGGGTGGGTCTTGGTGTTGTTGCTCGCAACCACAAGGGAGAGTTCTTGTTTGCTGGTGTTAGAAGATACAAGGCCTTTCGGTCTCCCGAGCTTGCAGAGTGCAAGGCAACAATTTATGTAGTTTGTTTGGCTAAGCAACATGGTCTCAAAAACAACATTCTTGAGTCTAACAACAGCAGCATCATCTCCAGACTTTCGAAGGCTTCTACTTATCTCTTGAACTTGGATTCGTTGCTTGATGATATCTTGGACACTTGCTCTTTCTTTGATTTTATTTCTTGGTCTCATGTTAAGCGAGAAGGAAATTTTGTTGCTCACCATTTAGCTCGTATCATTCCTTATGGTGTTGAAAAAATTTGGACAAATTGTTTTCCTAAAGATATTTCTCCTTATGTACTTATGGACAATTTGTCCAACAATGAATGAAATTACTTCCCAAAAAAAAAAAAAAGATATTAGAAGATTATGGTATAATATATACCAAAAAAATGATCTTTTGAGATTGATATGCATACTGCAAAATATTATTTTTTTATCAAACATATATATACACTTAGTAAACAAATTTATTTCAATATAATTATTAATTTATGATAACAAAATGATACTATTTAATAATAAATTGAGATTCAATATATTAAATATATTAACACATTTGTTATAGTGTATGAGTATATCTATATTTATGATAATAATAATATTATTATTACCAATGGATATAATTAAGTATCTTTTCATAAATGGATGGTCATGACTTGAATCTTAAAAATAAATTGAAATTATTTTATTATGTTTTGGGGTACATTTGTAGTAGCTAGCTTACCCTTGGAAGAAAATCCATAGATTTATAAAAGTATTTTTAGTTGGAGATGGTAAGTTCGGAGAGCCAAATGATGGTGAAGGGATAATAGTAATCTCTAATGAAAGAGCAATTTTGAAAGCATCTAATTAAGTTGGAGCTATCATAAAAAGTACTTATCCTTCTATTTTGCAAAATTTATGGGATAGAAAATACTTTCAAGAAAAGCCCTAACTCATGATAATATAGGTATTATGAATAATTAGTTAATTACTTACTATCAAGTGATGGGAAAATATATTTGAGATCTAAAGTATATGTAATGCGAATGCAAGCATGGAGATTAAAGACCTACTATTTAGTTCAATACCCTCATATGTTAACTATACTAGAGTGTATTCGTGCTAAATGCATGGGATATGTATTATATTAGAAAGATATTAAATATATAATATAAGAAAAAATATATTTCAAATAGGGGAAGTTGATTTTGATGTGGTAACTTAGGCTTGGTTCTTTTGAGCTGCTTTGGCTGCTGCGGTCTGATCTGCTCTGCTAAAGTCTGTTGTGGTCTAGTCTGCTTTGCTAAAATCTGCTCTGCTGAGTATTAATAATCTGCTGATACCTGCTTTGCTCTGTTGAAATATGATGTTCTCTGTTCTGCTTAAAAGCTCAAAAGAATAGGGTCTTACTCTTATATATATGTCGGTGGCCACACAATGTGGCTAGCTATTATGGGGGTTACTTTGTCAAAGTTATAGAGGTTACCCGTTCAGTGTTATAGGGATTATTTGGTTAGTGTCATAGGGGTTATTCCATCAGTGCTATAGGGGTTACTTTGCTCTTTTGCAAGCAGCTATTCGGTGAGGCCAGTCACACAAAAAGCGTGTTGTACGTTTTTTTTGTTTTGATGATTAGAGAAGTGGAAGTTGTTTGGAGGATAGTCCCTAAAAAAATGCATATAATTGAAGGGTTGGGAATTTTGAGTGCTATGATGAATTGTTGATAAAGGAACTGTATAAGTGTTATGTTATTAGTAGTTATTGTAGTCCCTTGAAAAAATACAAAAAAACAAAAAAAATATTGAGATGGGTAGTCATTGATGTTTTGTTTTAAAAGTAAAATAAATAAATAAAGTCGCAGGGGTGGTTATTGGTATTTTAAAAAAAAAAAATGCATGAGATTTGAGTATTGGGGATTTGGAGGGTTGTGGTGAATTGGCTCTTAAATTATATATAAGATTTTCCTTAATACCAAGTGTATGTTTGGTTCAATTTTGGAATGAGTTTTTCCTTCTTCTTTTATTTGATACGTACTTGAAGTATTGGTATGGGTCAAAATGTCATCAAATCCATCTATCCCTTTGGATTTTCAAACCCTTTACCTTGGGTGATTGAGGTATGGGTTAAAAATTTATTTAATTTATTTAACACAAAGTTTTATACGTGGTAAGCCACACCGTACGTGTGGCCGGGGTTACTTATTCAGGGGTTACTCGGTCAGGGGTTACTCGGCCAATCAAGGGTTACTCGGTCAGGGGTTTCTTGGTCAGATAGAGGTTACTCGATCAAGGGTTACTTGGTCATGGGTTACTCAATCGGTCAGGGGTTACTTGGTCGATCAGGGGTCACTCAATCGGTCGAGGGTTACTCATTTAATGCTTTGGTGTGTGTCAGCCGGCCACGCAGAAAACACATTGTTTAATTAATCATCAACCTAACACATGGTATGGGTTTAAACCATTTGAAACCTATACCTCAATCATATATTTCATAAACCAAACGGTCCCTAAATAGATATTCGTAACTTTATTTATATTGGTGTAACTTTTGATCATTTACGGATAAAGATATACAATATGAACAATTGTGAATACGATTTTTACGTTCTATGACAATATTATGGGACTAAGAGGGTATGTTTTTATTAGTTTGATTGAAACAAAAATACACATGAAGGATGTTGCATAAGATATGTAAATGGGCATAAATCATTTTGATCTAAAAGGTAAAGTTTATCAATATAGAGCATAAACCTTATTCATATCTTTGTTTCTATGTATTTTCTTAAGCAATAAATTGCAAACATGGTAATGAGTATTGTGATAAATGGGTACACGTTAAGTTAATTATGTCTTTTATTATTGTGCATTAAGCAAAGTATAACTTAAATTTTATGATATATTATTTAAATTTTTAAAACCGTGCAATTACACGAGTTCTATACTAAGTATATGTCTTATATTAACTATGGCCAAAAAGGATTCACAATTCACAAATTGGCCATTCGATAGCTTATTTTGAATGACACTTCGAAAATTGTGGTACATTAGATACTTACGCAGTTTCAAGTTGAATACTTTTGAAGAGCTATTTGTTGTTAAATTAGATTTTTGTCCAATAGTAGATATGATGTAGTTTAGTATTATTGTTGTTTATAGCAATTATTAATAATGTGTTTTTAGTTTACCTATAGACATTATCTATTCACAATTAAAACCATGATTTTTTTTATTTATTTTATTTTTTGTTTTGTCTCAACCTAACCAATTTTACGGGCTAAACACTTTAAAGTACAGGGAGGTTTAAGACAAATCTCTATCCTCAAGTGCCTCTAATGAAAATTGAAGACTCAATCTTACCACAAGACCAAATTTTGCTAATTTTAACTGTGATATCACATACTTATATGGATTAGATATGTATTCTGCCAACTAATGATGATATTGGAATAATAGTTTGTGGTATTGGAATAATTGTTTATGGTATTGGAATAATTGTTTATTTAATTATTAATATAAATCATCAACTAGGAGTTTCAAAAATGTTGACATGATGCAATATAGATTAATTTTTTGTATAGTCTTTTTTTGATTTTATAACTCATTTACGACATAAGTCATATGCACATCTTAAAACATAAGGAGCAATTTTATTTCAATTTTATGGTGCTTGCTTTCACGATTTTACAAAACATATATAAATTGAACCCTTTAGTTAATGTCCAAATGTGGTGTAGATAATGTATCGCGATTGTATTATTAAAAGATAAAATAAATAATAATCTAATACAAATAGATTAATAGAGAATATTTTTCAGCATGGTCCCGTAGCTCAGTTGGTTAGAGCGTTGGTCTTATGAGCCGAAGGTCGCGGGTTCGAGCCCCGCCGGGACCAAAACTTAAATTTAAAGTTATTTCCGTCAAAAGTGACAGGGCCACAATTGTCTTTTTTATGCTTTTCAACGCTACGTCGATCAAATCGAGGAGAATGCCAGTGTGTGTTTCATTTTATTTTTTTGAATAAATAGACGGACCAAATTTCAAGTAATTCCCAAGTTTTTCATCGGACCCGGAATCAACGGCCAGGAAAAGTACAAAACCCAAGAAAATACAAATATAACCAAAAATAGTCAGAATTTTACCATATTTTTTGTGTCTCACATCTCAGGTATATTCCGTATGAGATATGATGACTGTATCAAACAATTCAAAAAAATAAATAAATAAATGTTAACACTTTGTTAGTTAGGATAATTAGACAGGTTGATAATTTTATAAATATCAAATTGATTATGAAATTAAAAATAATATATGTAGTAATAAAATGGAACCCCTGTCATTTGGTTGGTCTGGTGTCAATTTGATAATGGTCTGTCAAAATTAATCAAATGAAGTTGATCGTAGTTGGTGGAGGACTGGAGGGCTTTCGCTTCTTTGGATTGGTCCATCTATTTTGGTTTGTGCGTGACTAATTGATTATACTTTTATCATTTATTTATTTTCCTAACAAATCATGTAATTAGGTTTGGATTTTTTTTTTTTTTAAAAAAAGAAAATCTATCCTAATTGTATAATTCATCATTTATTTTCCTAACAATTCATGCAAAACCGCGATCATTGTATATCATTGTGCTTTAGAACCTAATTCAATGAAAAAGTTTATTAAGTGACCTATAAATTGATATTCATATTATCAATTATCAGTATATAACAAATTAAATCATAATTGACTATAAAAAATCAATTAGCATAAGCTAATACTTTTTGAATTTGATAGTGTAACAACCCGATTTTTCCAAGTTGATAATTAAGATTACTCATGAATATAAGCAATTCAAATTGGTAGCGAAATAAGACTAAGATATGTTACGGGCCTACAAAACCATTTTGATATAAACCTTAAATAGTAAAGAAATATAATGATGAATCCTTCAATTGGAACCTTGCAAGTATAATCCCTTAAACGTATTCAACTAATTCATTTCGAGCCTTCAATTGCATCTATTAATTACAAAGAGAAATACAAAGGCAAAACATTCAAATTAATTGTAAAAATGGCAAGATTTATCTGTTTTAACACATCATAACATTTTCTCTCTTTGCTCAATGGATCCAAAACACATTTGTAACTTTAATTAGCACCTAATGACTCTAGGTGCAATATATTATATATATATATATATATATATATATATATATATATATATATATATAATTTTTTTTCTCACAAGCATTCAAATCATAACATAACATGGTAATACGCAAACCTTACAATTCTCCGAGTTTTAAAACAAAACTAACAAAATCGTTATCTATATAAAATGAAAAGTCTTGCAAGGTGTAACAACATACTCCTATTTAAGTAAATTAATGCTGTATATACGTTGCTTTGTCCTCAAATCGATTGATGAGAATAATTGCTTATTCGAACACCTTTTAAGATATAAAGCTGTGAAATCGAGCAATGAATCCTCACCCACCATTAATTTAATTATATACAAATAAACAAATACTTTAACATAATAGTACTCTAATTATTGTTAACTTATCGCTATAACGAATAATGATCACTCACCGCTGGTGCATTGTTGCTTACATCACCATCATACTTTTAAATAAATAAAGTCATAAATGAAGGATAAAACCATGAGTGGATAAAATAGTTTATTTACATAAAATATAGGTAAAAAAAAAGTAAGTAAAATTATGGTATAACTAATACGAGTATAGATCATACTTTGTATACAAAGTTGTCAGAGTACATACATGGTTATTTGTAAGTTCCTAAGTTGCAATAACACTTCTTATTAATTCTTATGGATAAGTTTAAAGAGAAGGGTAGAGAAGTTTGGGGTAACTTTATTACAATACTTTATTGTACTTGGTACAAAATGATAAGTGTACGTTATAATGTGGATTCTTAATTATTTTGATAAACTTATTGTTTGTTTTGCCTTCTTTATTTTCTATATTATATATATATATATATATATATATATATATATATATATATATATATATATATATATATATATTTATGTGTCAAGAAATTGTTTCTTCAAATAAAAAAAATGTGTCAAGAGTGTTGCCAGTAACAAAAGAAACTCTAAGATGACAACAATAAAAACTTTATTAATCTCTTAAAAATATATTTATTACAATTGATGTTTCCGTACATTAATCTAATACTATTACCCCTAAAAAAAATAACATTATTTTTTCTTAATAGTATGGAGTATGATTTTGTTTGTGTGCTTAAGGTTTAGATCATTCATGCTTTTCAAAATTGATGATTATTATTTTCTGTATAAAACACTGCCTCCCCCAAGCCTCAATCATTGCTTGGTGGCTTGGTGCTTCTCACAAATGATAACAATTTGTTAAGGGTGTCGTTAATTTTGGCCACCCAATAATATCTAAAAAAAAAAGATGACTTAGGTATGGTCACAATATTTACCAGGGTGTAGTTCATTTCGCCACCTAATTAAGTATACAGTGTACCTATAAATACACAAATCATTCAATTTTTCTTCATTATTTTTTATTATCATTCGAGCCATCCATTATTATCATTTTGTAGGTAGTATTGGAGGTTTTTAGACATTTTATGAAGAAAAGTGCCAATTTGATGACATTTTTTTTTGGGTGTTTAGAGAGCCACAAGGGCGAGGGTGAGAATCGATCCCGAGATTTCCTGGAACCGGAAGGAAAGTTCTAACCACTTGAGCTATTCCTTGATGATGAGTATACATAGACATTAGAATGTAACTTAAAATCATTTTCATCACTACTATTATACTCGTAACTATCTAACAAATGGACTAAAATATACCATAAAAAAGTAGATGTTTCAAAGTTTGTTTTAGGAGTGAGGTGAAATAACCAAATAAATTTAAAAGAAAAAATAATAGCCTTAATATTATTTAAAAAAAAAATAAAAAAAAAAAAACAAAACAAAAACTTGCGCTTAGTACTTCATATTTGTCATTTGTCATTTGTCATTTGTCAACCCCCTTAATTTTGAAATTAATTAGAAGAGATAACGCTCGTACACCATGCATTTAATAATTTATGATAAACAAAAAAGACTTTTTTTATTGTTTGTATCCATGGAAAATGTGGAATAATTTTGTCCCTCATACGAAGTATAAAATAAGAAAAAAAATAAAATAAAAAGAATAAATAATGAAAATTTCGAAAAAAAAAAAAACACCAACTTGCCCTTTTGTCTTCTCCTAGTGTATAATAAGGTTTTGAGTATGGTTTGCTTCTCTTTTACTTAAAACTCAAAACACAACAAAGCCTCAAGAAGAAGATCATTTGTCATCTCCATTTCTTTGATTTCCTACCAAATTTGGGACACTTTCCCTTTTTTCTTCGGTATGTTTTACTATTCCTTTCCCATTATAGATCTTCATCTTCATTTTAATATTTTATTTTGTTTTGTTCTTCATTTTTTGGTTCAATTGATGCTCTGTATTTTTCTGGGTATGTACCCAATTCTTGCTTTTCATCCTACTGAGTGAATATTTTTAATTATGTAAAAATTTGCCTTTTGGGTTCATTTAGCTGCTTAAATTAATGGCAGAAAGTTGGGGTTTTTTTTTTTTTTTTTTTTTCATTGGTTATCTTCCATTTGAATTTTTGTATAGAATTATTTAAGGTTTTAGTAATTATTTTTAGTGTTTTGTGTCCTTAATTTTTGATGTGATTAACCATTTAACTTTGATGCTCAAGAAATTAGAGCTAATGGGTTTTTGAGTTGTTTACCCCTTGTCGCAGTAATTAATTATATATAGTTTTAAATTATTTGTTACTATATTTTTGACTGGTCTCATCTCATTAGATTCACGGGTGCAATATGCTTTAAAAGTTTGGTTTGGATTAATTTTGTTTTTAGTTTATACATTGCATATGAGATTTATGTTAACTAATTGATTATCAGTAGAGATTAATGTAAGTTTTACTGTAAACTGATGAGTGATGATACATCATTCTGGAGGTAAATCATACCTTAAAATGTGTTATCCTTTTTTAAGTTTCTACAAATCTAAAGTTTATTTCCTAATCGCGGTACCTTTCGTGACAATGTTTTTATTAGCCATGGTCTCATTAAATTTAACATAGAAAATATTCATTTGGTAATATATTTCCTTTAGTCTAAATTAATGAGCTAAATTCTGTTGCTGAGATGTAATGGAACAGTTCTTGTTGGGAAACAATTTTATTATGTTCCCCTTCAATGGGAAGAGTGGTTGATAACTGATATTGACTAATAACTTTGTTTACTTGTTGAGTGTTGGAAGGAGTAAGTTAGGTATTAGAACCAACTGATTAACCATTCCGATTCGATAGATCTTGTGCTGGCTTTTTCTGAATAAGAGAATTATTCATATATTGAGGCTCGAATCATGTAGTTTATCCACCTATCATGAAGCTATTTATATGTAATGATGTTTGATTATGGTTGAGGATGCAGTATGTTTACAATATGCTATATTTGCGCATCATAATTAAGGGAAAAAAGCATAGGTAAAAGCGAATATATTAAGCTGGTATCTCCTTGGAAACCATAGAAGATTGTTCTGCACTCAAGTGGCTTGCTAGATAGTCTATTGCTCCATGCTCCTTCCCCTTTCCCATTTATATATGTGATTGCTATACAATTCGTCGCAATCAAGCTTTTGTTGGTCAACTTTGTTGCTTCTGGCTTCTTTGAGAGTTAAGTCTCTTCTCCCATGCATCATTTACATCTTCTATTTGTGTGGCCTTCGATCTTCAAGTATAGGCGAGCTAGATATTAAGTACAGATATGTTGACAGATGAAGGATCCTTATTGTTGGTGTCAAAGTATACAATCTAGCTTGTGGTGCTCTGTAGTATGAGCTATCATTGTGACTCTTGAGCATTAGATGCTATTGCAAATCTATGATTAAAGTGCATGCATTTTAGTTACTTGGTATACTGAGATGTAGTCTTATATGATCCGATTCTTCCTTTCATCTCAAGTATGTGTTAGATGTTTGACACATTGATGTGGGTAGGGACTAGGGAGTCTATGGAAATTGTAATTTAATATTGGACCAAAAAATATATTAATTCAAATTTTAGCAATACAGTCGATTATTTAATTTCTTACAATAGTTTTATGATTTCAGTAATTGATAATATTTCTATATGCTGTTTTTCAGGTCTAATATAGATTGAAGTAGGTTTGTTGATCTCATAATGGGTTCTGGAGATTGGTTCAAGACAAAGATTTTTAGAAAGAAGGTGAAGCTTGACAAAGCAAAACAATCTAAGGTAAGCATGTCATTCTTGTCTTACAACTTTTTAAACATGGAAAGATACTTATTTGCATGAGTTATGACTACTTGACTAGATGGCATTGTCAAAATAATTTTTCCTAGAGTTGTATTAGTGTGACACTTTCCTTTTCTACACATGCAATACACATTTGTGGAATAATCTCTAAACTAGCATCTTGTTGCTCAATCGCTTTAATGTACAAATGAGATAATAATCGCTTTTATGTACAAATGAGGTAACAAACATATGTGTGAAGTTCATTACTTTCTTTGTTTTTCTTTTACTGTTGTTTTCAATCATCAGCTGCGAGGGTTTAACCTCCTTATGCAGTTGATATTACATAGATTCATTTTTTACTTAATATTTCAGAGCAAGTATGCTGTTATACAAAATATATTGACTTTAGCCTGAAATTTCCTACCAAAAAATTAGAAATGTGTCAAAATCCTGAATCGATTGATAGGGGTTTACTCACATTGCTCTGAGCTTACTGATGTTGGGTTTGGTTGATATGTTAATTAACATATTATACCTGTCTTGTTATTAGAACTCATCATTCTTTACATGATTAATCATCTTGCTGTTGTCTGACAGGGATCTTCAGCTTCCGACAAGCCAAAAAACAGTGCTAATGGTGGTCGGGTCAGCAGTAAAACTAATGGCACTCTTGTGAAACTCAGTGAAAATGATGCAGCCACGAAGATACAAACTGCTTTCAGGGCCTATATGGTATGTTTTCTAACTGAGCTAGAAAACATCTATCTTTCATAAGGGGTAACGAACAAGGGTCGTATCATAACATAATTCTGAATGCTTTACTGTCTTCTACTGCAGGCAAGGAAGGCATTACGGCGTATGAAAGGGGTAATACGATTTCAGAAATTAACACAGTTCCAGTCTGTTAAGAAGCAATCGACAAATACGTTGAATAATCTTCATTTATGGAGTATGGTACAAACTCAAATTAGAGATCGTCGCCAGTGTATGGTAATCGAAGGCCGTATCAAACAAAAAAAGCTAGAGAATCAATTGAAGCTTGAGGCAAAGTTACATGACTTGGAGGTGTGTTTTCAATTCCTTATACTCAGTATAAAGTCATGGGTAATGCTTGTCTTCCTAGTTCTGTTTAAGTAGCTTCTTGTGCATTATTATGTAATCAACACTAGTAAAATAATTTAAAGGTGTCAAATGTGGATAGCATGCAAAGACAATGTGGGATTGTGATATAAAAGTAGGAACAGAAGCAAATAATGGGACATGAGTAAATCTTTTAATTTAGACACAACTTTAAGCTCACAAAATGTTGAATGAAATTGTCTCTTTACTAGGTGGAATGGAACGGTGGTGCTGAGACCATGGAGGAGATTCTAGCTAGGATTCATTATAGAGAAGAAGCAGCTGTGAAACGGGAGCGCACCTTGGCTTATGCATTCTCTCATCAAGTATGTATGCTAACCCAATGTAGCATCATGACAACATCTTTACATATACCTTTATCCCCGGGCTTTCCTTTTCTTTTAGGGGAGAAGGGCTTATTATTACTTTTTGTGTATATTACAGTGGAGGGCAAACTCTAGTCAAAATCAAGGTCCTGATGCTTCTGAACTAGGGAAAGCTGATTGGGGTTGGAGCTGGAAGGAACGGTGGATTGCTGCTCGTCCATGGGAAAGTAGATTGCCATCTCAGTCCATCAGCCCTAAGAAGGGGCAAAATAAGCTTACAAGCAAGGCTCGGAAAAGCAGTAACTCTACTACAACTACAACTACAAAAAAATCATTTCCTACTATATCTGCAGTACCTAATGGTAAGGCAACAACTGGAAATGGTTGAAGGGTGTCTTTCCCAGGAGCAGAAAAAACAACCAAGAAAGAATCAAACCCCAAAGTGCCAGAAAAAAAGCGTGAATCATTGTCTTAGATGTAAAAATATACAGATCATCAAGCGTTTGTGTAAATTTTCTATGGTTTTCATTCGAAAACGGCCTATTTTTACTCTTTCCAATCTATATTTAATGTTACATATGGGGGTGGTGTGAAAAATATGTTTTGCCTACTGATGTTGAATACGTCGTCTGTATTCCTTTTTCTCTTCGTACAGCGTTGTTTCTATTTGTAAATTTGAAGAGAATCATACTATTTATAATGTAAATAGACAATATTTTTTTGGAGAGATTACTCAGGATGTAATGGAAGGACGTTTCTGAGATACTTGCTTCAGTCATGTACACTGGCCACTGGGAAACCGATGCTCTGAATGTATTGTTTGATGCATTTAGGTTGCTTGTCTTGAGTTTTTCTCGCCTTTTCTTTTACTCAGATTCACTTGATCAGTGGCAATTAATAAGTTAGAATTATCACGGTTTGGCATAAATATACAATAATAAAAAGACTAAAGAACATGTTTAAGTGAAGCTGAATTTGTACAGTTGCTGTAGAAGATGGTCAGTCAACTTGTACAGCCCATTGTTTCCCTAGCAATGTTACTAGTTCATGTTCATACCCTCGTGAACTACGATCCAAAAGTGTGTACATTTCAGACTAGTTTAACAAAATTAGGGAGCAAATTGCTGTTTAAACAAGCGAAGTTAAAAAGTCCAATTTTAGCAAAGTTATAGCATCAAAAATTTATGTTAGATTCTCTTATAGTCCTACGTAATTTATCTTTCAAGCTATTGAATTTCCATGATATTAATCAGATTATTGTAATGTAATAATCGTGTCGTTACAACTAGCAAGGGCTTAATGCTGAGGTTTAATGTTTGATTGGCAATTATTGGCATGAAAGCACGTTTGATGATTTTTTTGAATAAGTGGTGCAATTGATTTATGTCGTTGTCTTTTCGTATACAAAGATATTAATTGAGCGTAAATATTTGACTTGAAAAATACAATGGGACCCTTGATACACCAAATTTATGGAATCCAATTTGATAAAATGTCTCAGACAAGTATGTTTTGGAAATACCTTTGATATCATTATCTCTGTATTATGATTTTCATGGTGTTATACAATCTGAGGAAATTCAAGTTACTCAATTCATGATTTGTTACTCAAAGGGCACTCTGGTTATTTGCACTGGCATTAGTAAGGGCATAATTGTCTGTAATGGGTTATTGGTGGAAACGGATGGTAAAAGGGCGTTAGCAGCGTTAACGATAGGATTTCAAGCGTTAACGATAGGTTTTTGAGATCGTTAGGGTTTGATTCCGTAGGTTAGAGGAAGCGATTTGAGTTTTTCAGGCGATTTGAGTGGCGATTTCGGTGAAACACGGCTGTGTATCATCATTGGTTATCTTGTGAATTGATAAGAATTACGAATTCCTGCAGTAAGGGTAAGGGATGTTTGGTGATGAGTAATTGAATAATTAATATTGCGCATCATGTACCTGTACCTACATTAGCATTGTCAATGCTTTGCTCAATTTCTGGTTTTGTTGTTGTGTAATATTAAGGCAAATATTTACGAACATGCCATTTGAGTTACAAGTTTTGTTACTCATGATGAGTAACCTGGGCTCACAGCTCACTACAATGAATCTGGTAATCCGAATCAATCGCTAAAAGTTCTTATTTTGACTATTTGTAAGAAAATTACTGGTCAAATAGGAAAAACTTTTAGAAATGGAGAACATGCATTAGTTGTTGCTTAATTTAATCCCCGCATAATGTGATATTATCCCCATAGTGGATCTATTAACAATAGGTGAATACATGAGCTTTTACTTGAGTTCTTTCTTTGACATTAATATGTGAAATTGAACAACATCTAATACACTCGTTTAGTATAGCAATTGGGCATCAATCATCTAAATTTCAATTTCTGATCAGGTCAAAAACATTGTTACATCTCCAAGTTTTTTAAAGAGCCACAAGAGCCGCTGATAAGAGTTAATCATATTATCTCCTAGAACCGGGAAGGAAGCTCTAACTACCTGAGCTATTGCTCACTCTCATCTACAAGCAATATTTTAGTGGCTTCTTATTCATATCTTAACTAAAATTTACAATGTGACAACTAAATCTGGACTAAAATAATAGGTAGTTTTTATTCATGTAAAGTGCAATACGGCCATAACCCATGTTATAAATAACATGGCCAAGGTTAATTTCATCCAAAAGCTTCTAATTTCAATTATGTTCAAGTTTAGTACAAGTCATTGTTGTTAAGTAATCTAATAAAGGAGATCCATTTTCATGAAGTTAAAGATTAATTAGTTTGCAAGGAATTGGTTTTAAAATTTGATGCGTATACATATGTTCATGTTAGGTGTGCGATACCAATAGTCAATGATATGGATCTCCTTCCATTATAGCAACAAATGTATAGGGCAATAGAAAAGACCAAGGAGAAATTCTCCAATGTGTCAATCAAAATTGTGTTCGTAGCCCAATTGTCGATCCAGAAGTCATAAAACCACATAAAAATTGTCCAATTTTGGCATGAGTTATTTTAGATTGCCTTTAAGTTTGGCTCATATATTTTTCGATTTGGTTTCGCACTTGCTAATTCTTTATCTATCTCCTCGTGTGCACAACTTTGTCCAAGCCTTAATAAAGTAAAAGTTAAGAATGTGGTGATATTTAATAAACAAAGGCAATACATGTGAATGAGTTTGATTTGGCAAAAGTTCTCTTAAACTTTGACAAACAAAAATAATCACAAAATGCAATTCATAAGAAGTAAAAGGAAAAAAATTACAAAAGTTGTACCCCGATTTTTATATTTTACTTCTCGCCAAAATAATGATCACTTTTAAGCTTAGAAAGTTCAATTTTGTATCTTCCATATTATCTTAAATGACCTTGAAAAAAAAAAATCTAAGTAATGACATAATTTGTATAGTGTTGAGGAGATGTTAAAATTCCAATAGTGAAAGGCACCTTACATAGTTATGATGCTTAAGATAAATTTCGATGCTAAATCGAATGTGGCCTAAACATTATTTAGGAAGTGATGAAGTACTAGCAATATCAGGTCTATTCCAGAAACTAGGCTTCATCTCTACAAAGGCAGGTGATTGCTGGTACACCATTGATGCAGTCTCTATCAAGATGCCAGCAGTCAAAGCAAAGATAACGTACCTTCTGCCCTCGGCTTCATAATCAAAGTAATGGAGGAGATACTTTGAACCCATCCATTCCCTCTCCACTTCTCTTCGGTTTTCATCCTGTTTGTAGGAGAGAACATAGTTATCACACCACACCCCTTAAGTATTATTGATTATGTAACAAGACAGCAGCCCTGAAGAATGGGATTGAACCTTGAGAAACATTTCTAAGGGAGCATCAAATATTGATTCAACTTCAGTAATATTTGAGATGGGATGAAATGCAGTTTTGTCGAAAAGCAGGCCAAGCACTGGCACTACTACCATGCCATTCTGTTCATAACAAGAAGGTTATCTGGTGTTAAACAGGGCTGATAACATGTAATTTATTTCAGGGTGGCAAGTGTGTGTCACACATCACACGCCAAAGCAGCTGAACACATGGACTGTGCGAATGCCACACTTTCCATTGTGTATCAGGCTATCAGCTAGCTTTTTACAGCATAATACCCCCATTATAAAAGATAGATCATTTACACAAACAAATTGATGTCCATGTAATAAACTATAGCATAACTGGGATCATGTTAAAAATGGAGGATACCTTCATAGAGAAAGGTTCAAGAACGGAAACGACTTCAACAAGTGAAGGGTCTAAACCAATCTCCTCATTTGCCTCCCTCAATGCGGTTGCAACTTCATCTTCATCACCTTCTTCCACCTTTCCACCAGGAAGTGCCACTTCACCTGTACTAAAAATATTCATGAGCAAAACATACGCCTGCCTTTTTCGGTACAACACAGAATAATAAGCACATAAAAGTATTGAAGTTGCTTCACTCAGTTGAGATCGTTTTCTACAGAACTGGTAAAAAGTTGTAATTATTTCAAAAATAAAAGAATCACTCTAAAAAATAAAGTGGTGTTTGAAAACTTATAGTGTGATCTATTGTGGGAAGTTTAAAAGATTAGAGGAGCGACTAACCGGAGTGAGACGAGAGAGTGGAGGAACGCTGAGTGAGAATGACTCGCAGATCACCACTGTCTCCTTCAAAGATGCAGATCAGAACTGCTGCTCTTCTATCAGTCAGCGGTCTTGGTGGCCGGTCATAACTTACAACGTTGGCAGCATCAATACCATTTCCAGACAAATAAGGCTGACACAGGCGGAGCCGTTGAGCCAAGTCTGATAATGTCTTCGGTCCACTGGCTTCAATTTTAGCATTCATTATCAGATCACTTGTAAAACTAGCAGGGCGGATTTGGCAACTCACCAACTTTAGTCTCCACCAACCAATTTTCTTTATTATGTACGGTTGGTGGTGAATACACAACATGAGAATCTAGGCCACATTAAAATCTGTTGCTCATCATTAAAAATTAAAATGCTGTCCAATAAAAATACAAATATATACTCTTAGCTATTTACTGTCCCATTATTCTTCCACATTCTCGAGATGTTCTTTTCTAATTTTCTTCATGAAATTAGAAAATAATCTATGCCAAGTAAAGGACATACCAATAATAAGAGGGCAAACATCAACAATATAAAACCATCACAAAAATTTATAGAAAAATTGTTTATTTCTTTCAGAAAATTCAGGAACAGTCAATTTGAGCCTGTGGAAACATGCATTTTCGGTATATAAAGAGAATTCTTAAAGCCGCCCCTGGTAAACAATCTTTGGTATATAGGATTTCTGACTCTTGCGTAATCAAAATACTTGACCAGAAACATTTCTACCATCCATTAGGTCTCAATATCCTTTCAGTTATCATTCTGAATTTTCATAATCGCCCAAAATTGATGTTGCTCTTAGAATGCTTGTGAAAAGAAAGCAATCAACACTATTCAACAAATCAATGCCTCTAACAATCCATAAGCCAAAACTAATAATGTCTGGAAATCACCGCTTAGTAGCCATTTGCAGGGATGGGGATCTTTCACGATATAGTGTGCGAGATCAACTTGTCCACCATGTTGAGTCCCCAAGTCGCTAGCCACCTTTTTCTACAACGGCCACAATACTTCTACTACATATATATGACAAAAGCAGCCAGGATCCAAATACTTAGTATGAGACTACTATTTGCTTCCAAATCTTCCTGGGCTTTATCCTGAATCTAATAGTATCAATTGTTTTAGAGCTAATTTTCATCCCACTTTCACATACTTTATTCTGGAACTAGAAGCAATATGTACATTGATAAAAATATGCGAAATGTAGATTTAGCAAAAATCATGAACTCAACAGGGGAAATAGTTCTCTGTTTGGTAAAAGATTGAAGCTTTCAGAGATGAAAGTGAGGGAAGTTCCAGTGGAGGCACAACTTACTGTAAATTATTCAATGATATATAAAGGTGACCAGGAAAATAATCAACTTGAAAAACCATCCATATCCCTTACAACACCAAAATACTCCGTACAATTTAACTTCTATTTCATTTTTCGTAATCTTTGATTCGTCAGTCATGTTAGACTATTACTCACCTTAGAAGTGAATTAAAATCAAGACACTGCTAGATTAGTTCAAGATACTGAAGTCTGATAGATTCAGAGATTGAATTCGTACTGACCTGAAAAAATTTCTTGAATGCACAAGTGTCATAAACGTGCTGACCCCTAAAATCTCGAAAATCCTGACAGAATAGTCAGCCAGGTTGGGCACCATTTTCTAGAAGTATATTTTACCAATTGCATTACTAACAGAAAAAATGACACATCCAAAACAGACCTACTAGGATTATATATTATTGCTTTCAGCATTCAGCTATTATTAAATACCTCTACATACATATTGCACACTCCTGTGTTCTACTTTGGATAGAACTAAGAGATGTAGATGTAGCTGAAATTTATTTTCAATCAATTCAACGCATAACAGTGTCTTTATCAGCAGAGCTAGGAACCTTAAATTTGGGGTTTTGCTCCAGAAAAGGTGGTGGTCTTTGATAAACAACTGATGCTACTCGAATCAAAATTGCAGCGGTAAGGCCCCATATCACATACTTTTTGTTGTCTGTTTCATGATCAAAAAAATGAATCAAATATTTGTATCCCATCCATTCTCTTTCCTCTGCTCTGCGATTATCATCCTGAATCAAGATTCCAACGAGTTTATGTCAAAAGAAAGAAAGCACGCAAAAATATTGTATGTTGAAGGAAAACCTGAAACTAAAGAGCAGAACCTTGATGAACATTTCCAAGGGAGCATCAAATACTGTTTCTACCTCAGCAGCATTTGGATCTGCCTTGAATGCATCTTTATTGGACAGTATCCCTATAACTGGTACCACCTTCAAGAGATGCTGCAGACATAAACATGAAGGTAATGTCGCAAAGGTCAGAGATTGCTTCAAATCTTAAGCTGGTTCAGAAATCATGCCGTCTTCCTCAGCTCTATGTCAACACTTGAAGTTTCGTTTATAGTTGATGATTTCTTAGTATCTAATTCTTTCCAACTAATTATTAGTATCATCTGGGATTCTTTCCAACCTAAAAAGCTAAGGGCATATCATGCATGAGAACTACAAACAATGAAAAACTGGATACTGCCAGGCTACCGGTATTGGGTAAAAATAAATAATATTTTGTAATTGTGATTAATTGCAAGAAACTGCCTGACATGTAACATACAAGACACATCAGAAGGTAAAATCAGTTACAAAACTCAAAACACCAACTCCCCAAATGATCCAACTGAAAAGTCAATCACCCAGCAATGATGTGATTTTCTAATTCTGAACAGGATAGGCAAATGCCACTGTATTATGCCAAAGGAAGCAGCAACCATGTGTTTTAAAAAACAAATTCACTTGACAAAAAACTTCAGAAAAAACGTTGATAAGAATTTCAATTTACCAAGAAAAGAGAAAAATTGTTCATGCATGGCATCAACTTTCCTTTCTTTTTGTCTCTTCAAGTTTTCACAATTTGTCAAACCCACAAAGTTTTCCAACTACATTTTATTTTTGAAAGAAGGTTTTCCAGCTACTTTACAGCATAAAAAGGTGAAATAGAGGGTCTTAAGGCATGCTTGTAATTTAGATAAGATTTTTGGGTGCCGCACATACTCTAATGGAAATGCTTAACTACTGTCCAAGTGGGTTAATGATGTTTAATTAGATTTGATAAAATCTGTAATCCTCTGGTAGTTAAGAGTTTAGACAGATACATCCTTGGACACCTCCTAGAAGAGCATGGTTTTTCAGTAGGTATCAATCTTTCAATAAGTCTTCATAGGTCAAAACAATTTACAGAATGGAATTAATTGCTTTAGACATCATTTAGATGATGTAGTTCAAATAGAGATGATATGAAATGGTGATCATTCACAACTTCTGCAATTGGCATGATTTGGGCTAATATGGTTCAATGCTTTAGACTGTAATATGGCCGTACTTAAGTTTTACTGTTTTAGTTTCTTTAATAGGATCCATTCGATAACATCCCAAATCCATGCATCTTGTATAAGAACCATGAAGGAACTGAGTTTCATATCAAGAGGGTAGTTATCAACTTCTCGTTGACAATACCCCTCCATGCTGTTTGGAAAAGTTCACTCAAAGCAGTTGGATATCGGGCATACTACTCCCAAATACTTTGTTTTTAGTTGGCAAGAAGAATCTTTCTTAAGTATATGCCGTTCACTAAAGTATCAGATAGTATATAATATCCACTAAGGCTCTATTCACCTCACCTTATTTTCACTTATTTCATGTTTAATAAGTACAAATAAGATAGAATAAGAGCTAAAAAGATCATACTCGTATAATATAATACAAGGGTTAGTAAATTGAGATAATATAAGTTCATGTAAGGGTTGATAAGTTCAAATAAGATACGAATAAGAGCTAAAAAGATCATACTCGTATAATATATTACAAAAATTAATAAATAGATTGAGATGAAATAAGTACATGTAAGGGTAATAAGGTCTAATAAGGCCCAATAAGATAAGATTATATAAGGGTCAAAAAGTTCAAGACTAATAAGATAAGGATGAAATTCAGGTGAAGAGAACACCTAAAGCTTCATTTTAGTACTCCGTTTTTTCCACCATTGACAAGCTATCATCTAGTAGGTTGATTCATAGGTTTATTAGGTTCCAAGCAGGATGATTCGAGGGAACAAATTGAGTGCCATAATTTAAACCAACCCTAAAAAGGTATTTTCCCTCCGTCTGGACATGGTAGTGTATTTTGAACCAGCAATATGGCAACCGATTCCGGAAAGAAATAGGATATATATATATATATATATATATATATATATATATATATATATATATATATATATATATATAAAGCCTAATTACCCTCCTTATAAAATCTACATAGCTTAATCTGCTGGAACTGATGATAAAGTTCTTACTAATTTGCTACTAAGTTATAAACCAACATATGAAAATGTAAAATATACCTTAGACAAAAATGGCTCAAGAGTGGTCACAACATTCACCAGCGATGGGTCTAAACCAATTTCCTCCTTTGCCTCCCTTGTTGCAGTATCCCTATCATCCTTGTCACCCTCCTCAGCTTTTCCTCCAGGCAATGCCACTTCCCCTGAGATCAAAGACCACTTAAAATTCCACATAAAATCTCAACCCCTCGTAACCAAAAATAACAATTTGACACATTCAACAATCTACTTTAATCACACTCCTTTTTCATCAATACATGATTCAAGCCAGCAACCACCACAATAAACAGATACTTAATTTACAAGGTTCAACATAAACATATTCAAATTCATCACCCAAAGCTTTATACTTGAAACAGAAAAACAACACATTTGCTACATTAAACAATCCATACTTAAAAACCACTCAATTAAACATCATTATGAACATTAATCAACTTAAACTTTATTTATCAAGTAATCAAAAAAACAAATTTGACACAAATAACAATCATAATTCCAAAACTTCTACCTTAAATACAACCATATAACATAAAACAGGTCATTAACCAAATGATAGTTTCTAGAATTTAAATATAATAATAAACATGATAAACGTTATAAACGAGGTTAAAACTAGTCATACTAATATGGACTTAATCATATTAATTTTGAAAACCGACAATAAAAAACCAAGTCAACATAATAGAAGGGATCACAAACCAGAGTGAGTGGAAAGGCGAGAAGATCGTTTAGTAAGAATAACACGAAGATCCCCATCAATCCCTTCAAAAAGACAAACAAGAACAGCAGCTCTTTTAGGCTTAAATCTTTCTCCATCATCTTCCTTAAATTCTCTGACCTTCTCCAAATCCTGACCAATTGGGTTGGTAGATTGAGCAAATCCAACTTGTGCTACAACCTTGCCACTCACTTCTTCGATGTCCGCGGCATCGTCGTCATCGATTGGTGACGGGGGTTTGTAGAGGCGGAGCTGCTGTGCTAAGGCGGAGAGTCTTAGAGAAGATGAAATGGGGGAGTGGGAATCCATTAAGAGAGAGAAAGTTGATGATGGATTTTGTTTAATGGGTATTGGTATAAATGGTATTGGTATGTGTAGGTTGAATTGTGAGGGTAGTTTTCGAAGAATTGATGATAGCATGAGTTGGGTTAAGAGATGAACATGGAGAAATTGATTATGCTTTATTTTAATGGTGGTTGATTGATTTGTTTATCTACTCTTTTTTTAGCAAGAAAGCTTGGAAATTTAAATTCAAGTGGTTGATAGTTTTGACATTTGCTGAGTTTTCTCATTTTCTGTGTTTAATTCCTTGAATTTGGTTAGTCTACTATGTACACTAATCAGTGTAATCACTATTATGCCAATTGTTGATGCTAGTTACCGGAAAAGTTTATTTTGGTTGACGATTGGTATACTTTATTCACGTGAAATTTAATTAGGATCTTGCTAACGAATACCTGGGCGCTAGATAAATATTATTACAAACTTACGCATCGATCAATGTAATTAATATTCATTTTAATTTGGGAATGTATTAATTTTGGAATGTATGACAAAATCACGCGTCGATCGATGTAATTAATATTCTTTTTAATTTAATATTTATACTTTTAGTTATCTTATCCAACGCCTCGCAGAGTTCGGTAGTTTTTGCCTTTTAATTATTTTTATTTTTATTCAAATGAAGTTTTAAGAATAATTAATCTTATTTTAGTTGTAAATTGAATTTGATTTGTCGTTTTTAATCCTTAATTGAAACTATCTTCTACTTCGTATAATCTTATAAGCACTTATCTAAACAAAGAAGTGGAAATAATGTGAACTAAGGTCCGTCTCTCTCCACCTTAAAACAATTATACGGAGTATTCAATAATAATAAGTGTAAAATAGTAAAGATCAGTAACTTTAAGAGCAATATTATAGAGAATCAATAAAATTAAAAATTTAATTAGTAAAATTAATTTCAATTAATTAAAAATAAGGTGAAAAAAGGGTCTAACTAATTTAATTTCCTCAACTTAAATTATTAGAAATAATGCAAAATAATTTGCAAAGAAAATTACTCTAGTTAACCAAAAGTTCAACAAAAAGGCTTAAGTTTAGTCCAAGTGTTTTTTTTTTTTTTTCTTTTTTTTTTGGCATAAACAAATAAAGTTAAGCAAATTAAATATTATGTTGGGGAGAACATTGCCAAAGGTAAAAAAAAAAAAAAAAAAAAAAAAAATAGGAAAAAACAAAAAAACACACACACGCATAAGAGTATATATTTTTCATCTTAAAAAATCAAACTTGAAAGTAAGGTGAAAATTACGACTAATCAGGTTAAATAAGTTTAGGGAATAGAGCGCACTAAATCTATATCATTTCTATAGAGGAGATACTCAAAACTCAAAAGAGAAAAAAAAAATGTTCACCATAACTTTCGGACAAGAAGTGTGAGAATTGAGATATATGAAAGATAATTGCAATATACAAGTACAAGGATTCATTTTAATTACTAATTAAATAGAATAGTAAGGCATAAAAATATAAGTACTTATTATGAAAAAAATTATATCATACTATTGTTATTAGTATAGAATCAAAAAAGAATTGAATAAATCATCAAACTAAATTACTAGAATGATGTTTATTTTTTAGCAGAAAATACAAGTTTATCATAGTGATTTTGTTTATTAAATGGCATCTAAGTAAATAAATAACAAATTTTCATTAAATGCGGACCTCACATAGGGATGACAATATTAGATGGATACCTGTTAATCTGATCCACCCGCTTAAAATAAATGAATGAAAACTCAAAATAAATGGATGAAAAGCGGGTGACGGATGAGGTGGATGATGGATCAGATCGAATGTGGATGATGATTTTTTCACCCGCTAACCATCCACCTACCCGTTTAACATATATAAAGATTTTTAATCTAAGAATTTTAATTAAAAAAATTTAAAATATACAATAAAAATACTTTATTTGTTGCAAATTAATTTTTTCAAAGAATATGTAGTTTGTGCATCCTTTTTATTTAAAATATAATAATAACTTATGGTAGAAATAACCATAAATTAAATTTTATGTGAACTTTTTTTTTCCTATAATGTTTATCTATTAGTCACCCGATCCACCCGTTTCACCCACAGATGATGGGTGGACGAATACGGATGATGGGTGAAGCGGGTGATGGATGGATGTGGATGCGGGTGAAACTCCACCCAATCCGAATCCGATCCATTGCATCTCTAACCCCACATATTAACTTGATGAAATTATTAATTTGTTTACGAAAAAATCACTTGATAAATGGGGACAAGCTCTATTTTTTGCGACCTCTTTAGCCTTTACCTCCTTAAGACTCAATGGATAAAAAAAAATCCTTGTCACGTTATATACTAGTCACTTTGTTTACTTTTCTGTGGCATGCAGCACCAATTATTGGGCCAAATTAAATATGAGTAGATGCAAACAGCCAAAATAGGTAATAACATGTAATATGAAACAAGTTGTATACTAAAGTTACTAACAAAGTATTTGGATTAGATGGTAAGGAAGTTGTTTCACCTTAATTATAATATTGGGTATAAAAATTTGATAACACACTAATTATAGAGTGTGATCGGCCTGAATTCGAATTAGTGAGAGTCTAGTATGCTCTGAACTATCAGATATACTTGTAATTTTGTCACATGGAATGGCTAACAAATTTTCCATATATTATGTGGAAAGTGTGCACATAACAATATAAATTCTGATGGATCTTTAATCACTTTTAAATTACAAGTAAGAAAAGAGAGTATTGACTAATGATGAAGGCTTGGAAATTGGTCATCATCATGCATTAAATAGCAAACAAAACTAGAGCAAACATCAACATTAGTAATTGGACATTGGACGAAGGTAACATGCGGGAGGATCATAACCCCACAGAAACGTACAACTTAATCATTTAAGCTAAAATTGTAACTTTGGTCCTCCCTACATTACCATAATTATTTATAACCACGTACGAGACCTTGATAACCGATGGCTCGAATGAAGAAGCTCGTTTGCTTGATCAATGCTTCTGGACTCAGCCGCGGTCAAGCATAAGCATTGCTTCAGCAGCAGCTATGCTGCTATCAGTGTATGTATGTGCATGACATTAATTAGTGAACCTTGTGAGTGTTGTGACTTACATTATGCACACATTTGAAATTGGAACAGGCCTGATAATCTACTACAGTAAATTAAAGTGAGCAACGAAAAAATGTCTGTATAAAAAGAAGGGCATGCCCTGATAAACAGCAACACAGGCAACACCATCACCTTCCTTCAGTATTGAAATACAGCAGTATGATCTTCCAGCTGTAGAAAGTCCCTGCAACCGACAAGCGTGCTGTACCGAGCACCCTTCGTCCTAAGCCAATAGCAAAGGACATTCACATGGTGCTATGGTGGATGTCACTCTCATATGTACCTAGGAATCTCCCTTTAATGACATCAAATTTGCTCCACTGCTTATAACTGAAAGTTAAAGCATAGCAGTGAACTTTTAGCTTTTTTTATCTTGTTGGGGTTGTGTGTTGGTGATGGACCCGACAAAATTGACTCACATTCGATTGTCTTATATGAACTACCCTAACTATACCCAAAATTTAACCTGAATAACATTTGAATAATTTACCATATAAAAAGAAATTGAAAATTGACATAACTATGATCCAACCCAAACCATGCCCTACCTGGCCTAAAATTGAGCTGAATGATTCAACGCTCAAATATGATAAGAACCAAATTAGCCCGAAATGAGTCCTATTCTGACTACTCATATGCCCATCCCTAGTTGTTGAGGGAATGCAAAAGGGTAAAAAAAGTACTAATAGTAAAAATAACAGAATGCGGTAATCACTTATCACTAATCAGAATCAGAACTGTCATTTCAGTCAGACCCAAAAAGGAATTCTGCCAATCAACCTCCACAACAGAAAGTTTATATCATCAGTATATTAAAATCTTCAATATGCCAAGCCCATGTCACATGAATAATGCTTCATGTTGAAGATTGCTTAAAAATTGACTACTCCTAGAAGGGTACAAGGTACTAGACTACTAGTTACTGAACTTTGCCTTTTAATGCTGTCGAATTAAACTGTTTTCTGTCAGATATTTTAGATGAAATTGTCTTGTCAACTAACCACAAGTTCCCCCTAGCTCAACCATTATGTGGTAATAAGAGATTTTATTCAACTATCTTCGTTTTCTTTTGTTTTCGTTGTATATTTTTTCAAGAAGCATCTCGCTTATCCCTCTTGAATTCCGTCTTGTCACAGCCTACACAAGCCAAGATATCTAAAAAATTGTGTTCAAGTTCTTTCCTAGATTTTGCTTTGGTTAAGATTAATAGGAATGCTGAGTATTTTGTTAAGCCATCCACACATTGACACGAGTACTACTTCAGCATGGAATGAAGAGTCTAGGTATCGTCTGTAGTTTAAAGCTTTAGCGTAGAAGCTAGATTGAGAAAACAGTAAGTCAGTAAGATAGAAATGATGAATTATGTGAAGTACCAGTAACATCTATTTTAGAGAATCGGGAACATATACAAGTACATATATGTGTATATGAGATTGAAGCTGATGAGTGATAAACGCACAATGAGAACATCAGCAAGAAAAGGTCGCAGCAACAAAATCTACACAGCCAGAGGTCCGAGAGATAGAAGGATTCGGTTGTCAGCAGACATTGCTATTCAATTTTATGATGTCCAAGATCGACTTGGCTATGATCGTGCTACCGAAGCAGTTGATTGGCTCATCAGTAAGGCAAAAGGTTCAATTGATAAGCTATTTGACAACTCTTTCCAACAACAGTCTAAGCACCTCACTCACTTAGATGCTCAAAACAGTTTTTACCAGAGTGATTATTATCTTACAGAAAGTATGTCAGGTAGCGAAGATTCCGGTGTCCAGGTTGATTCTCTAACAGACTATGGAGTGCTCAATCTCCACAACTCGTACGACAACATATCAACATACAATTGTACAATGGATAGCTCCATGATCTTGCCTTGCATTCAAATGGAAAACAGCTCAGAAGATCAATGCTTTGCTCATTCAACTATCTCAAGCCCTTTAGACCTACAGCATAGCAGTCTGCCTTCTATTCAGCAGATGGAGAATAAGGACCAGAATCCAAGAACGGTCATGTTCAACTCCAAATTTTCTTCAAAATATGGTGAGCATCCATTTATATCAAACTCTGGACCATTATTTTTTCAAGCTCCAAATAACGAATCACCTCCGATTCACACACCTATAAGTGATCCAGAACTCAATCTTTGTCTTCCTGGCAACTACACATCAACCTTCGGTGATTCTGAAAAGTGGTCTATTTTCTAATGAAGAGCTGTAATAGTTAACTAAAACGGATATTACAACCTGAGTTATGCATTTAGCCGAAAGCCAATCAAATTTATGAATACTGCTCTTTTTTCTGCTCTGATTGTTTAGGTTTTGGGTGAGTTTAATGGTGTGTTTGGAATGAAGAAAATGGAGAGAAAGGAAGGGAAGAGAAATGGAGAGATGGGGTATCTTTCATTTGGATAACAAATAAGGAAGGAAGGGAATTGGAGGGGAGAGAAATGGAGGGATTAAATTGTAGGAAATTGATCCCTCCAACAATGGGGAGATTTGGAAGGAAAACTCACCATTCTTCTCTGCCCTCCCTTTCCCTTCCCTCCTCTTCTCCTCCCTCCCCTTCTTTTCCTTCCCCTTTCTTTATCCAAACACACTGTAAATGTTTTAATTACAGATTTATATTACTAAACATTCTTTTCGCGCAAAAAAAAAAAAAAAAAAAAAAAAAAGGGTTACAAACACAAATAGTCAAAATCATCAGTAATTAAGGGATGATACATGAATTAATGAATCATATTCCGGAACTTAAATCAACTTGACAATAGTTGATAGCAAAGGGATCAGTAACAGAACTAGAGTACACATTTTTCAGCAATAATTTTAACAGTGCATAGATAATTTTCCAATGGTTCAACATCTTTCACATTTCAATATCATCAGGATCACGGAGAGGAAAGCGAAGAATTGCTGCAATGCCAGTCAGCTGTGCCAATTGCTCCCCTGAGACATGCATGGACGAGAATATATGAACACTTCCTCCAGAGTGTTTAATTGAATCGACCAAGTTAATGTATTTTTTTCGTGTTGCAATGTCAGCATTCCTGAACTGCTCATCTGTAATAAGAAGTGTTTGAATAGCCATCGATCATGAGCAACTTCTACATGCTTAGGACCATAGCATGCACGATCCGGATCATTTGATAGCATACTAAAAAAGTCCTCTTGGGCAGCTTTTGTATCCTTAATCATATTCATTATATTTGGTGCATCCAAAACCTCCTTTAAGCTATGCTTGTATCCTGAAGTCGTTTGCACGAGAACTATGCGTGACTTGTTCTCTATTATAGATCTCATCTGTTTTCTTTCCGCTTCCAGCAACAAATGACGATAAAACTGGTCTTTAGTGAATCCAGGGCTTGCAATAACAGTACATCGGACAACCTTAAAATCAACATGTTTCAAGAAAGCCTTTAAAACATTCTCAAAAAACATATTCAAGGCAGATTCAAATCCTGCAATATTAGGTCCATGTTTACGAGGAATCGAGACCTCTACTCGAGCACACAAAAGGGTTACACTTTTACCAACCAAAAGCACATGTGCCAATCCCTCCTGCAGTAACACCACAGCCAGATCAGCTTTCGCAGCAGGATCTGCAGTTTGGTTAAGCATATCCAAAACCAAGGAGTCCCAGTCATTCTTCCTCAGCACAAAAGGTCGTTGCAGCTCGAGTTCCATCGTATGGAATGCACCTATCTTTACATACTCGTTTTCCAAAGTGTTTTTGCCTCGAATACGTAAGGTAGAACCTTCTTTATCATATTTCACAGCCTCCACATTGATTTCTAACCTAAGTTTCATTCGTTCTGCATCCATCCCTCTAGAAGCCGTCTCTCACATTACTTTCCTAACAGTAACGCCTAGAACATGATCACCTTCAGCAATCAAATTGTATACAACCCACAGATCTTCTGCTTCTTCTGGAATCATCTTTACGCTGCCAGGGCCGCCACGAAGCAGATCCTTATGGACGATCTTCATCGTGATGTTTTGAAGGAAAAATGTTCTCACACCTGTTGATGAATCAGTGTTGTTTTGAACATAACATAAGTATTTGTAGGCTACAATATCTTGGACCGCAAGGAAAGTAGATTACCCTAACTACTTTTCAAATTAATTTCCCAAAAAAAAAAAAAAAACTTTCCTAATTATAGTAGATATCTAACATAAAATATACCCTAAAAATACATAGAAGTTCTTACGCTCATCTGAATAATGCTTATCTTGTAAAAAATTATCTTCTATTTTGATTTAAGACTACACCCTACTTTATAAATAAGGCAGGTAATTGCTACAGAACTTCGTATTATTTTTGGGAAGCATTGGATTATTGATTTTTTTATTTTTTTTTTTATTTTTAATTTTTTTTTTTATATATATCAACTCCATATAGTATTATTTTTAATTTTAAAAACAATGACAAAAGGCTAAGGTAACCCAGAAGAAAAAAGTTTGACTCAGAGCATACTCTGTAGAAGAGTAACATATTAAAAAGACCATCCTATTGAGAAAAACAATAACAGTGTCAATAAAGAACATATCAAAAAAAATATTCTAATTCATTCATACAGTAGATACATTTGCACCCCACGCAATCGCTCGTTGTTTGAGATGATTTATCAGTTTTCAAAATGTTTCTCCGATTCTGTAAATTACTGCATTCGCTAGGTAGACAACAACCACACTTCTTGGATTGATCATGGCCGATCAAGCTTCAACTTCCGGAATGTGATCAGCTTTGTTAACAAGGAATCAGAAGTGTAAGAAAGAGGGTTGGATTATGCAAGTATATTAGGATTGATCTTTGCTACTGCTGTTGGGTCACATACATACTCCTAAATAATTTGGCCTAGGTAATTTAACTACGAGTATTATCATAAAAATTAAAATAATTAATAATCATGAAAGATCTGAATTTTCTTAGCAACATATTTCCAAATGATTGGCTCATGGAATTATAAAACATATTAAAAAGAGTTAAATCCTTATTATCAAAACCGAAAAATACTGCTTTAGACAGCATATATGCATTGAAAGAGAAGAAAAGGAATATTAAAGAGAAGAAAGAAAGATCATTGCTAGTAAGAAAATTAAGTGAACAGCATCTAAAACTAAGGTAGAGTTCTCTAAATTCCTTGGCATGAGTCTGTTTCAATGCAATATACACTTGCACTTAAAGAACCATTCAAGAAGCAAAGATTAACATAGGAGTTATCTTCAAGCAGTATGACAGTATTCATTTACAAGGCAGAACAATATATTGATCCTCAGAATCTCATACAAAGTATATTCATAAAGTAACTCATAATCCTAGATTTCCGAATGTGTTTCAATCAACAATATTACAGTATTGGATATTTCACTCAGGTCAGAAATCGTGTGCACTAGGAAAGAAGCATAATTTACTAGCCGAAGACAAAATTTAAGGACATAGGGTAATGGCAGAAAGATGATATGCATTGTTCAGCTAAATACTTCATAGAACTTCTCAATAACAAGTAAACCAGAATCAATAGACTCCAAAGGATCCTTCCTTAGCCGATGTCTTAGGCAATTGGGAATAACAGTAGCGATATCCTCAGGAGTCACCTTATCTCTACCCTTAAGAGAAGCCAAAGCCTTTGCTGCTCTATTTGTAACAATGTCACCTCTCAAACCATCAACATTCAATTCAGAACACACTTTAGAGATTTTTACGCGGAGATCATGATCAATTTGAACAGAAGAAAGGTTGCTCCTTGCAGATGTAATCTGGTCCGTTAGCTTATCTTGATCTTCCTTGTAAGACTCTCGGAACTCTTTAGGATTCTTATCAAAGCGAGCCCTCTCCTCAACAATCTTTACCCTAAGCTCAGCATCTCTTACAGTTCCAACTTGAGCATGCATCCCAAAACGGTCAAGTAATTGAGGTCTAAGCTCTCCTTCCTCGGGATTTCCTGAACCAATCAAGATAAACCGAGCAGGATGTGAAATGGAAATTCCCTCTCTTTCCACAGTGTTCCACCCTGAAGCAGCAGAATCCAACAGAACATCCACCAAGTGGTCATCCAAAAGATTAACCTCGTCAACATATAGTATTCCTCTATTAGCCTTAGCAAGAAGTCCCGGCTCAAACGCTTTAATTCCCTCAGTTAAAGCCTTCTCGATGTCAATGGTCCCACAAACCCTGTCTTCAGTAGCACCTAGAGGCAAATCAACCATATTAATTTTAGTCAACATAACAGCAAGGTCTTCCCCTTTTAGGGCCTTTTCTCTTACTTCTACGCCCATCAACTCGGGATCTTCAGGGTCAGAATTAAACGGATCTCCTGAAACAACCTTAATTTCTGGGAGCAAATCCACCAACGACCTAACAGTAGTGGATTTCCCTGTACCCCTATCACCCATGATCATCACCCCACCAATCTTAGGGTCTATAACATTTAACAAAAGACAAAGTTTCATCTCATCTTGCCCGACTATAGCAGCAAACGGATAAACTGGCCTTTGGCTTTCTGTTGCAACCCTTGGAGCCTAAATAATAAACAATTTTAGAAATTTGACTGAAAATTTTCTTATCACAACCAACAAGAAACTTCAATTTCTAACATATAATTAATCAAACTGCCTATCCCTAAATATATTAAACAACATAAACACTCTCTATCAATCAATTCAACAAATTCCCATTCAATTCAACATTGAAGGATTATAAATGGTCTATGAACATGATCCAAGCATTCTATCACACTTCCAGTGGAAATGTGCAATACTAAACATATGCTATAACACCAAACGGCCCGTGATTATTTCGTAAATTCCAAATTTAATACAAAGTACCTTGAATACATAACTCATATAGCTTATGAAAAACATTAAAACAGTACCCTAATACTGGTATATTTATGTGGTAATATAAAATCAAACCATCAAATTCAAATTTAAATTCCGGTGTGGTAACCAAAACCTGGGGTTGAATCTCTCAACTACATTATTGCCTGTCATAGTTTCCCATACACCACAAAAATCAAATTTTCAAGCTAATTTATACCCAATACTAATGATTAATTCCTTCAATTTTTCCATAACACAAAAATCACATTCAATAGCACCAATATTGAAAATTAAAATCACATTTAATAGCGCAACATAAGAATCAAACCTGTACAGTAGAATTAATTTCAGTGGCAACATTGGAAACTGAAAATTGAAGCTGAGACCTATTCTTTTTCACAGGAATCCCAATTCCACCATAGAATTTTCTCCAATTAAATTGCCCAGAAACAACTGCAAAAACAAAAATTCCAGCATTAACAAAGAAAACCCATTTCAATTCTTACCAAATAAAGCAAATTAAGACACAAAATTTCATATTAGAAGGAGAGAGAAAATACCAGGGGTAGAAGAAATGGTGGAAGAAGAGAGTTTAGGGGAGGAAGAAGAAAGAGGGCGAGAAGCAAAGAGTGCAGTTGAAGAAGATCCAAGCAATCCAGCCATGGCAGTGAGAAGGAAGACTGGAGTGGAGGAGTAGAGTGTGTGGGTGTTGAAAGCTAAACCATGAAAATCATGAAATGAAAATTGAGAAGCGACTGGTCATTGGCTGGGTTTAGCATAGGATAAGGCCAGATAAGGTGATAGCTTTTGGATAATTTTTGCCTTTGTCCTCTTTCTTGTTTTCATTATGTGAGGGGTTAAAAAACTAATCATAGGCCATGGGCCGATTTACATAGTAATAATTGACTTACTCGGTTAGGGGTTACTCGGTTAGAAGTTACTCGATCGGTCAGAGATTTGGTATATGTAAAACAGTTACACAATATGACAGCCTGTAGGTACGAAAAGTTTAATTAAGTGCCATGTTGACTCATTAATATGTGAGTCAAAGGTCAAATTATTAACTCATTAATTATTGACATTTAATTAAGAAAAATTAATTTGGGTGAACAAACTAATTAATTAGCCCATTTTAATTTGGTTTATATAATTGTTAAGCCCAACATCCAATACACATCAAACCCTAACCCTAGGGGTGTCTCACTCTATAAATAGAGCTCTCTCTAATTCATTTGGGAGAGGAGAGGAAATAAGAAGACTACATCAGAAAACACAGAAAACATTTCAAAACTCTAAACCTCTCCAAAGAAATCCTCTCAAAACCTAGAAGAAGAACAACAAGCATTCGACGTGTCGTTCTACTCTAGAAGATCACCCGTGGAAAAGATCAAGCCTCAACGGCCTTCAACACGAACTTCAAATCATCAAGCACATCACAAGCCCGTGTAGTTTAACCTCTACGTCAAATATCTTCGATAGAGATCAAGCCTCGTCAGCCCTCAATCAAGAAACAAGTCAAAGGTCTATATCAAATATCTTCGATCGAGATCAAGCCGCAACGGCTCTCAATCAAGAAATCAAGTCAGCCCGTGAAACAAGTCAAATCTAAAGTGGAGATCGAATTAGAGGATTAAATTAGAGATTATTTAAAATTTGTGTTTACAAATTTGACATGCTCGGTGGGACAATTTCTACCTCTCATCTCTTTCTCCACGAATCAAAATGATGAAGCACCTTCAAGAAGTGACGATAAAGGACTACGTACAAGATGACATTGTTGTAAATGTCATGGTGATCGAAGCAAACACCATCAAGGAGGATGGCATATATGAAGCTACTTCTTGAGAAACTCATCAAAGACAGCGAGGAAAAAGATGCACAAATCAAACTTCGAAGCGAACAAATTGTTGCACTCAAAAGAAAACTCGAGAAACGCCCAATTGAAGAAAGTGAAGATGATAGCAGCAGGTCTGAACTTAGCATGAAGACAAAGCTTAGTTCAAAAAGTGAAAAGCCCCATGGTGATTTATTCAGCTTCCAAGCAATCCAAGAGATGTTAGCCAATGCTATTAAAAAACAACTCGGTGGAGACATCAACAAAGATGGTCGCTACAACAAACCTTACACCAAGAGGTTTGACAAGATGAGAATACCAAGCGGTTATCAATCTCCTAAATTCCAACAATTTGATGGGACGGGCAACCCTAAGCAACATATTGCGCACTTCATAGACTTGCAACAATGCTAGGACCTCTGAAGATTTACCGGTCAAGAAATTTGGCCGTTCTCTCAAAGGCGTCGCTTTCGATTGGCACACAGATCTATTTTGAAAGTCCATCGACAATTGGGAGCAAATGGAAGAAATGTTCCTCGATCGCTTCCTCAGCACTCGTCGTATTGTTAGCACAACTGAGTTAACACAAACCAACCAGTCGGACGATGAGTTGGTAGTGGAGTACATCAATCGATGGCGAGGATTAAGTCTTCAATGTAAGGACCACTTGTCCGAAACTTTGCAATCGAGATGTACGTCCAAGGCATGCATTGGGATCTTGCTTACATCTTGCAAGGAATTAAACCCAGAACATTCCAAGACTTGGAAACTCGGGCTCATAGGATGGAGTTTACGATAGCCAATCGTGAAGACGAATCAGATTAGATGATCATCAACATCTGCAGACATCTAAAAATGTCTCCCCAAAACCAAACCTGATGATGAACAACCTTTCACCGCCATTATTGGTCTGGTCGAGTATTTAATCTTGAGAGTGCTTAAATCCCATATTCGATCAAACATATTCAGTCCATGAATCAGTCCAAGCATTTATTTAAACTCAGTCCAACTCGCATTTCAGCCCAAACCCTTTAATATCATTTCGTGTTATATATTAATTAAGCCCGATTAATAAAATAATAAAACCCTAAACCTGAAATAAGCCCGGAACAGCTAAAATGGCGCCTAAATATCACATACTTAATGCTTAAGGAAAAGGTAAAATTGAATTTGGATGGATATTTGGAAAACAAATTTGCCGTGTCACGGCAAATTGCACCGTGTCAAGGCAATTTCTGCTATAACGCGGCAATTTTCTAGGGTTTCTCCGCGACAAATTTTCAACTCTAGGGTTTCGTGCATCACCCTGCTCATTTCCTCTATAAATACGAGGCTGATTTCTCAGTTTCGGGGGACAAAAAATCATTCTCTCTTTCTCTCTTATGCTCTAGCCTAAACACTAGTCTTCCTTATTCTCTCACAATACATCCCTTAAGCACTCCCCGGAGTCCGTACTTTACCCGCAGCTCTACGCTTAAACCAAGGCATGAATGGTAGAACTGTTTGAGAGTTTAGCCCCCAAATCAACTTAACTTTCATTTGAATTAATTTCTATTTTACTATTTATTTTCCTTGAAGTTACTAACTCGTTTATTATTTTGTAGTTGCAAGAAAAAGCAATCAAAGTAAGGAATCATGTTCCTTTTGTTCCTGTTATATTTCTAACGATTTTTGTTATGTTTTTCATATACTAATAGTTATTTTTTAAGGTTGAATTGCTTCCAATGTTAATGTTGATTTTATTATATTTATTGATCACCATATTTCATGTTTAAAAGGAATATATAATTGAATATAATGCTTAATAAGATAATTTGGACGACCGGTTTAGGTTTCTTTTTAATCTTATTGTTTAATCAAGTGATCATGATATTTAGAATTATATGTTGCATTAACATTTTATCAATTTAGCATAATAATAGTTTGGAGCAAATTAAATCTTTGTTTGTGTGCCTTTGAGATTGTAGGAATACTTTTCACAATAAGAATCGTGTAGAGGCCAATACGGGCGAATGTGACTCCATGACTCACTTTGTACCATCATCCCCGATCCTCCTTTCGTAGTTCCGAACCATATGGAGTTAGTAATCTCACGGATTATGAATGGGGTGTAACCTTCACAAGTTAATCGTTGTTGCCTTAAATGATCCGTGAACGGTTTACAAGTTCCTTAAAAAATTGGCGGCTCCATGCTTTGCTTTGTCCCTAATCGTGTCCCTAATCGTATGTCAATTCCCACTTCCTATGAGTGCCAAACATATTCACACTATGCTTAACGTAGGCGCGCTTCGAACGACGCCTACAATTTGGCGACTCCACTAGGGAGGATTCTTGGTTACTTATCGATTTGAGTGATCGGTATTTAATTAAGATGAGTGGATGAGACTTGAAAGATTTTTGAATCGTATTCCTGTGATTAATTTGGCATTTTTTGCATATGCATTGATGTTTTAACGTCGTATTTAGGTTCACCTCGTAGGAAAAATCGAATAACCTGATCGCGAACGAAAAAACAGAGGCACTGGTCTGATTTCCTGACTGTCGTGCCACGGAAAAATTGTCGTGTCACGGCACAAATCAGTGTCACGCGACAATCTGTATTGTGACACGGTATTTCCTGTCGTGTCACGGAAGTCCTGAAATCCTTCCAGTGGCTTTGTATTTTTCTCGTTATTAGCTTCCTTCATTTTTTTTGACAAACTTATGTGTTTTACATATGTTTTAGCCTCAGGGGATTCAAGCTCTATCAACCCGAAAATGTTTATGACAATAAGGGTTCATCCGAGTTATTAAATCCACCCAAACCATGGAGTCAAGTTCGATTTTATCACGAACTTGCGGAGCCACCCGTTGGCATACACCCTCAAGGGAGGCTGCCTTGTTAACGTGCCCAAACTCTTAATTATGGTACCTTTTTGACACCAAAAATCTTGACCATAGTGGAACATAGAACTTGACCTTAGGTTGCGAACTTTTCATTGCATCATCGTGACTAAGTGTTACTTGGCTTTATTGTTGTGTTGCTAACCCCAAGTGTGTTTGTTCATCTTGTTATTTTGACTAATGAATGACCGAGGGTTTTTATTCCACATAGTATCTAGAACAGACATAAAATTGAATATAATATGGGAAATAGCACCTGGAACTGTTTACCGTGTCACGGCAAAATTGTTGTGTCGCGGCAAACAGTGTTGTGTCACGACAGCTTGTACCGCACCACGATACAGTTTGCCATGCCACGACAGTTCTACCGTGGCGCGGTACCCAAGTTTTGTCGGAGTTAGTCATTTTTGTTCCTCTGTGCTTGTTTCTGTGGTTTGTCTGTCTTGTCTAGTGTCGCGTCTAGATGTACGGTCATAACACGCATTCCATAACCTCACTTAATCACTCACAAGTCGAGTTGAGTCCACACACTTTTTTGTTCAAGTCATGCACCATGTAGTTCATGACCGTACATTAGGATGGTCTTGTGTCGTTTTTTTTCCCTTTTTTTAGGAGTAAGTCGAATGGTATCCTCCCATACATGCTTTTTTTTTCTCTAAAAAGATAAATAATAAAATAAAAATTTTGAAACTTTCTTTTCATTTTTTACTTTTCGGGTGGGTCAAGGTTGAGTCAAGTCATCAAAGGTGCGTTTATTTCAATATCGCAGAGCTTGGTCGAGAAGCAGGGGTAGATTGGTACGATTCGAGTCACTGCCACAACAACTTCTTATACCTAAGAGGCATACAAGGAAACCACCACAATCGTCTCCACGAAGTTCATCTCCATCACCATCTCCAATTTACTTTCAAATCATTCCAATGGCCACTAAGGAAGACATTGAGGGCATTCACAAGTCCATCGAGGCACTTTCTGCCATAATGAAAACTCTCACTACCCAAGTCAATGCCATGGAACAAACAAAGGTCACTGTTGCCGCAGTTGACAAAATCAAGGAGCAAGTGAGCAAGATTTTTGAGGACTTCACCTATGTGAAACAACCTGCCACTTCTTTGGCTGCGTAGGACAAGCTCCCTGAAAAGTTCTCCATTGCTGATATACCAAATTTCAAGCCTACTGACAACCCAATGTTCCACTTAAAGGCTTTCTCTGCAACTGTGGCTCTTAAAGGACTAGATGTAACACTCTTCCCTACAGTGTTCCCTCTTTCCTTGGAGCATGCCTGCCAACAATGGTTCTATTCCTTAGAATCCAAGCATATTGCGACTCGGGAAGATGTTACTGAGAGCTTCATGAATCGTTACAAATGTAACATTCAAGCCAGAACCTCTAAACGTGAACTCTCCATTCTCAAACAGAAAGAGAATGAAGGCTTCACTGCGTATCTGAATAGGTTGAGGGAAACAGCTGCACTCCTGGTGGATCCTCCCAAAGAAAGATAGATGGTTCGCCTCTTCATCCAGAACCTGACTCACAAGTACAAGAAACATCTTAGGTTCTTGCCTTTGAACACCTTTGAAGCTTTGTATAGTGTGGGCATTGAGATCTAAGATGAACTGATCAAGTTTGCTGGTGGTAGTAACAATAACAATAACACTTGGAAAAACAAGAAGAACGACAATCCTTCTTCTTCGTGTTCCAAGCCCAATAATGCTACCAACAACATTAGCTAGTACAATATCAATGACGTGTTGGCTCTCAATGCTCCCACACAAAAATTCCAAAGGAAAAGGAGGGTTTACAAACCTTTGTGAATGAATTATGATACTGCTTTCGAACGCCTGCACAGTCAAGGATTGATCATGCCTATTGGGCCATTTCCAGAGCCCAAATCTGAGAATTGAAGGGCCAGCTATGACCCCAACGCTCATTGCAAGTTTCACCAAGGTAGGGGTCATACTACCGAACAATGCTTGAAGTTAAAGGATGTAATTCAAGACTTGATTGATGCCAATTAGCTTCATGTCCCTCCATGGGGCAAGAAGCCTAATATTCAAACAGGTCCTCTTTCTGATGCTTTGACTATCACAGGAGATGAAGTCTCCTTTGATCCGTTGCTACTCATTCAATCTGTGGATGAATCTCTGTCGGAAATTATTTTTATTCCAAGCTATGAAGAAGTTAATGGAATTTGGGATAGTGACGATGAGGACGTCTATCTCAAAGACATGGCCTATCCACCTTTTGGCGCCGTTAACTATGAAGTTGGTGAAAATGTTTGGGGTGATCTCAAGGTCGAGGTCCTCACCAAGAATGGAAGGTTGCGACAACCTAGTCCACCTCCACCTCCACCACAAGCACAACCAGTAGTTGATCCCATCGACCCTCTAAGCAACGATGTGATCAGGCACCTTCAAAAGACTAAGGTGGAAATGAATGTGTGAAAGCTTTTGGCTACCTCCCATGAGCATCAAAAGGTTGTGATGAATGCTCTTTTGAAGGTAGGAGTTGATAGTGACATGACTCCTCAAGGGCTAGTCAGCTTCCTTACTACTAAATTACCGAGTACCAACAATCTGATTTCGTTTTTCGACAAGGATTTACTCCCAAAAGGGGATCAACATAACAAGGCCCCTGCACCTCACTGTGGTATGCAGGCAAATGAATGTCCCTATGAGCCTAGTTGATATTGGCTCAAAAATCAATGTGTGCCCGCTTCGCACTGCGAATAAGCTTGGCATAAAAGATGAAGAATAGATTCCCTCCACTCAAGGGATTCGTGCTTATGATAATACCCATTGTCAAGCCGTGGGTACTATCGAGTTGAACATTACTATCAGAGCCATTGAACGTCGCACCAAGTTTCAAATGGTGGACATTAAGGCTTCTTTCAATCTAGTGTTAGGGCGCCCTTGGCTTCATGAGTTAAAGGCGATCCCTTCATTGCTGCACCAGAAAGTCAAAGCTATAGTTGGAGGGTTTCCAACCACGATTGATGCCTCTCCTATGCGTATCCATGTCATCGAAACCTCCATTGTCCACGTCGAGCATGATGATGAAGATCAGGATCTTTAGGGCTTTTCTCTGAAGATGTTCTCATGATTGGGGAGGAAGAGAAATGTCATCTCGACTTCAATCCTTATTCCAATGTCAACATAAATGCAATCATGAAAAAACAAGGGCATTTCCCTGGAATGACCCTTGGAATTAAGAAAAAAATGGCTGAACTTTGGGGCTATCCGAGCGCACCCAAGAAAGACACCTTTGGCTTAGGATTCAAGCCAACAAAAGAAGATATGAAGTAAGTTGTGCTCAAGATGGTTGCTCGCAACACAGTGTGCCATGAATGCAGAGATGCATATGGATCCTTATCCCCTCACTCTCAATGGTCAATACATCAAGGAAGGGGCGGACTTTCCTTGCTATGAATATCCTGATCTCCACAAAACTACTTCTAGTTGTAGTAAAATCAAAAAATAAAAATAAAAAATCTACTCAATACATATGAAGTAGACCTTTATCCTAAATTTCTTTTTCTCACTTATGAACCTCTCATTTAAAATGGGAGGCGTGAGCCAGGATTCGAGGTCTTTATGGATTGTGAATTCATTGATGAAGGTGATATGTTCCCAATAGCTGGGGAACCAACTAGTCCAATCTTTGCTTATGATGCGTGCCATTCCCCCAATCCTGATCAATATTGCTTTGCTAATGATGAAAATGACAAACAGATAATAAAAGCAATGGAAGAACATGATAATAAAACTGCAATAATTGAAGATACAAAAACAGTTAATATTTCCAATGACACTACTCTTAAAGAGGTTAAAATTAGAATAACACTAAGTCTTAACGAATGCAAAGAGCTAAATAACTTACTTAGTGAATTTGTTGATGTATTTGCTTGGTCATACCAAGATATGCCAGGTATTTATAGGGACATAGCTCAACATAGATACCACTCATCCTAGGTATGAAGCCAGTCAAACAAAAGCTACGCCGCATGAAACCTGATGTGGCTCTCAAAATCAAAGAAGAGATTAGGAAACAACTAGCTGCAAGCTTCATCAGAGTGTCCAAATATCCAGAATGGATAGCTATTGTGGTTCCAGTTCCCAAGAAAGATAGAAGAGTTAGAATGTGTGTTGATTACAGGGATCTCAACAAAGTAAGCCCAAAATATGGGTTCCCTCTACCTCACATCGACATTCTGGTTGACAACATAGCAAACCATGAATCCTCTCCTTTATAGATGGGTACGCCGGATATAATCAAGTATTGATGGGCGAGGAAGACATGGAGAAAACCACATTCATCACACAATGGGGTACATACTGCTATACGGTAATGCCATTCGGGTTGAAAAACATGGGTGCCACCTACCAAAGAGCAACAACAGCATTATTTTCATGACATGATGCATAAAGAAGTGGAGGTCTATGTTGATGATATGATCGTCAGATTAAAGGATCGACCAGGCCACAACATTGCACTCTGCAAGTTCTTTGAACGACTCTGCAAGTACAACATGAGATTAATCCAGCAAAGTGTGCATTTGGAGTTATATCAAGCAAGCTCCTTGGCTATGTGATCAGTTCTCGAGGAATTGAAATAGATACCACAAAAGTCAAGGCAATCATGTCCATGCCACCACCCAAGACTGAGAAGGAGATTCGAGGTTTCATTGGAAGGTTGCAATATATAAGTAGGTTCATATCCAAACTCACCGCGGTAAGTGAACCGATATTTAAAAAACTCAAGAAGAATGTTCTAGTCATGTGGGATGATGAATTCCAAAAAGCTTTCGACAATATCAAAACATACCTGGAAAATCCATCTGTGCTAGCACCAGCAATACCCGACTTTCCTCTTTGACTCTACCTTACGGTCACAAGAGAAATGATGGGGGCAATGCTAGCACAAGAGATCGAGAGAAAAGAGAATGCAATCTATTACTTAAGTAAGAAGCTTCAAGGCTACAAGGTCCGGTATACACCAGTCAAAAAGTTGTGTCTCACTCTTGTGTGGGCCACAAAGAAGCTAAGACATTATATGCTCACTTATACGGTGCATGTTGTGTCAAAGATGGATCCTCTCAAGTACTTGTTTGAGAAAGCCACTCTCAATGGCAGATTGTCAAGGTGGATAGTCAACCTTGCTGAGTTTGACTTAAAGTTCATACCACAAAAAGCCATCAAAGGTTCCGTAGTTTCCGACTTCTTAGCAGATTTCCCATTAGAAGAACCTGAGACGGCGAAAGAAGAGTATGATTTCCCTGATGAAGATCTACTCATGACTGAGGATGATAGTTGGACGCTCTATTTTGATGGAGGTTCAAACCAAAAAGGTTGTGATGTAGGAGTCTTGCTCTTGTCACCCAACAAAGAGCACATCCCAATTTCCATGAAGCTCGACTTTGATGTCACCAACAACATTGCAGAATATGAAGCATGCATCTTGGGATTAAACAACTGTTGCTTTGGAAATCAAGACTCTGAGAATCTATGGTGACTCTTCACTAATCATCAACCAAATCTCTAAGAGATGGAAAGTAAGAAGTGAAAGTCTCACTACGTATCAAGCTCATTTAGAAACTCTCACGGGGCAAGTTGACGAAGTGGAATACACGTACTTACCTAGAGAAGAAAATCATTTCGCTGACGCGCTAGCCAAGTTGGCTTCGATGGTCCAGATTCCAAGAGATACAGTTAGAATGCCTTTTACCGTAGAACGAAGATATGAGCCGAATTATGTTCATACACTTGATGATGAACAAGACTCACAAGAAGAGGATAAGGAGCCATGGTACACAGACATCCTTAACTATGTGACAAAAAGAGAATACCCTCCCAACACTGATAAAAGGGCACATCGTGTTTTGAGGCTTCTGGCCTCACAGTATGTGCTCATCAGGGGAGAACTCTACAAGAGGACTGCATTAGGAAGAAACTTGTTGTGCATAGCTAAGAAGGAAGCACACAAAACAATGGAAGACCTTGATGCTGGAATATGTGGAACGCACATGAATGCAAAGATGTTAGTCCAGAAAATTCAGCGACAAGGTTACTACTGGACTACCATGGACACGAGTATGTTAAGAAATGTATGAATGTCAAATATATGTAAATTTGCAACATGTTCCACCGTCACAACTCTACACATACACTTCTCCATGACCTTTCTCGACTTGGGGAATCGACATCATTGGGAAGATAACGCCACCAGGACAAGGGGGACATGAGTTCATCCTTGTAGCAATCGACTACTTCACTAAATGGGTCGAAGCCGCTTCATATGCTAAGCTCACAGTAAAACATGTAGCTCAATTCATTGAGAAAAATATTATATGCCACTATGGTGTACCTCATGAAATGATCAGTGATAACGGGACGCATTTCCAAGCTGAGTGCGCAGAATTATTGAAAAATTATCATATCAAACATCACCGATCATCGCCTTACAGGTCACAAACCTATTATGCGGTGGAATCAGCCAACAAGAATGTAAAGACCATCATCGAAAAGATGACAGAAAATTACAAAGATTGGCCAAGAAAGCTACATTTTGTTCTTTGGGGTTATCGAACTTCCGTTCGTACATCAACAGGGGCCACCCCCTTCTCTTTAGTTTATGGAGTTGAAGTTATACAACCAATTGAGTTAGAGACCCTTTCTCTAAGGATTGCATTAGAAAGCTAACTGGATGAAGTCGACTGGATTAGAGCAAGATATGATGAGCTTACTTGACGAAAAACGCTTGGTGGCTTTACATCATGTCCAAACCTACCAAAAGCATATGGCGCGACACTTCAATAAAAAAAGTCAAGACTAGGAATATCAAAGAAGGTGATTTGGTACTTAAGGCACTTCGCAAGAATGTGTTAGATCCAAGAGGAAAATTTAGACCAAACTTGTCAGGTCCGTACATTGTCAAGTCAATCCTATCCGGCGGAGCGGCACAACTAGTAGACATGGACGACAACGGTTTCTATAGATTAACCAACTTGGATCAACTCAAGAAATTTTATGCTTAATTGCATGGGTTCCAGACCCAATACAACTACGTTGGCCTGATTCCTTTCTAAGGATACGTAGGCAACCCCTCAAGGGGGCCTGACCACTTTACAAATCAAAATCCCTTGTTTGTCGACGAAAGTACAACACATAAAGCAGTAGAATATCAAAAAAGGAGGAAAACCGCACAGTAGCAAGCACCACGCCACGGCAAGAAGCTACCACGACATGGCACCAGCGCCGTGACACAACAAACTCTACCTTGACACGGCATAATACGGCAATCCAGTTTGGCGAAATACTGCAATTTTTTTTATTTTATTTTATTTACGATTATTTTTGTTTGACTGTAGGGAATATTTCAAACATCAACTTTGAGCCCCACTGTGATCATGCATTTAAGCATGGTGGCGTCCAAACGGAAAGAAGCTAGAGATAAAATAGTCACCAACAAGTTTTAGGAACTTGTAAACTGTTCACGGGTGTGAAGGTTACACCCCATTCACGATCACGGAGATCGCTAACTCCATAGTGGTCCGGAACCATGACTGGATATTCAGGGATGATGGTACGAATCCAACCTAAAAGAGATTGAACCCTCCCTAAATCGGCCTCTACTTAATTCTTATGATATTCATGTGCGCTTTCCGATCAACATACATTCATCAAATTAATTCTAAGCATATTTAATCTACGTTGGTTGATTATTAATGCACAAATAAATCTATTATTGGCGATAACTTGAATTAAAATTATATTATGCCTAAATAAAATTATTAATTATCTTATTAGGCGTGATTTCAAGTACAAATTCCCTTTAAAACTGCAAGAAAGGGCGTGATCAAGCAATAACAATAACTTATGAATAATCAAGCAATATAATAATTATTGACACAACAATCATCATCATAATCAAAGCATGATTGAAACATGATTAGCAAGATCCTAGGCATGATACTAAATGGATTAATAACAAACCCTAGCATGTCACTAACAATAAAGATCAAAGAATTCACCTAAACATGATACTAGAAAGCATGATATTAGAAATCTTGATAATATTCTAAGCATGATTTCTACATCAAAAGAATAATTAAGTAATCGAATTACTTACTTTGATGCCTCTTATCTCTTTCTATCAAAACAATACGCACGTTAGTAACTTCAAGAAAGATTAAATCAAATAAACAAATCAAATAAGAATTAAAATATAGATTAGGGACCAAACCCTCAGAACTATCAACCTTTCACGTTGAGGTCGAAGGTAACTACGAGATTGGCTTGGAGTATTCAAGGTTCGTGAAGGAGGTATGGTGTATGATATCAAGAAGGTGTTGGGATGTGTTTAGGCTAAGGCTAAGGCTAAGGCTAGAAAGAAAAAGAGAGAGAGAAAAGCTTTTAGCTTAGAGAGGGAATCAGATGATGATTGTTGGTGATGAAGCTTGTTGATGCCTGAAAACGAGGTGAAACAACCTCTAGTTATAGGGAAAAACGAAGGTTGAAGATCAGAAAAGAGTTAAAATCCGACTCGGAGTGAAACAGGTTTCTATCGCGATGTGATAGATTTATCGCCACGCGATAGGCTTATCGCATGCAGCGCGATATTTTTATCGCTCAGCGATACTTTTAGTATATAGAATCTGTACGGAATCCAACTTCCAATCAAATTGGGTTAATCGAATCTCCGTACGTTTTCTAATTTTATTAGAATTAAAATCATTAAAATAAAACAAATGTTTTATCCGATGTAAAATTCTTAAATTCTTTATCTTTTCAAAAACATGATAAATTAGAACCTTCTAGAGGATTCCAGAAGCTAATAATAAATCCTAAGGGATTTAGGATTGAAAACAACCTTCTAGAGGATTCTAGAAGCTTATAATAAATCCTAATTGGCTTAAGAATGATGTTAAGGTTAATGAACCCTCTACATGGTCATTGGGTTGCAGGTAAGGCTCGGTTTAGTATTTTGGCCATAACTTCTTCGTTATAACTCGGATTTGGCCATAACTTCCTTTTACCCAACTCTTCTTCCTAGGCATGATAGGAGTCTTAAACTCAATTTTTTGTCATCTCGGACCAAGACGATCTTTAGGGGGTGCTTTCTTACTCCCAAGTTGTCCCTTCACATCAACATCAAACTTGCGTGATCCAACTCGCTCCCTCCTACTTCGAGGATATAACCACGCTTTGTATTCACTAGATAAGGGTGGAGAGGTTGATCGTTCCCAGAAACGGTCTACATTGGTCTTTCGATCTAGTATGTCTCATATTTATGAACATTACTTTCATACAATGATACTTCACGAGGACTATCATTATAGCGTGGAACTACTTGTTCAAGTCCATATTGTCGCATCAATCGGGAAGGACAATAAAAAGTCAATTTTGAAAGGCTAGGAACACGACAATATCACTAGGCGAAAAATACAAATGGGCACCGGTTCAAAACCCCCATTTAGCACCGGTTTTGAACCGGTCCTTATTTGAGGGATGCCAAAAACCAAAAGATTTCGCACCGGTTCTTGCTGTGAACCGGTGCGAAAAATGGCCCAAAAAAATTAAAAAAAAATTTTTAGCACCAATTCTGTTTTAAAACCGGTGCAAAAAATGCCCCAAAAAATTATTATTTTTTTTTTTGCATTTTTTTCATTTAAATTGATATAGAAACACTAACATATATATAAAGTTACATATTTTCATTAAAAAAGGTTGTAATATTATAATTTTCGTCCAAAAAAATAAAATAAAATGAAATTCTATACTAGGTGCTACTGTTAATGTAACCTTCTGTTGGTGTTGTTGTTCGTTTGCTGGTTGCTGTTATGCTTATGCTGTTGGCTGCTTTGTCTGCTGTCTGTCTGTGCCCCTGGTCTTAACTGCTGCTTCTGCTCTCTTTTCTGGTTGTTGCAGCGTAGAGTCCATAAAGTCAATGGACTGTGAACATGTTAAGAAGTATGACTTTCTAAGAGATTGCTCTAAAGAACAAATGAATAGTAATTATATTTAAACAACATTATTGGCAGCTGATTTCAGAATAGTCTGAATCCAAATATGCATTTAACATACAATTTTTGTGTTCTTTGTGAATAGAAAGAGTGAGAAGTTGTGCTACAAATCAAGTCAGATTTCTCAGCGAATATATGTAGCAAAAAGTTCAGTAAAATTTAAGTAGTAATAACAAAAAATTTAGAAAAACTTAGGGAAAAGCTTGAAAAACTTGTATTGGATGATCAGTTAAAACAAACTAGAAGTACCAACTCTATGAGGGGTGGATTCCCACTAAATAGTTTCTCACACTACATTCAACGTGAAGCCGTGAAATCCCTCTACAAGCACTTCCACTACATGAGCAACTCCACTGCTGTGCAGCACAATATTCTTGTAAACCAAGCATATTATCAAAAACCATCACTTTTTTTCCATAACAAAACGCTGACAACAAAAAAATCTTTTATAAATTTCCACTCCAACCCTAGGTATCTTCTGGAATAAGTGAGGTTAAGCAAGATTCGTAGCTAGTTGTCACCCTACTCAATTTTTCTATGAAGTAGCAAATTATACAATTCTTATAAGAATATTAGTCATTATGCACCCATGATGTTTCAATGTTGTATCATCTAAAAAGGAAATGAAATACGTCATCTCATTTATACTGTCAAAAAAAATAAAAAATTCTAGTCTCGTTTTATTGTCAAACTACAACTATCAAAGAAAGAATTTTTTTTAACTATTTTGGCCTAATGGGCTAATATTATATCAAATACAAGTAGTCTTCAATATCAAAATTATCTTGGCATGTTCTTAAAATATTACAACACAAATGGGACAGAGTAATAAAATGAGTGAAAACAAAATGCAGTAAGTCTTTCCAACTTGAAAGCAGGGAAGCTTTATATAAACTAATGACACGAACATTCCACTAGCAAAAAGATAATCATGAAATAAAAACAAAGCTCGGAGCATTTATGATGTGTATGTGTATGCATAGCTAGATGTAAATATGGGTGTATGATTTTTGGCAAAAAAAAAAATGTTACTTGATCTACCCGGGAGGATCCAACCGAAGCTGCTTTTCCTGTTAATTTGTCAAATAATTTCTCATTTTCTCCATGCAACCTCTGTGATGGAAACATAAGAGACTTATATCTTGGGCTAAAAGAAAGTTAAAACTCAAACAACAAAAATCCCAAGAAGAATACAAGTTCCAGTCATCTTTTCTCACAAGATACATGATCTTAAAAAAGTATCCTAATTCTACAGACTTCAAAGGAAAATTCTGGAGGAAAGCAAGCTAGAGGGAAAACAGAATATGTTCACATGCACTAGATGTAAATTTAAAAAAGGCAAAAAAAAAAAAAAAAAAAAAAAAAAAAAAAAAAAAAACCCAACCCTTAGCCTTCTTATTTATACCTAGCAGTTCAACATCACCCCCTAATTAACTCCCTTGTTCGCAATCGGACGAGAATACCAACTTCTTCAAAGGACGAGGTTAACAAATGTCCAGCAGATTAGCAACAGCAGCATACTCCTTTTGAAGGCCTCCTACCCCCTGACATACTATACTAGTTGTACAAAGATTAACATAGACATATTATCTGCCAAAATATTAGTAAGTTATTTTTAGAAAATTTTCAACACTAGAAAATCTAGAAAGAGATAGAAGGCTGATGATATTATCAATCAAATATCAATAAATCAACAAGAACAAAAAAGGTTATGTAACATCAGGACATTCATCAAGGATTATAATCACACACGTATGAAGGTAAAATAAGAAAATGCCATATAATATTAATAACACGGTAGACTAGCCCCACAACAAAAGAACAGTTGAATAAAACCACCGGGAAACCGTATGCATCACCAATTTATAATCTATCACTATTACAATTAACATAAAATCAAGCAGAAAAACGAATTACCTTGTCATTACCCAGACAGTCACAGTACTTGAGCTTTTTCACAGAGATGTAATCCCCATTACTCACCTTAAATTGATGCAGTCCAACCTACATCCCAAAACAAAGTAAGAACCCCAATTAAACCCTAAAATCAAAACACACCAAATATCAAACAAAAAGTACAAAATCATCAAAGGAGCCCCAAAAACCACAAAATAATCTAAGGAGACCTAAACACCACACTAAATTCTTGTCGCCTCAGAATATCAAAGTAAATTATACATATCAAAATTACAGCATCAAAATTGACTTTTAAAATTTCTAATAGCTTCACTAATTGTAGCCATAGTTCAATAATATAGCATAGAACAACCAAAAGTTGACTTTCCTCACAATTAACTTAACGATAAACCCAAAACAGAAGTTGATATACGATGGTTTTGAAAAAAGGGGGTTTATGGGAATCAAAAAATTACAATAATCATCAAACAAGAGGGACAAAATCAAAATCAAAATCAAAATCAAACAGCACATACAAATTCAAACTCAAACTCAAACACAACAACCAAATCACAAAATCCAAAATCAAAACCCAAAAACTCAACGAAATCGAAACCCTAACCCAAATTATACAAATAAAATTAACAAAAAAAAAGGAGGGATAAACCTTGTGAGGAGCAACGTCGCCATTAGATGATTGCGGTGGTGGTGGTTGGTGGTGGGAGAGAGAGCGAGAAGAGAGAGAAGACAGAGAGTTCGAAAGGAGAGAGAGCGAGATGAGAGAGAGGCAGATGAGAGAGGAGGAGAGATCGAGGAAAGAGAAAGAAAGAAGATAATTAAAGGCCGTTTTTTTTAATAATAGCATTCGCACCGGTTCGAACCGAGCCGGTGCAATTAACATCATTTCGCGCCGGTTTGGTTTGAACCGGTGCGAATTCCCTTTTCCCTCAATCCCGCCTATGCTTTTTGGCACCGGTTTTTAATAACCGGTGCGAATTTTGCGGTGCTTATTTCTGTTTTTCTACTAGTGATGGAGTCTCATTCGTCCTAATCATCTTAGTAGGCCTCCACCAAGGCACCACCCACCTAATGGAAAATTCCCTTCTTGCAAAGAACAACTTCTAGTCATCATAAGACATGTTTGCAGAGTAGTTTTTCTTCCTACGAACAAGATCATTGGGACCATATTTTTCAATATCGTGGGGGGCTCCAAGAAGTCTTAATCGTTCCATCAACCAAATCTGCCAAAAAAAAAGGCAAATGGTTAGTATTAAAAAATAATTTTTTTTTATTCAAAGATCAGGAATTTTATTTTTTACCTGCAATAGTCCCAAAGAGCCCTTCATGACGGCTTTTCGGTCAGATTTTGCTTCATCAAGGCTACGCAAAGTTTCTCCAAGGCAAATAGGCATAGGGGATCTTCCAGATTCAGCATGTTCAAGCATAGAAACTAGACTATCATGTCTTACTCTACCGTTTGGAATTAAAAGCTTGCTAAACATGCAAAAAATATAAGCCCTTCTACGATATACATGATATGGTTTAGAGATAGGATGATTAAAGTATAAATTTGCAAGCTTTTCTAGATCTACTTCATTACCACATACAATTTTATTCAAGTTTGCGCCTGTCAGGTTGAGATGACGCTCAAAATCATGGTAGTAGTACTTACGCAGAGTAGGCATTGCAGCAAGGACTCTAGCAGGGAAGCCAAAAATAGCACCGAATTCTTCCGGCATAGGACAAATTTCATCATAATCAAACTTGAAACAATGTGTTTCTTGATTCCAGTAATCCAAGGCCGCTCTAGAAAATCATGTTCAATTGCAATGTGCCTTAATGCTAATAATCCTCTGACAAAGAATGTTTCTAGCTCTCTTTTCTCTGCGTTGGTCAATGAATACGACCAATCACGCATTGTGTTGTCAAAATTTTGAGATATTGTTATTGAAATATGAAATTCTAGTTATTTTATGTTTCGTAATTGTGCAAATCATGAATTACTGGTCGAAATTTATAGCCAAAAAGAGCCAAAATCAGGAAAAAATTTATCCTCCTGCACGCGCAAAGTCACCATGACACGGCAAAAATACACAATCACACACAAATAGTCACATGCACACACTAACATACACATCAAATAAATAAAGCGTCAAATGCATAAACTGTGAATAAAATGTACAAGGTCATGATACAATAAGTAGTGTCAAGTGTCATCAACAACTACATAATAAAATTCCTCGGTCAAAAATCTCCTGATCCAGATGAACTAGGTACAAACTCTAGGTCAGGTTCTCTCTGGCTCTGATAGGGATATGGCCCGCCGAAAAATCCCTCCATCATCCGAGTATGCGGGGTCGCATCCTTGCTTAGCTCCACAGATCCTGTAGAAGTCAACGTTAAGGAAGACCCTGACCAATCGGTGAACTGCATAGGCTGAAATGGTTGACTCCAAGGCATAGGCATCGTCGGTGGAGGCACCGTCGCAAACACCGGAATCGAGTGTAAACCCTGGTCCATAGGAGAAATGACTGGTCTAAGCACAGGCTACAGAGGCCAAAAAGACTAAGTTGGCTGTGGTTGCTGCCGCTAAGGCTGAGAATGTCGCCGAGTCACTAGGGATTGTCGGCGACAGCTAGACTATCCTTCGTCCGAGCCTCCATGCCTCGGACGGGAGTGAGACCTCCGCCTCTCTGGAAAGACTAAAATGAAGAAATGATCAGCGATGCAAAAAAGCAAAATACAGAAATGAAAACATTCAAGTATAAACATACCACATGGACGCTATCCGGACTATTCCGACAGCTCGCACCACGCCGTAATTTGATAATGTAGTACTTCAGGGCGTTAATAACCCGCATCAGGCTCATCACATCCGGACGTTGAACTTGGAAACAAAAACATCAAGTCAGTAACAAGTAATATAAAACAAAGCCAAAACTTTACCCGAAAACTAAATGGATCCAAGTCCTCAGGACAAGACTTCTGGGCCTGTCTATGATCCTCCAGCGTGTCGGAGATATGCTCCTTGACCATACCGATCGGCCCTAGATAGCGAATTGACTGGGATGGGATCTGAAGCCTCCACTGTGGTCACCTAAAACATGATCGAATAATCAGGTTATTCGACGGTTTAAAAGAGTGACTATAATAAAAACATATCTCCCAAAGATCAAACCCGTAGAAGACGTGGTGGTGGAGCCAAGTAAGGAAGTAACTCCCGAGAATAGTCAGCATCCATATGCACAAGCTCTCGCCACGAGATCCGAAGGCGACCTTCATTGTGTACAAGCGCCTCCAGCATACGCACATGCAACATCGATGAAGGTGGAAGTACTGGCACCACAAAGCGATCAGTACTATGCTGCTAAGTCACTCGCTCCCCCAGATACCAAACAGGGCGCGCAGTGCCAAAGAAGACAGCACGGTACGTCGAGAGCTCTAAAGCCTCTAGAAGATTGACAAGGTTGACCTAAGGATGGTACCGAATCTCGATCAGAATCTGAAAAGATAAAAACGGGGGTGAATACCAAGGCATGATGACAAGATGAGAATAAAACAAAGAGACGGTCCTTACACCAACAGCGGTGGTACCCCGACGCAATAGCCCAAGAAGACTCGCTACTGACTCCACGTGAGACTCTCCCCGCCGGCGCCAGTTCGTGCTAATGGGAAAACCGTGAACTACTCCCTATTGTCGCCGAGTTCACGAACCAAAGAAGTAAATCAAAACACAAGAAAAGGGATCATCACCTCAACAACCCTCCAAAGACCGCAGACGGTAACAGGAGTCTGGTCGTTCAACTGCCGACAACCCTTATGCAGCGACATAAGCAAATCAGCATACCCCATGCTGGCCTAGTTAAAGGACCCAATCTCAGCAATCCGGACTAGGGAAGGCAGGTAGCGGAGAAGTGTACGAGAATTCTGATTAGGAGAGAGAGTCCTAGAGATAAGAATCAAGACGAAAATCCGCACACACTGCTCGGGCATCGTCTCTGCCATGTCAAGACCTCGAGCAAGAGTAGATACTAATTATGACCATAGACTCTGACGACCGCTCCGAGGTAGTGGCTAGGCCCTAATGGCTTGTACAACGGGGCCTAACCAAGCCCCTACATCACTCGAAGACCAAGTAAGCTCAAGTCTTTGCTGAACGGCTCGATCTGTGAAGCGCAAGCCATTGATCATGCTGAAGTCTAGGGGGGTTACTGTTATCTCCCCCCAAGCAAAGTGAAAAGTGATGGTAGTATCTTAGAAATACTCCAACAGGGCTTGAACAATGGTCGAACCGCAGCCTCAGAGGCTGCAAAATCCAGAAACCGCTGAGTAGAAGTCACCTAGATCGGTGGACTCCCACAAAGCGCTAGTAGCAGGATCCCTCGTGATACGATCGTATAACCTAGGGATCAAATCTCCTGCTCCTGAACCGTAATGAAGCACGTCATCAACTAAACCAGCAAGCGGACGGTGAGAAATGTGGTTCTCGTGACAGAAAACCAACTCCTCTGGGTCCACTCGGGTGGAGTCCACCTACTCTTGCTAGTAGAAGTCCGGGGCTCGAGCTGTAAACCCTCGCCCTCCTCCTCCTCCTAAAGTGCTGAAGGAGTGTCCTCCTTGTAGGTCTGGCGCTGGCCGCGAGCAAAAACATCTCTATCTCATTGTCGAGGCATGCTACTTGGTTAAAAAAGAAATAAAAATCTAAATACTTAGCATCATTTCCTAAGTTATTTAATCATTTGCTTAAAACAGCTTTGGGGGCTACCTAAGGCTACATTTTCCGTTATACGCTAAAATTTTACCTCATGGCTAAAAATTAGCAAAATAATGGAATCGTTTCTAGTACTTAGTTTCTCCATGACAAACTAATACTACAGTTCTCCTAGCCGCATGATACTATGTTCTCCATGACAATATAGTACATGTACAAAAACAAGGCATGTTTCAAAATTGCACAATAACAACAGATCTGCATATCAAAGCATTTTTTGTAAGATCTACAACAGTTCCATTATCATTTCAAGTGCAAAACGACAAGAACAACGTGATGAACACCATTCACAAACAAAGTAGTACCAAAAATGGTGAATTGTTCATTTCTTCATCAAATCAAGCAAGTTTGGTCTCAAATCACTCCCAAACAAGTATACACTCATAAACAAGCAAAATCATAGCAAGAATTTCTACATAAATCATCAAAATAAAAAAAAAACCCAAATTGATTTTTCAAAGGTTTCTACATGAAAATCACATATTTACAGCAAAATTTAAAGCACAAGTTGAAAAAAACTTACACGGATCTGTGTAAAAATGTGAAAATGAGAAGCTATGCAAAAGATTTGAGCAAAATTGGTGAAGATTTGAGTGAGAATGGCTCGAAAAACAGTAGCAGCAGTGCGGAGAACGCGAGCAGCGCAAATGAAGCAGAAAAGGAAAAAAAAAACATTTAGTTCCCGAAGCGTAGAAGTTGGGGATTTCGTCTCAGGGTGTGGACATTTAGTGTTATTCCTGGAGTATGGAATTTCACTTGTTAGTTGCTTGAGGCGTAGGATCTCACGATAGTGTTCCCGAAGCGTGGAAACTATCTCATATCATTCTTCCGGAGGCGTGGAAAATTTATCATCCGATAAAGTTCCCGAGGCGTGGAAACTGTCTCATCTCAACTTTCCTGAGGCGTGGAAAATTATCATCTGGTGAAATTCTCGAGGCGTAGAAAACTACAATACATATTTGCAGCCGATACACTGGTGTCAGATACGCATTCTAACTCTAAACTCTTTTATCTGTGGAACTAACACTTTTCTGCAGGTATTGGCGTATATAGAGTGATTTAGGATCGCAGAACGTCTTTAATAATTCTCCGTCCCTATCGACTACTTTGATTATCATTTCCGAAACTTACGTTTCTACAAACTCAGCCAAAGTGGGGGCTTCTGTAGACATCTAAAAATGTCTCCCCAAAACCAAACTCGATGATGAACAACCTTTCACCGCTATTATTGGTCGGGTCGAGTATTTAATCTTGATACTACTTAAAACCCATATTCGGTCAAACATATTCAGTCCACAAATCAGTCCAAGCATTTATTCAAACTCAGTCCAACTCGCATTTCAGCCCAAACCCCTTTTAAATCATTTCGTGTTATTTATTAATTAAGTCTGATTAATAAATAATAAAACCCTAAACCTGAAATAAGCTCGAAACAGCTGAAACGACACCTAAGTATCACATACTTAATTCTTAAGGAAAAGGTTAAAATGAATTTGGACGGATTTCTGGAAAACAAATCTGCCGTGCCACGGCAATTTCTGCTGTATCACGGCAAATTGCACCGTGTCACGGCAATTTCTGCCGTAATGCGGCAATTTTCTAGGGTTTCTCCGCGGCGTATTTTTAATTTTAGGGTTTTGTGCAGCACCCTACTCATTTCCTCTAGAAATACAAGGCTGATTTCTCAATTTCAGGGGACAAAAAATCATCCTCTCTTTCTTTCTTATGCTCTAGACTAAACACTAGCCTTCCCTATTCTCTCACAATACATTACTTAAGCACTCCCCAGAGTTCGTACTTTACCCGCAGCTCTACGCTTAACCCAAGGCGTGAAAGGTAGAACTGTTTGAGGGTTTGACCCCATATCAACTTTACTTTCATTTGGATTAATTTCTATTTTATTATTTATTTTCCTTGAAGTTACTAACACGTTTATTATTTTTTAGTTGCAAGAAAAAGCAATCAAAGTAAGGAATCATGTTCCTTTTGTTCGTGTTATATTTCTAATGATTTTTGTTATGTTTTTCATATACTAATCGTTATTTTTAAGGTTGAATTGCTTCCAATGTTAATGTTGATTTTTATTATATTTATTGATCACCGTAATTCATGTTTAAAGGGAATATGTAATTGAATATAACGCTTAATAAGATAATTTGGAAGACCGGTTTAGGTTCCTTTTTAATCTTGTTGTTTAATCAAGTGATCACGATATTTAGAATTATATGTTTCAGGTCAACCAATTTAGCATAATAATAGTTTGGAGCAAATTAAATCTTTGTTTGTGTGCCTTTGAGATTGTAGGAATACTTTTCACAATAAGAATCGTGTAGAGGCCAATACGGGCGAATGTGACTCCATGACTCACTTCGTACCATCATCCTCGATCCTCCTTTTGTGGTTCTGAACCATATGGAGTAGTAATCTCATGGATTATGAATGGGGTGTAACCTTCACGGGTCAATCGTTGTTGCCTATCGTTGTCCCTTAATCGTGGTTGCCTTAAATGATCTGTGAACGGTTTACAAGTTCCGTACAAAACTTGTTGGCGGCTCCCTACTTTGCTTTGTCCCTAATCGTGTCCCTAATCGTATGTCAATTTCTCACTTCCTATGAGTGCCAAACATATTCACACCATGCTTAATGTAGGAACGCTTCGAATGACGTCTACAACATCCAAAGGGGGCAAAGATGAAAAAGTGGTCCTCAAAGCCTCTTAAGTAAGAGCCTTAACTGCATAACAAAAAAAAGAGAAAAAAAAGAGGGAACGAATTGAAGTTCCAATTAAGACGTCAAATGCTATTTAGGTTCTTTATCATGATAAGGTCATTGCTATCATAGATTAACAACTAAAGACAATACATACTTTTATTTTGTATGGCAAATAGCCAAATTTCTAACTAAAACTAGCTAATTTGGATTTTATAAAGGAAAAAAAAAAGATTTCGATCCCGATCACGATCAAACACTCTAAAGTTGTGTCCGTGACCGATATCAAAGGGGCCAATTTGTAGGCACGAAAATTTTGGTTAAGTGCCATGTTGGATATTATGTGAGTCAAAGGTCAAATTATTAACTCATTAATTATTGACATTTAATTAAGGCAAATTAATTTGGGTAAACAAACTAATTAATTAGCCCATTTTAATTTGGTTTTTATAATTGTCAAGTCCAACATCCAATACATCAAACCCTAACCCTAGGGGTGTCTCACTCTATTAATAGAGCTTCTTCTACTTCATTTGGGAAAGAGGAGGAAATAAGAAGACTACATCAGAAACAGAGAAAACCTTTCAAAACTCTAACCTCTCCAAAGAAATCCTCTCAAAACCTAGAAGAAGAACAACAAGCATTCGACTTGCCATTCTACGTACTCTAGAAGATCACCCGTGGATGAGATCAAGCCTCGACGACCCTCAACATGAACTTCAAATCATCAACCACATTACAAGTCTCTGTAGTTCAACCTCTACGTCAAATATCTTCGATAGAGATCAAGCCTCGTCAACCCTCAATCAAGAAACAAGTCAAATGTCTACATCAAATATCTTCGATCAAGATCAAGCCGCAACAACTCTCAATCAAGAAATCAAGTCGGCCCGTGAAACAAGTAAAATCTAAAGTGGAGATCAAATTAGAGGATTAAATTAGAGATTATTTAAAATTTGTGTTTACAAAGCTACACAGAAAACGCAGTGAAATTTTTATTATTTTCATCTTAATCCATCTTGTCAATAAACAAAAACCTTAATTAAATTACAACTAATATTATTTTTTATAAGTGAAATATAGATGATTGGACAAATCCATATGTAGTCGTAAGTGGCGCATGGTACCTAATCAAAATTCTCAAAATTGGAATCGAAACCTGTTGCATTAGGAAGAAATGAGACCATCGAGTAAAGGTTCAAGTTGAAGATACCCTGTTATTTTTAGGGGTGTCCATTATTCGGATTTAATATGAAGTTCAATCAATTCAAATCATTAAATTGGACCATATCGGATTAGATTGAATTTTTTTTAAATTCGGAGTTTTTTTTTAATGGATATATATTTTCAATTTATCAAAAAAAAACAAATTAAAAAAAGTACTCTATATCTGTTACTCCCTCCGTTTTTTTTAAGTGCACATTGGAGATTTTGGAACTATTCACTAAAACATACATTGACCAATGTTTGTGAAAAATACATAAGAAAAAATATAGTTTGTGGGTACTTGTTGAAATCATCTCAATGAGTAAATAATTAATATTCAATTATTATAATTTATAGTTAAGTATAATTAAATATTTTATTAGTCAAAGTTTTGCATCGACATGTGTGTCATCTCATTATGGGGCACTTAGAAAAAAACAAAGGGAGTACTTTATATTGGGTTTTGCTTGTTTTATAATTTGAGCTTAAATTGTTATGAGCATTATTTTTTCTTCTCAAATTTTTAGCTACACACTTGTGCAACTAAGCTAGCTTCAACAACTACATATATGAACATATAGCAATTAAAAAATGAATATACGTTTTTTCCCCTTCATTTTATCTTAACTCTCTCTCATCTTCTTTCTTACCTCTATTAATTTTCTCTTTCCTCTGTTATCTTCTCCATTCAAAATTCTCTCTCTCCTCTTTTTTTCATTTCCTTATAAGTAATTTTCTTTCTTACCTTACTTTCCTTCAATCTTTACACTTCTTTGTCCTTCAACTTCGGATATTCTCCAATTCGTTACCATTGTAGCATTCTCCATCGTCATCATCTTCATCACGATTGTGAATCTTGAGGTAAAGTTGAGGTTTTTTATTTTTTATTTTTTATTTATAAATATGTAAATGTTATAAAATTGTTGATTTCTAGCAATTTTGTATTTGTGATTCCTAATCTACTATGTTATTGATCAATAATTATTGTCTTTATGATGAATCAAAATCATATTTAAGGCAGATATTCAAATTTTTAGAGTTAAACTAATTACAATCAAACTTGTGTATAATTTTTGTAAAAAAAAAAAAAAAAAAAAAAAAAAACCTAAACACGCAGTACTTTAAATTTGAACATTTTGTACAAAATGAACATTTAGTACACTATAAATGAACATTTTATACACAAAAAATGAACAAATTTTAACGACTTTTTTTATCTTTATTTTTCGTTAATGATTATATATAATTTATTTGAACCTATATGAATATATGAAAATCATGTTCATTTTGAATATACTAAATGTTCATAATTTTTTTTGACGTGTTCATCTTTTTTCGTGTTTATTTTTGTTATACTTAATGTTCATTTTATTTGGTGTTCATATATTTTTATGAAATGTTCATTTTATTAGGTATGGTCCACATATTCTATTATTGTATGATAAGTATTCATTTATTTTTGGTGTGATCACTTTTTATTACTAAATGTTTACTTGTTTACATATTCATTTTTTATTACTAAATTTTCTATTTTTTTTTACGTGTTTATATATATATATATATATATATATATATATATATATATATTATATATATATATATATATGTGTATATATACATATATATACATATATATATATATATATATATATATATATATATATATTACTAAATGTTCTTTTTTAAGATAATCATGCTCATTTTTTATAGGAAAATTAATTACTTTAAATAATCCAATCTTTGCCCCATTCTCCCAAAATAAACCACCCTTTGGATTATTCTAGAATAATAGAATAATCCAACCTTTACACCCCATCTTCCCTTATCCACCCAACAGGTCGCCAAGCCGGTATAATCGGTTGTCTTGCCTACGTATAATTTTCTTATTGGTTTATTTTTTAATTTACAATTATTTTTTTGTTAAAAAAAAAGCCTGCCCCACTTCTTTATCTCTTCTCTCTCTTTCTCCAATCCATGATCACCTCCTTTATCCTTCCTCCATGACCACCTCCTTTGAAAGGAATGGTGTCTTTCGAACAAGTGTATAATTTTGATACAAGGTTCAAAACTAATTACGGAGTTAATTATTCAATGAAGTCAAGTGATCGAAAAGTTGGGCTAGAGGCCATCTTCGATCACTGAGATTAGTTATATTAATCTCATAGCTTTCCTTTGACTGAACCAACAGGTCACACCTAAGTGTGCAACCGAACTAAGGCGACGAATAAAGCCGAAGGCCTTAATACGCCGAACAAGATGACACGTACTCCGACGTTGGATTCCGAGCTTAGAGCGTCGACGTCGAGACGATTCTAGGAATCGACGAGACGAGAAAATAATCAAACAACACGATGTGCTAGGCTCGCAAGCCTAACACGAGGCCTTGCCGCACCACGCTAGTGGGAGCAAGGCCAAACCGCAGCCCAAGCCCTCGCATAGGCCTAGCATGGTGCTGGGCGGGGCATGTGGGGTTGGGCGGGCTATTGCAGCACAAGGCCGGCTGGACGGTAGCACTTACTATCATTGCTAGCGTGCTAGGCACCCAGCCAACGATAGCATGCTGTGTACCTAGCTAGGGGCCACCACTGCTAGTCGGGCTTGCGGCAAGGCATCCAGTAGCGCCCAAGAAACCCAACAAGCGTGTGATGGGCCTGCGGTTCGTGCTGGCCGGCCCAGCCAAAGGCACAAGGCCTTGACCGGTCTTGCCTTGTTACCCAAGGCCTTGACGGGTCATGCCTTGTTGTGAATTGTGGGAAGATGACACTTGGGGAACAAGGAGGCTATGTGGTCCTCACCTAATCCCTCACATGTGCTTGCCACTTGTTATTTTATTATTTGCTCTTTGCTTTTAATTTATTTTAGAATTATATTAATTGCATTATTTTCTTAATTTTGCAAAGTCCTACATTGATAGAATATCAAAGGGAAGGAGATGTCTCTTCTATGTATACCCAAGTATGCTTTGGAATTATTTGCAAGAGTTGAACTCTATAAAAGGCATCTCCATTGAGAAAACCTTATACAGAAATCCTCTTGTTAGTAGTGTTATCTTAGCCGATAATACTAGGGGTGAGCACGGATCGGATATCCGATCCGAAATCCACTTTCGGATCGGATATCCGTATCCGAAAATTAGGATATCCGATATCCGATCCGAAAGTTTTGGATATCCGATATCCGGATATTCGAAAATTTCGGATCGGATAGCTCGGATATCCAATATCCGACCCATTTAATAATATTATATTATATTAATTATAATTAAATGGTATTTTTATTTAAAAGGTGAATTAAATTAATTCTGCATCAATTCTATAAAAAAAAATTCACTACAAGTGTCCTAAACCAAAAAAAAAAAAAAATCCATTACAACTACTTGAAGCCTTCAACAGATCGTAACCTTCAAAGTCTTGAACAACCAGAAAAATGAGAAAAAAAACAAATAAAAAATTTAACAAATACAACAAATAGTTTTCACAAATTACAAAACAGTAAATTATACACAAACCAATTACAAAACAAAAAATTTTCACACAAATCTAAATACAAAACAAAGAAATATTAATTGCCATTGAAATGAAGTTTAGAAGAGGGTCGTCTTCGGTGTTGTATAATAATAATAATAATAATAATAATAATAATAATAATAATAATAATAATAATAATAATAATAATAATAATAATAATAATAATAATAATAATAATAATAATAGTATTAAAAATCATAATAACAACAGAAACAACAACAATAATAATGCGGTAATAATAATGACGACGACGACAACAACAACAACAAAAACAACAACAACAACAACAATAATAATTAAAGGGCGGTTTTCAGGCTGATTTCTGGTCAACATTCAGGCGATTTTCAGGCTTCGTTCTTGGGCTGTTTTTAGGCAAATTCGGGTTGTTTAGGGCGAGTTTCAAACCTGTTTTTACTGGGCGAGTTTCAGACCTGTTTCGGGTTGTTTTCAGCGCAAGGTTCAAGCGGTTTTCTATTTGTTTTTCAGGCTGTTTCCTGCTCGGGTTTGGGTGCAGTTTGGTGGTGGTTTGGGTGTGATTTTCGTGCAGTTCTTGGTGCAGTTTTGGTGTTGTTTAAGTGCTGGTTCATGGTGCAGTTGGTGGTGCAGTTTTGGTGTGCTTTCGTGAGCAGTTTCTGGTGCAATTTTGGTGTATATAAGGTGCAGTTTTTTGGTGCTTTTTGGGTGCAGTTTTAGTGTGTAGTTGATGTGCTATTTTGGTGCAGTTTTTGGTGTGTCGTTTTGTGTTCTTTTTGTGGCAAGTTGTGGTGGGTGTTATGCCTCCTATTGTTTGTTTTCATTGTCCACTTGTGGATCTATATGGGCGTCAGGATGGTGGGGGTAATGGGCTCTCTAAAGCTTATTTGCTCACTCATCTCCGTGATCGTCATTGTTGTGGAGATGCACGAGATTTGACTCGACACTCTCTTTCTTCTGATTTGGCCATTTTCTTAAAGGCAGAGTCAACATTTCGTCGTATGGGCATTTGGTTTTGTGGGGAGTGTTTCAAGACACATACTTTTCGTACAAAGTGTCGACATGGTCCTGGTTCTGATGATATTGTGGCCCCACCTGATTCTGAGGATGGTATTGTTCGGTTTGTCCTTTATGGTTTTTCTAAACCGTAGGGTCCATCTTTGGGAGTATCTGATCTTGTTCCTAGTCTGCCTTGTGAGCCTCTTTTTGCATTCGATGTTGCTCTCTTGGATAGTTTGCTATCTAAGCGGTTCCGTTCGGTGAAATCTATTCCTCCTAAGTGTCGCTTGGGTTTTTCTCGGGTTCTCAAAGGTGCGCTTAATAAGGTGATATGCAAGCCTGATGATGTCTCTTGCTGGGTTCAACTGCTTGTGTTGCCTCTCTGTGTTCTAAAAACCTTTTCTCCGAGGAGTAGTCGTGAGTGTTCTTCAGGTGTCAGGCGGCAGCGGCAGGAAGAGAGTATCTCCGCTGCTATTCGATCTTGGTGTGAGCCTGGTGGTCCTGTGCATCTTGTGCGGGATACGTTGGCTGATGTGTCTCCACCTCTATTGGATGCTGATGATGTGCATGATTTGTCTGAGCGTAATATTACGCAATGTAAGAGAAAGCTTAGTGACGGACATTACACTGCTGCGGTTCGGGTACTTTTGTCTTCTGGTCTTGCCCCTTACAATGATGCTACTCTTGCTGATTTGCAAGCTAAGCACCCTTCCTTTCTGGCTCCTATCTTACTGGACATCCCCGTTGATCAGCCCCTTATTGCTAATCCTGCTGTTTTAGATCAGATTAGGGGTTTTCCACGTGGTACGTCATGCGGTACAGACGGCTTGCGTGCTAAACACCTTATGGATTACTTGGGTGGTGCTGCAGTTGCTATTTCGGATGAGTTGGTAGACTCTATTACGCAGGTGGTTAATCTCTTTCGCGCTGGGAAATGTCCTGCTGTGTTGGGAGAATACATCGCCAGTGCTCCTCTCACGCCACTTGTTAAGCCTGGTGGTGGTATTCGACCTATTGCTGTGGGTACCGTTTGGAGGCGTTTGGTTTCAAAGGTTGGGGCTGCTTTAATTGGTCCGCGTCTGGGAAACTATTTAGGAGGTCTTCAATTTGGTGTTGGTGTGCCGGCGGGTGGTAAGGCTATTCTTCATGCTGTTAATCGTTTGGTTGAGGCTCGTGGTGGTGATGTTGGCCTCTCTATGTTGCTAGTGGATTTCTGGAATGCCTTTAATTTGGTTGATCGTACGGCTTTACTACGTGAGGTTCGTCTCCGTTGTCCAGCTCTCTCGCGTTGGGTTGAATTCTGTTACTCTACTCCAGCCAGGCTGTTTTATGGGGAGCATACCTTAAGGTCATGTCAAGGTGTGCAGCAGGGTGACCCTCTTGGCCCTTTGCTTTTTGCTTTGGTGCTCCATCCGTTGGTTTTTCGAATCAGGGATTCTTTTGACTTATGTTTGCAGGCTTGGTATTTGGATGGTGGCACTATTATTGGTGACACCTTGGTGGTAGGGAAGGTCATGGAGTTGATTTTGGTGGAGGGACCTTGTCTCGGCCTCCATGTTAACGTTGAGAAAACGGAAGTTTTCTGGCCCACGGAGGACCCACGTAGCCGTTTGGCCGATGTCTTTCCTCTAGATATTGCTCGTCCTGTTCATGGTGTTAAGTTGCTAGGTGGTCCCGTCAGTGCGGATGCCTCTTTCTTTGTTAAGCTTGTTTCGCAAAGAGTTTCGAAGACCATTGAGCTCATGGATGTTGTTGCTAAGCTTGAGGATCCCCAATGTGAGCTGTTACTACTTTGTGCGTGTACTGGGGTTTCAAAACTCTACTTTTCTATGCGTACGTGTCCTCCTCGTCTTTTTTAAGCGGCCCAGGTTTCTTTTGATGTGGCCCTTCGAGGTTCTTTGGAGCGCATTATAACTGATTCAGGGCCAGGTTTTGGTGATTGGCAATGGCGACTTGCCACCTTACCTTTCTCTTATGGTGGATTGGGTGTCTATTCAGCGGGTGATGTTCGTCACTATGCTTTCCTTGCGTCGCGTTTGCAGTCTTCTAGTCTTCAGACTTCGCTTCTTCGCAATTCTGGTATTGATGGTCCAGGTCCGGCCTTCGATGGCACTCTTAGTCTTTTTAATAGGACTGTGGAGACTGACTTTTGCGTAACCCTAGTGAGATCGCTGCCCCTAACCTCATGAAGAAATTGGCAGATATATATTTCGCGAAGGTCACTACATCTGTAGAATCCACTTTCTCCTTATCTCCGCGTCAGGTCGCCTTATGGAAGTCCCAGCAGGGGGGATCACACATCTGCCTGGTTGCGAGCGATCCCGATATCAGGTTTGGGTCAGACTATGAATGGTAAGACTTACCGTTGTGTTCTTTGCTACCGGTTGGGTGTTCCCTTTTTCTCCATTTCAACTCCGTGTTCTGCTTGCTCTAGGGTTTTTGATGGGGATATTTATGGGGATCATGCAGTGTCTTGTGCTGGGATGGTGGGTATTAAACATCGGCACAACGTTGTTCGTGATACCCTTGTAGATATTTGTTTCCGCTCTGGGATTTCTGCAAGGAAGGAGGTTAACGTTGGGTTGACTGGAGGGAATGACGGGGCTCTTCGACCGGCAGATGTGTTGCTTTATTCCTAGGAAAGAGGTCTTGATGTATGTGTTGACTTGACGGGGTCTTCTCCTTTGACTCAATCTGGGTTGTTTGACTTTGTTCCTGGTCGTGTTGTGTCGGCTGCGGCTCAGCGGAAGCGGGACAAGTATAGGGCGCGTTGCAGGGCAATTGGCTATGGTTTTCTTCCTTTCTCCTTTTCTTCATTGGGGGAATTAGAGAAGGATGTTGTTGCGTTGCTGAAGCGGGTTCAGGCGTTTGCTAGGACTCAGGATATTGGTGCTCGTGCAGCTGCTCATATCTTCAACAGGATCGGGTTCGCTATAGCTAGAGGGGTGGGGGCCCAGATTGTATCTTGGCTCCCCACTAATTTCTTGTAAATCAATTGACTTTATAGGGTTTTGTTGTTTTATAATAATAGTGCGATGGTGATGATAATAATAATAATAATAATAATATTATTATTAATAATAATAATAATAAATTAATGATAATAATACAATAATAATAATAATAATAATAATAACAAAGCCAAATGCCCATATGTTTCGGCGTATGGGCATTTGGCTTTGTGGGGTGTGTTTCAAGACTCATACTTTTCGTTCGAAGTGTCGACATGGTCGTGGTTCGAAGGATATTGTGGACCCACCTGATTTGGGGGATGGTGTTGTTCAGTTTGTTCTTTATGGTTTTCCTAAACCACAGCGTCTTTCTTCGGAGGTATATGATCTTGCCCCTATTGCGCCTCGTTAGTCTCTTTTGGCGTTCGATGTTGCCCTCCTAGATCGTCTGCTATCTAAGCGGTTCCGTTCGGTGAAATCTATTCCTCCTAAGTGTCGCTTGGGTTTTTCTCGGCTACTTAAAGGAGCGCTTGATAAGGTGATATGCAAGCCTGATGACGTCTCTTGTTGGGTTCAACTGCTTGTGTTGCCTCTTTGTGTTCTAAAAACCTTCACCCCGAGGAGTAGTCGTGAGTGTTCTTCGGGTGTCAGGCGGCAGCGGCAGGTAGAGAGTATCTCCGCTGCTATTCGTTCTTGGTGTGAGCCTAGTGGTCTTGTGCATCTTGTGCGGGATATGTTGGCTGATGTGTCTCCACCTCTATTGGATGCTGATGATGAGCATGATTTGTCTAAGCGTAATATTACGCAATGTAAGAGAAAGATCAGTGACGGGCATTACACTGCTGCGGTTCGGGTACTTTCGTCTTCTGGTCTAGCCCCTTACAATGATGCTACTCTTGCTGATTTGCAAGATAAGCACCCTTCCTTTCCGGCTCCTATCTTACCGGATATCCCCGTTGATCAGCCCCTTATTGCTACACCTGCTGTTGTTTTAGATCAGATTCGGGGTTTTCCACGTGGTTCGTCATGCGGAAGAGACGGCTTGTGTGCTCAGCATCTTCTTGATTGCTTGAGTGGTGCTGCGGTTGCTATTTCTGATGAGTTGGTGGGCTCTATTACGCAGGTGGTTAATCTCTTTCTCGCAGGAAATGTCCTGCTGAGTTGGGGGAGTATATTGCTAGTGCTCCTCTCACGCCACTTGTTAAGCCCGGTGGTGGTATTCGGTACTGTTTGGCGCCGTTTGGTTTCAAAGGTTAGGGCTGCTTTAGTTGGTCCTCGTATGGGGAACTATTTAGGAGGTCTTCAGTTTGGTGTTGGGGTGCCGACGGGTGGCGAGGCTATTCTTCATGTTGTTTATCGTTTGGTTGAGGCTCGAGGTGGTGATATTGGTCTCTCTATGTTGCTGGTGGATTTCCGGAATGCCTTTAATTTGGTTGATCGTACGGCTTTACTGCTTGAGGTTCGTCTCCGTTGTCCAGCTCTTTCGCGTTGGGTTGAATTCTGTTACTCTACTCCAGCCAGCCTCTATTATGGGGAGCATACCTTAAGGTCATGTCAAGGTGTGCAGCAGGGTGATCCACTTGGCCCTTTGCTTTTTTGCTTTGGTGCTCCATCCGTTGGTTTGTCGTATTAGGGATTCTTTTGACTTATGTTTGCAAGCTTGGTATTTGGATGATGGCACTATTATTGGTGACACCTTGGTGGTAGGGAAGGTTATGGAGTTGATTTTGGTGGAGGGACCTCGTCTCGGCCTCCATGTTAACGTTGCGAAAACGGAAGTTTTCTGGCCCTCAGAGGACCCTTGTAGTCGGTTGGCCGGTGTCTTTCCTCTAAATATTGCTCGTCCTGCTCATGGGGTTAAGTTGCTTTGTGGTCCTGTCAGTGCGGATGCCTCTTTCTGTGGTGAGCTTGTTTCGCAGAGAGTGTCGAAGACCATTGTGCTCATAGATGCTGTTGCTAAGCTTGAGGATCCCCAATGTGAGTTGTTACTACTTTGTGCGTGTACTGGAGTTTCAAAACTCTACTTTTCTATGCGCACTTGTCTTCCTCGTCTTTTTGAAGCGGCCCAGATTTCTTTTGATGTGGCCCTTCGAGGTTCTTTGGAGCGCATAGTAAATGCTTCGGGGCCAGGTTTTGGTGATTGGCAATGGCGACTTGCCACCTTACCTTTTTCTTATGGAGGGTTGGGTGTCTATTCAGCGGGTGATGTTCGACACTTTGCTTTTCTTGCATCGCGTTTGCAGTCTTCTGGTCTTCAGGCTTCGCTTCTTCGCAATTCTGGTATTGTTGGTCCAGGTCCGGCCTTCGACGACGCTCTTAGTCTTTTTAATAGGACTGTGGAGACTGACCTTTTGCGTAACCCTAGTGAGATCACTGCCCCCAAACTCATGAAGATATTGGCAGATATATATTTCACCCGAAGGTCACTGCATCTGCTGAATCCACTTTCTCCTTATCTCCGCGTCAGGTTGCCTTATGGAAGTCCCAGTAGGAGGATCACACTTCTGCCTGGTTGTGAACGGTCCCTATATCTGGTCTGGGCCAGACTATGAATGGCAAGACTTACCGTTGTGTTCTTTGCTACTGGTTGGGTGTTCCCTTGTTCTCCGTATCGGCTCCTTGTTCTGCTTGCTCAAGGGTTTTTGATGGGGATATTTATGGGGATCATGCAGTGTCTTGTGCTGGGATGGTGGGTATTAAACATCGGCACAACGTTGTTCGTGATACCCTTGTTGATGTTTGTTTCCGTTCTGGGGTTTCTGCACGAAAGGGGGTCAGCGTTGGGTTGTCTGGAGGGGACGACGAGGCTCTTCGGCCAGCAGATGTGTTGCTTTACTCTTGGGATAGAGGCCTAGATGTTTGTGTTGACTTGACGAGGTCTTCTCCATTGACACAATCTGGGTTGTCTGACTTCGTTCTTGGTCGTGTCGTGTCGGCTGCGGCTCAGCGGAAGCGGGACAAGTATGGGGCGCGTTGCAGGGCTTTTGGCTATGGTTTTCTTCCTTTCTCCTTTTCTTCATTGGGGGAATTAGAGAAGGATGCTGTTGCATTGCTGAAGCGGGTTCAGGCGTTCGCTAGGACTCAGGATATTGGTGCTCGTGCGGCGGCTCACATCTTCAACAGGATTGGGTTCGCTATAGCTAGAGGGGTGGGGGCCCAAATTATATCTCGGCTCCCCACTAATTTCTTGTAAATTGTTTGACTTTGTAGATTTTTGATAATAATAATAATAATAATAATAATAATAATAATAATAATAATATTATTATTATTATTATTATTATTATAACAAAAACCTTCAAAGTCAAACCAATAATAATAATAATAATAATAATAATAATAATAATTCTGAAATCTGGTCTACTCTATTATGCTTTGCCCAAAAGCTCAAAAAAATAGAGCCTCAGTACTTAGATCTTTTGCTTACAATTTGCGGTAATTATGAAAATTCCACTTTAATTTTTGAAAAATATGGAGATTAATTATGAATTTCCCGCCTAGAATGATACCATCAATTTTTTTTTTTTCTCTCTCTAGAGCTTCACTTTTACGCTGCACCTCTGCCTTCCTCTCTTTTCTCCATTGAAGCGTAATCTTAGTTCTCCATTGAAGCAGCTTCCGAGCTCTCTCTCCTCCATTGAAGCAGCTTCCGAGGTAAGGTTTTAGTTCTTCTCTGATAATCGAAGATCAATTTCACAATTTAGGGTTTAATTTCATCCTAATGCAAATTTAATTGTCATTATAGTCTGTTCAGGGTTCTTCTAAGGTGAATTATTCAGCAATTAGTTGTAATTACTGAAATCACGAAAGCTTTTAACGAGCGAATTTGTTGCTTGAATTTTACTATGTGCAATTTATGTCTGTATTGTTAAGCAAGAAGAATTTTCTGAAAATTTTCAAGCCATACTAAAAGATTTGTGATTATCAAAGATAAATTGATATGCATTTTTAAGTCTATGATCATCGAATTGGTTGCATTAAATCCGCAACATTAGGGAATTTCGTTGATAGATAGCCGTTGTTGAAGAAAATTTAGGTATCATTAGAAATTCTTGAGGAACTGTTAATATAGTAATTCGTATTGTTACTGGTAATCACCAATTCACCATGATAGATGACATCTGGTGAAAGGCTTTTTGTGCATTTCATATCCTTTGCTTCCTTTATGATATCGGTGCTCGACAAATGATGACGTTCTCTTGATACTGTGCTTTCATATCTTTGGCTGGAAGATAGTTGTAGAACATGAGTACATGAACGAGAAAATAGGAGTAGAATTCAACCAGAAAATCATAAATTTTAAACATCAATCCCTTACTTTTATCTTTATTGAAAAACTTAATTGAGCTTCGGGAATTGTATAGTTGTATTTTTGCACTAATGGTGGAAGAGAAGATAGAGATGGAGGACGCGTCTGTACGACAGTATGTGCGAGTAGATAAAAGCTGCACATACACAGACAGTGTCAAGCTTTATGATAAATGTTTTGAAACACTTCAAATGTTCTTTTGTTGTTGATGAGTTTGAGTTTGAAGAAAATTGTGCTTGATTGTTAATAATAATGATGTTTATATTTATTTTTGTTTTTGCTTTGATAAGTAATAGATTCTGAAGGTTTTTCTATTACCTCCTCTAGTCCTTATTATATGCGCTAAGTACCAATGCACTATGTTCAAAAAAAAAAAAAAAAAAAAAAAAAAAAAAAAAAAAGGTACCAATGCACTACTTTGAGTATTTGTCACTTTTGTATCAATCCACGGTTGTACCCAAGTGTTATCCATGCAGTATTATTGATTTATTTCTTAGCATTAGATACCCCAGATTGAATCATACTGTATAAGTTACTCAGACTTGGGATAACAATTGGATACAAACATAGATTGAAAGGACAGTGGTTTCTGTGGCTGTTTTTTGTCTAGGTTGAAGTCTTTTAACTGCAATTATGTTCAGGTGCTCAAAAAATTGTGAATTGTGATAGGGATACATGGTACTTTGAGTTAAGTTTTAGGTGTCTAAGTAATATTATCGTCAAGTCAGAATCCTGTTGCAACGCAAGTTCCTTTGTTTTTATGTAATGAAATTAAGATGAAACAGTGAATAGCTGACTGTAATCAATCTTCTGAACTAATGATACCTGGCCTTATCCGATAAGTATTACCTTAAAATCTTAAATCTGTTTATGCAGGGAAAATCTCAACCAGTGCTTTAACAAAGATGGCAGAATCAGAGAAGAAAGATTCTTCAACTGGGAATGCAAAAGAGAAAATGTTATTGCTAGGTAATTTTAAATGCGTGTACTTTATTAGCATTTTGTACATATTTCTGTAATGGCCGCATATGGGGTTAGTACCTATTGCATAGGCAAAAGTAGTGTAAATTTGTACCATAACAATTATTACTTTTTATTAATGAATAGTATGATGAATCCTTTAGTAGTTGAAAATGGCTACTTTAAAAAGAGAGGGGAAACGTTTTCTGCCATGTGAAAGAACTATTCGGTAGAGCTTCTCCATCTAACCTCAATAGGAACCCCATACAAAATGTTTAAAGTATGTTGTGTTTTTTTTTAAACCATCAATGAATAATTTTCCTAAAGAAAAATCACTCTTTCCGTCAACTGGAGTTAAAGTTTTTTTTTGATGTGTCTTAGTTACAGCAAATTCCATAAACTCTTCTACATTTATAAGTTGCTACATTATTCTCTCCATTTGCCATTCAGCCTTACTTTTGATGATTATGTGTCTGTGGTACTTCTAGAAAAAGTCAAATTGTCGAAATGATTTCTGTTTATCACTTAGAAGAATCTGTGTATTAGTTGAGGGTACTGCTGCAATTCATGATGAATTAGAGATATTAGTTGAATGAGTGCAAATGGAATAAGATAGGTGCTGAAACACTTCATGTTCTTTTTTCACTGGGGCAGTGGAGCAGGGAGAACCTAAGGAAGTATTCAGAGACAATCTCTGCAAAAAAATCTTGTTTTTGTTTTCATTTGTCATTTTCACTGTTGCAAATATCTCTGCTCTTAGCTATTCTGTTTGCACTGACAAAAAAATCTGGTTATCTGATATTTTATCATACTTACACACTGTTGGTTTGATCAAACTAAATACAGATGAGGACTTCTCTAAAGATTTTCTTAGTTCATGGAAGTCAGGCACTGATGATATGGACTTCAGCTTTGAACCAGTCAGCAAAGGCAAGAAAAAGGCATTCGACTTTGGCATGTAAGTTTTCTGAAATAGTACTGTGTTTATTATTAATTCTGTCTCGATGAAGACAAATGTCCAGGTATATCATTATGATGTATCTTCTTGTTGCTTGTTATGTTGTTCTTTGTGTTGCCTCTTTGCCAGCCTTAACACCATTTTGTTAGAAAGATCAATAGGGATTAGTTTTACAGGTCATTTGTATTCTTCATACAGGTTTCTGGCCACAATGGACTCCTGAGGCAGATTGAATTTAAATGAATAAATAATAATTTTCTTCATGAAGTATCAGAGTAATATGTTGAAATAATACTTTTTTGGCTTGTTATTGCATATCTGAATGTCCCGTTGGGCATTTTACTTTTAGAATTGGGTATGGAGCCAATGGAGGTATTGTAAATTGCTGTCACTTTTACTTTTTTTAATAGTCAGTACTCAGGGCCTCTAGTTTACAAGTATTACAATTGCAATGAAATCACAAACGTTCAATTTGCTTGTGATGATACTTTGCTTCAGACAACAATTGTGTATAATTTTTTATGTTTATAGAGCATTAGTACATCTTTGCTTATAAAATATATCTTACCAGGGATATGGATTTTTCTCTTGATGATGCATTTGGCAAGATGCCTTCTTTCAAGATGGATTTGCCAGATATTGATTTTTCTAATTCTCCAAATAAATCCAAAAAGTCAAAGGAAAAGTCAGAAGAGGATTCTGCCAAAGGAAACCGTTCAGACAAACATGACAAGTTCAATTTTTCTTTCGATTTTGACGGGCAAGTATCTTTATAATCTTTTCATAGTATATACTTCAGTTTGGTTTTGGGAAAGGAGTCATCATCAATTGCTTAGACATTTATAGAAGAACTCACAAGTCCACTAAAATGCCTGATTGACAGAATGAACATTAGTGATGGGGAGAAAGATCCTGGTGATGGTGGTTGTTTTGGTAGTGCTAAATTCCCTTCAGACACCATTAACACTTCTGCAGCTAGTGTACAAACAACAAATGATGGTGGTAGGACAGAACTTTCTGTTTCTGAGGATATCCGAGAGGGATCAACACATACAAGTGCTATTAACAGAAGGTAATTTAAACTTTTGTAGTGAACTCTACTCTTCTGTCTACTTTAGTTTCCTTATAATCTTGCAAAGTCTCTGTTGTAGCAGCTATGGCAGCAGCAAAAATAATGGGAATACACTAGATGACCATCCCAGTTCATGTACCAAAGAACTGATTCAATCAGATTCAGTTATAGAGAAAAGTGAAAGAAATGCTGCTGCTCAAACTCCTCCAAGGTGATGCCACTACACTCCAAAATCTAACCTTTGTTTCAAAGCATGACAACTATAGTATTATGAAGTTGCTTTTGCTTAAATTATATGCTTGGAATTTGAGCAGGGACCATGATGACCCTGTCAATGGGAAAAATATGAAAGAAGTGAGTGTTAACACAGTGCAGCATAATGGCAAAGCAAATGGTGGACTCCCTTCACTGGAATGTGAGAAGATGAACAACAATGTCAAAATTTCCGGGTAAGACTTATCAACATTCCATATGCATCACTTGCAATATTGATAGTCAGGGTTGATTCAGGTCCTCTAGTATACATTTTTTAATAAGTTATAACTCTTGTAAAGTTATAGGCATATATATTTTGTGGAAGTGTGATGATACTTTGCTTCAGACATACTTTCTAGTTCTTTAGTGCATTAGTTTGTTTGTGCTCATGATATATATCTTACAGGGATATGGATTTTTCTCTTGATGATGCATTTGGAAAGATGTCATCTTTCAAAATGGATATGCCAGATGTTGATTTTCCTAAATCCACAAAGTTGGTGGAAATTTCAGAAGTGGTTTCTGCCAAGGGTAAACATCAAGACAAGCATGACAAGTTCACCTATACTTTTGATTCTGATGGGCAAGTATTTATGAACTTTCTTCATAGTATATATTTCTGTTTTGTGTTGGGAAAGGAGTCATTATTATTTTCTTAGATATTAAAAAAACTGATACTAAACTCTTCGCTACAATACATGATTGACAGAATGAATACTAGTGATGGAAAGAATGAGCATGGTCATGGTGGTAGTTTGGGCAGTGCTAAGCTCCCTTCAGATGCTGTTAACACTTCTGAAACTAGTGACACAAAGGCAATGTCCTCCATTGCTAGATCCAGTGCCGAAATGCTAAAGCCAGTTTCAAAGGCGTCATCAACAACATATGACAGGTTTAGCCACCTTTCTAATTTTTTGGGGGTTCGTTACATTTATGCCGATCAATGCTTTGAATTTCATGCTGTTAAGATTAAACCTAATATGTTTAGTGAGGATCGAATGCTTTGAGTGTGATTTCTTGCATAAGGTTTGTGCTACTTTCCATGGGGCTGGAGATTTGTGCTCATTGGACACTTATTGGATGGAAGGCATGATGTACATCTTATAAATTGGCAGCAAGTTGTAAGCTTTGTGGAAATTACATGACATTGGGTGTTTCTTGTTCCTATTTTCATAATATAACTTGGATAGTTAATTAGGAAAATTTGCTTGGATGCTTTTATCTGTAGATTTATTCATTAATTACCATAGTTGTATTTAGGGATATGTTGTTGTCCCTCCGTTCTTCTATTTTATGTTTTACTCAGTTACTTAATTTAAAAAAAATTAGAAAAACGTGAGTGGGTGTAAAAAAAAAAGTAGGATAAAGTAAGAGAGAGAGAGAGAGTATCGAAAGGTTTATGGGTGTAAGAAAAAGGTAAATAAAGTACAGGAGAGTATGTGGATAGGTGTAATTACTGTGGTATAAAGAGGTGTGTGTGGGGAGGGGGGTGTTAGGCCTTGCAAATATAACTTACAAATGCTAATCTCTGAGCATGGTTTCTAAATAAACATATTTTGGTACGTACAATGTTTATCATTCTCTATCTGGGTATCAAAAAGAGAGAGGGGGGGGGGGATCCAGGGTGGTGTTAGACCCAGCAAATATGACTTACCAATGCTAATCTCTGAGCGTGGTTTCTAAATAAACATATTATGGTATGTGCAATGTTTATCATTCTATATCTGGGTATAAAAAGGAGAGGGGGGGGGGGGGATCCAGGGTGGTATGGAGGCTAACATCATCACTACATTATGATATGCTGAATTGTATGATGATTGTGGGACACACCTTGCATCAATGTCACAATTTGTAATTAATCTTGTCCAGTGGACCAACCTCTGCAAAAACAACGCTGCTGAAGATTAAAGTTCCACGAGCTATTAACTCGAGGTTTCTGGCTGTACAAGCAACAAATGAGGGTGGCAGGACAGAATTTTCAGCTTCTGAGGGTAACCAAGAAGGCACAACACATACTGATGCTGTAAACAGAAGGTAAACTTTTGTAGTGTCAGAACTCAACGTTTGTAGCTACTTCGAAGTCCTAATAATATTGCAGTGTCTCTGTTAGTTGTAGTTATGGCAGCAGCAAACATATTGTAAAGGAATTAAATGACCGTCCAAGTTCATGTACCAAAGAATTGATTCAGTCAGATTCAGTTACGGAAAAAAGTGAGAAGGATGCTGCTGCTCATACTCCTCCTAGGTGATGTTACTATACTACAAACTATGACGTTTGACTCTGATCATGACTCCTTATATTTATTATGAAGTTGCTTTCGCTATACTTATATGCTTTAAGTTTGATCAGGGACCATGACGACATTGTAAACGGAGAAGAAAGGAATGAGGCGAGTGTTGATACAGTGACACAAAATGGAAAAGCAGTCAATGATGGACTCCCTTCGCTGGAATGTGAGAAAATGACCAGCAATGTCAAATCTTCTGGGTGAGACTTACCATTGTTCCATTCCAAAATACTGTATCACTAGCAATATTACAAATACCTCAGTAATTACTTGCCTACTCCACTATATTTCAGTGGTGATCTCCTGAAATTTGTGTCACATTGAGGGATTATTGACCTTCATAATTTTATGACAACATCTTCAATGTTTCCTCCATATTTTATTTATCATCTGTCCTTTTAACAATTAAGTATCTATTTTTATCAACTTACGGAATCTGGCATACAATTTTTTTTTTTTTTTTTTTTTTTTTTTTTTTTTTTTTTTTCCGTCCTTCCTTTCTTTGATTGTATATTGTTATATAATCACAATAAATTCCTCCAAAATCTGATAATGAGATATCTAGGCCTGTTGCTTACTCTCTTGTGTTGGAGGCTGGCAGATTTGTCATCATTTAACTTAGCATCTTGGATGTAACTATTTCTATGTGACAACAAATATTAGCAACAGTTAGGCTTCTTTAAAAATGACAAGGAAACTTATGGATTGCTTTTATGTTCTGCTTATGTTGGGGTATCATGTTGAATGTCCTGCAGCTTTAAAATTCCTTTATCGACTCCACCAGAACAGGGAACTAAAAATGGCAACCAGAGGCAAGGTAATCTTAAAGACAAGATTTCAAGCATTGCATTGACTCAGAAATTAAACATTGGTCAAGGAAATAAACTTACGTCCCAGAGAATTGACAAGAAAACGTTTGCTCTTCCTAGTTTGAAAGTTACAAGGTATGTTGTTAATAGCTGATTTTGCCTGTATCTTCTTTTATGCCGCTGCTTCTGCAGATTAATTTTCTGGAAAATTATTTGTATAGGCGTACCACTACAGACAAACATCCAGCTGCTCCCATTATGCTAAGTAATGTTAAATCTCTGGGAATTGTTGAGAAAAGCACAAGGCCACAACAAGCAATGGTTAAGACGGTGTCCCCTACTATTTCTGGGAAACAAACTCCAACTCCCTCTTTGAAGCGCAAACCATCTGAGGTTCTTTCCATAATCCTGTCATCTGAAGCTCTCTGACATCTCTACTAAAGCATTCTTAGTAACTCATAGAACAATGGGCAGGCTGCTGATATGGGTCCACCAAAGCTTTATACACCAAAACGTTTCTCACCCAATGAAAGCAGGTGCAGCACACTCCTAAAACTGTCTTTGTATCATATCAGATTATTTCCTGTTAGCTAATTTCAATTTGTTTGAATGTACAGAATGTCTAAAGTGGCAGTCAGAGAACCTGGAGATGGGGTAATCTCTTACACATTCTGTTTAAAATATTTTACTAATATTTGCTTCTAAAGGGAAACACAATTAGTGAAAGTAGATCCATGTGATTCGCTATGCTTACAAACTTTACCTGGCCGTGTGTATAGGTTCAAACTCAAGTTAACTCTGTGGTAGGAAGCACGAAGAATGTCTCACAAGAGAACAAGACCCCTAATTTTCATTTTGATCAAGAGGCAAACATGGCAGCCCTCCAATTCAGTTTGATGGTGGAGAACGACGCAAATGTTGAAAAGGCTGAGGCATGCGCAAAAGAGCTAGATAATGTAAGTAGTTTTGTTTTCAGTTTATTGGCAGTGAAATTTGACCTAAAAGAGCAATTCAATAATCTAAGTAAACCTGGCCTCTAAAGGAGAGAAGGAAAAAGCAGAGATCCGAAAATCGGATGAAGATGATTGCCTATGGTCTCTATCATCACTTTTGCCAAAGCAAGAAGTATATCATTTCTGAGTATATTGTCCTCCAAATCATGAAAGCCTAATTATTGATGATTGGTTGATCATTGAGGAAGGTGGGAGGTGAGTAAAAAGAGTGGGAAGGGGAATGGGAACAGAAGTATTGAGTTATCCTTTAAATGTTTTCCAATATTGGAAGAATTTGGTTTGCCGTCGAAGAATTATAAATCCCTTTGATTCCCTTCCCGTCCTTCATATTCAAACATACTATCATAATATCACAGATTAGATTTAACTGAATTTAGATGATGAATGTTTCTTCTTTTTGGCCCTTTGCCCTTAGATTATGAAGTATGACTGAGAAATTAAACTGGAGATTAAACTCATGCATATTTCAGTAAGTTCTCTTAAGTTTTTGTAGTTAATTGAAGTACCTGTACTCCCTTCTGAGTATCCTGATACATAAACTTTAAATTGAGTGTAGTGTTATATTATTTTCTTTCTACCTGTTTGTACTTTTCGTCGAGGCACCACTGCTGAACCAATTCCATATATATTCTTTGCACACCCAGGCTCATACTTTTTTTGATTTAGAATGGCACGTCTCTCAGGGAACTCTTTTTCCTGCTAGTGACGTTCTTTGTGAACTGTCTTCTTTTCGAAGGTTAGACCAATGTATATTATTTGCCAGGGTTGCTCACCACTAAGAACAATTGGATGAAAATTTATTTTCAGGAACTGTTTTTCATGACTTGTATGACTATCAGTACTTAAATATTTTAGCATGCGGTTAGAGGGCAATTAATGCCAACTATCTGCATGACATTCATTATATACTACGGAGTATTTAGAAGTCTTGACTAATCGAAGATTACTCGTTTACATCATTCAAGACCTTAATTGATCACAGTTGCCTTTCCAAATCTCTCTTTTATGAGATACGAAGCACTAACTTGCATCCAAATTCCTTTTTTTTCATGTTTATATTTCTCTGTGTCTAATGCTATGCATTGAGAAATGAAAATCAAGGTTGTTGGGTTTGCTCTGCAGATCTGCAACATGTTGAAAAAGAAGCATGAGGAAGCGAAGGAGTTACTGGTCCGAGCTCTTGTGAACAACAACAATCTTTTGATGCTGAACCATCCCATCTATGAAGAAAAAATATCCTTGCATTTATAGTCGCTGTTGTTACATCACAAAGAGTTTCTTTCTATACTTAGATAATTAATGTGATGAACTTTTCCGGAGCCTGGATGAACAGCTGTAACCCTTGACAATCAAAACATCAGTGCAGTTCAAAGGCTTGCTTCTAAATTGATGTCAAAAGAGCTGGAAGTCGAGGCTTAAAAGAACTATTCACACTGATAACAGGAAGGTTTTTCTCTCTCTATATTACTTGATCACGCATGCTCATACAAGGTTTTGTAATATCTCATTTGATTCAATTGATTTTCTGATCATTGTGAATTTCAGGATGATCCAGAATTCCAGATGCTAAATCCTGCAGAAGGGGGATAGCATCATTATGTTGTAAATGCTCTCGTCTGCTCCTCTTGATCTGCGTAGTGTTTGATCAAATTTTTTTTTTTTTTTTTGACCGGTGTTTGATCAAATATGTAAATGATTATTTTTGCTAAAAGGTACTCCGTATTGCTTAACTGTGATATACAATTCATATATGAATCTTTGGAGTTCCTGGTTGCAGTGAGGCACATTGCTGTTCTGTAAAGCCAAATTTTACGGTCTGTAAAATTCGTAAGAAAATCATTATCCTCTGCATGTTCTATCTATTGGATTGAGTCTGAATTGTGTAATCAAGCACTTGCTGGATTCACCAATTACCGAGTCAATTCCATCTTCAAGTTTGCAGTCTGAAATTCTGAATGGTCTATTGTTGAGTATATTTCATATCCAAAAGTAAATTTTGGAAATTGTTACTTCCTTAGGAGGCTCGTATATATATATATATATATATATATATATATATATATATATATATATATATATATATATATATATATATATATATATATATATATATATATATATATATATATATATATATATATATATATATATATATATATATATATATATATATATATATATATATATATATATATATATATATAGATGTAGATGATTAAAGTTGTGCGTTGACAAGCGTTAACTTTTAAGGATGCTCGTGGGTAAATCAGTTACCACGATCAATACTTTATCAAATTACCTTAATTTGCGTATGTTTAAAATTTTAATTAATGGAGAAAATATAATTAAAATGAAATGATTTTCATTTACAAATCCCTCCATTTATTTTAGTGAAACGTTTCCCCTAAACATGTATGTTAATGCAAAACTTTAATCAATAATTTTTCTAATTATTAATAAGTGAAATTTATAATAATTGAATATTGATAAAACTATTAATCAAGACGATTCCAACAAGTAACTTGCTTGAACGCCTCAATCTCATAAGCCTTAGCGCATACCTTACTGCCATCGCTTCTACACACTTCACACTAGTGATCTCAGTTCTCCTGGTAGCTGCGAGAACAATGCCCCCATCTGCATTCCTAAGAACCACACCGAGGCCTGCACTCCCAACAGACGGGATATGGGCATCAACATTGGCTTAGATGGGCAGCTAGCTATCCCCGTATGTGCAGAAATAGGCATGAAGACTTTCTTCGAATACTCAATGTAATCAAAGACCAGTCTGCTATAATTAGCCGCCAGCATTACTGCATTGGGGTGCTCATTTTTGAAAACAGCCAAATTCCTACACCTCCAAGCAGCCCACATCAAAGCACACATACCCCTTACTACCTTCGCATCAGATCAAATTTATTATTCAACCACAACCATCTAAGCAGCAAAAGTATCAGTTGGGGCATCATACATGCTAGCTTGTAACCCACTGTGATCCCAAATTTCCTTTGCAGCCGTACAGAAGAAAAGAGAATGCACAATTGTTTCAGTAGCATTCCTATAACTTGGTAAGAAGCGTCACTAGTAATGTGCCTTTGTCTCAAGCGATCTTTGACAACAAGATTACCCTTCATAGCACTCCACAGGAAGTGCTTCAGCTTAGGTGGGCCACTAACATTCCAAACCGAGCGCCATATCATCATGATCACCCCAACCAAGTTCCCATCACCACCTTCTTTTGCGAGCTAATACCCCGTTTTGACAGTATAGAGACCCCTTTTCCCACGACACCAATACAGCACATCCTCACGACTGCGACAAGACAAGGGAATAGCAAGAATTGATGCCTTCGTTTCATTATCCACTAACCCCCCAATCTTACTAACATCCCATTCAGCAAGACCGTTAACCATAAGTTCCAGCACTCTCGTATCCTCATCCACATCACCAGGAGGATGCTAAATAGTCGGTCTGCCTTCTCTGATCACCCAAGGGTCTTTCTATACTCTAATGTCAACCCCACTGCCCACATGCCAAGCCAACCCATCTCGCAGCAACCCCTTCGCACCCCCAAATACTTCGCCAAGCAAATTTTGGATCATGCTCTCGCAACACCTCCAAAACCCCCAAGTTCTTGAAGTACCTTGCTTTTAATATTTTACAAAGTAGTGAGTTCGGATTCGAGACCAATCGCCAAACTTTTTTTGCTAATAAAGCTTGGTTAAAACATTTAAGATCCCGGAAACCCAAACCACTCATTGCCTTTGGCAAACATAGCTTTTCCCAACTTTGCCAATGGAGTTTTTTGTTATCATCCGTTGACCCCCACCAAAAGCGACATAAAAGATTATGTATCTCATCAATAAGGCCCTCCGGAATTTTAAAATTGCTCATCATACATGTTGGAATAGCTTGTGCCAGTGCTTTAATGAGTACTTCCTTCCTCGGTCTTGAAAGCAATTTCTCCTTCCACCCATTTAATTTCTTCAAAATTCTCTCCTTCAACCCTGCAAAAATGGCCTTCTTTGACTTACCAATGATCGTCGGCAACCCCAAGTACTTTTCATGTCTATCAACCTCCCGCACACCCAAAGTATAAATGATAGCTTGTCTTCTGTCTACAGAAACACATTTGCTAAAAGCAACCTCTGTCTTATCTAGATTACTTTCTGACCAGATGCTCTTTCATAAATACTGATAATATCAGCAATCTTCGAACATTCCTGCAGAGTCGCCTTTGCAAACATACTATCATCGGCAAAAAAAACAAGCGGGACACTCTCGGAGCAGAATTGCATATTCTAGCCCTACTTAATTTTCTTTTCATGAGCGGCTTTTAGTAACGAACTAGATAAAGCATCTGCACATAACTGAAAAAAAAAAATAAAGAGAAATAGGATCACCTTGGCGGAGACCACGAGTCGGAACAACAGAGCCGAAAATCTCATTATTCACCTTAAAAGTGAAAGACACACTAGAGATGCAATCCATCACCCCGACAAAACTAATTTTCACCAAACCCCAATTTTAACATAACTTTTTCCAAAAAAAACCCAATTTTCACCAGACCCTGTCATATGCCTAACTCTTATCGAGTTTAAGAGCCACAGTACCATGTCTGCCTTCCCCTTTTCTTTTCATAGCATGGAAAATTTCGAAAGCAATCATGGCATTATCAGTTTTCAACCGACCCGGTACAAAGGCACTCTGATTTACAGAAATAATATAGTTGAGAAAAGGTTTAAGCTTATTAGCCATTGTCTTCGATATTATTTTGTAGATCAAATTACAGCAACATATAGGTCTAAATTCAGTCATAAACTTCGAGTCATTGCATTTAATTAGAAATCAACACAATGCACGTCTTATTAATTACAGAAATATCAACTAGACCTCCTCCACCAATTTTTAACTAGAGTGACAATATCAGGACCAACAATATGTCAGAATTTTTGGAAAAAAAGGGCATGCAGTCCATCCGTACCTTGCGCTTTGTTCGGGTGCATTTGGCAGAGTGCAAATTTAATATCATCAGAACTTGGTTCCTCTTCCATGGCAGCATTCATTTTCGTGGTGACCACCGTCTTCACGCCCTCGAGTGCAGCAGCAAAATCAGAAGGATTTTCAGTTGCAAATACGGAGGAAAAATAGTCTGATACCACCTTCTTAATCTGAGCTTCTCCTGTCTTCCATTCCCCCAACGAATCAAACAGCCCATCGTATCTATTCTTTTTCTTCCTCTGACATGCTTTCCTGTGACAATAGGCTGTATTTTTGTCGCTGTCTCTCAACTCGTTAGCCCGCGATCTGGCATACCAGTAAGATTCTTCTTGCCTCCGTAATTGATTTATTTCACCTGTAAATTTTTCACATGTAGCTAGCATAGCTGCATCTACTTGCTGTCCCTTCGCAACCTGAAGGTTCTCTTCACAAGCTCTGATGTTTTTTCTTCACCTCCCCAAAAGCTTTTGTTACTTACTTTGTTAACGACTCAGCACACAATGCAATACGCTTATGTGGTTCTTGCCCCTCACCATCCCCATACGCTTTCTTTACCACCTGCGAACACTCATCCTTGGATAGCCACATCACCTCAAAACGAAAAAGTTTTCCCTTCCTCCCCCTTTCAAAATAATTTATGATGTCAAGAATATTAAGGCGTGTGATCGGACCCAACTCTAGCAAGGTGTCGAACTGTGAAATTCGGATGGAGCTCACACCAATCATCATCACCTGAAAATCTGTCCAATCTTTCCCTCACCATCGTATCAACAATGTTCCCTCTTTGCCACGTGAAGATATTACCCTTGTACCCCAAGTCCCTAAATCTACCCACATCAGTAGCATCACGGAACGCATCCATTATACATTCTCTCCTCACCGCTCCCCCATATTTCTCTGTCAAACTAACAATCTCATTAAAGTCCCCAAACATCACACACGAAATATCACACAAGGCTTTAAGAGTCTTCATTAGCTCCCGTGTCTTACACTTATTTTCCGTCTCCGCCCATCCATAAATACCCATTGCCCTCCAATGAGGAGTGCCATAATATTACAAATATTTGCAGGAAAATGATGAATAGAATAAGACATAATCATCGCCACCAAAAACCCATCCCCCTCGATCTACCGTTTCTACTAAGACAAATATCGTTCTCAAAGCCACATCTTCTTTTTATTTTTTCCAATCTACTTTCATCAATCTTCGTTTCCATCAAGAAAACCACATTTGGTCGCTCTCTCCACCATAAATTACAGAGAGTCCTCTCCGTCCATGGGTTGCCAATCCCACAGATAGACGTTCCAACTTAGGATTTTCATCTTCGTTCAAGGGATTGAGTGTGCCCAACTCCCTCTACTTGGATAAAGCTATCCCCACCATTCAAGTGTACTGCTTTCATTCTCTTTTTGTCCTTCTCAACCAATTCCTCACTCACTGCTGATTAAATCACTCCTCGAATACCCTTCCTCCATTCTCTCAATCCTCCTCCAACCTCTTATACCCCACCCCTTCTCTGTAACACTCCCCACCCCACTTATAAAACTCTGTCTTTCAACTACCCTGCCCTCCTCGTCAATCCCTCCCTCTATTGTATTATCTTCCCCAAATTTCTCCACATCAGTAGCCCCATCTATCTCCTCCCCAACTGTAGAATTTTGCAGTATTCCCCTAATTGCTTCACACCTCTCAGAGGAGTCAACACCATGAACCACATCACCACTTATTCCCCCCTCACCATACACCATCTCAATATTACCTCCTTTGCCTCCCTCCAACTCTTCCCCCCCCCCCCCCCACCCGACTATTCCTCACCTCCTTGCTACTCAGCACACCCGTAGGATGCAAAACATGTTTGTTCTTTGTTGAGCCTATATAAAACCTACATGTGAGTGAAAGTGTTGTCCCACATTGAAGAAAAGTATAAAAGTGAAGTGGAATATTGGGATGTGTATCCCACATTGAAGAAAAAGCAAAAGTCGTGTTCACTTATAAGGCTAAGAGACTACTCCCCTCATTGCCATATGGTTTTGAGGTAGAACCTCTTTCGACTTGTATAGTGGACACTTGTGACGGGTGTGGTCTAGGCCCGTTTATCATGGTATCAGAGCTCAGGTTGGATTATGTTGTGATCTGGGCCAATAATTATGGACAACTCACATGTGAGGGGGAGTGTTAGAGCCCATGAGAAAACCCACATGTGAGTGAAATTGTTGTCCCACATTGAAAAAAGTATAAAAGTGAAGAGGAATATTAGGATGTGTATCCCACATTGCAGAAAAGCAAAACTCGTGTCCACTTTATAAGGCTAAGGAGCTACTCCCCTCATTGCCATATGGTTTTGAGGTGGAACTTCCTTGGACTTGTATAGTGGACACTTGTGACGGGTGTGATCCAGGCCCGTTTATCATTCTTTGTAGCATCAAACACCATAGCTAGCTGAGCCTCCCTACATTTTGTAGCAGCTTTACATTCTCCCCATCCGAGTTGTTGCCTCTCCAGATTACATCAATTTTTTCATGCCAAACTCTCTCCTTTCCCTATCAGTGAACGTCTTTATCAATGACCTACTAAACCGAACTTATTTTTACTGAACTGAAATTATTTTTACTGAATATTATTTTTTAAAGGTGAAGTGAACGAGACCTAATACTAATGTGGTATCTGATTTTACGGACTCCAATGGTAATATATACTCACTCCGCATTTAAATAAATGAAATGTTTTCTTTTTGCCGCCAATGAAACATTTCCATTTTTAGTAACTTCTCTCTATTTTTTTTTAATACAGAGTAATATTCTCTCTATTTTTCAATAATATTCTACTAATTAATGGTACCTACAAAACCCCTTACTTTTTTTCTCCCTCCTCAAATTTATACCCCACGTCCCCACTACCTATTATTTTAGTAAATTCAACAAACTTTCCTAACACTCTGTAAAAGTCAAACGTTTCATTAATTTAAAAACGAAAGGAGTATATTTCTAATGGTACACAAAACTTACCATCGAAATTCAAAATTTCACATAAAATAACCAGAATACCCGAATCTCAAATGCTACCCCATTTCTTATAACTTGCAATAAAAAAATTTTATGTCTCAAAAATAATATTTCTTTATTGCAAATAATAACAAACGGAGGTATATATATATATATATATATTTTGAAATTGCCACTGGATGTAATTTAATAACATGGTCAATCACAACGATTGATCTATGACAGACGAATACAAAGCTAGAAGGGAACATAAACAAATAAACTATTATATTGTAAATCTGACCCCCTAATATGCATTAATGCACTTTATAGTTGTATACTTCTATGGTACATGTACTCCGCAGTCCAAAGTCCACAGTAGATGGTTTAGGACTAGTAATGTCAAAACGGTTTGATAGTTCGGTTTCGGTTCAGTTTGAAATCGGTTCGGTTTGAAATCGGTTCGGTTTGAAATCGGTTCAAATGTCTTATGGATCGGTTTCAGTTCGTTTAAATAATTATCGGTTCGATTCAGTTTCGTTTTATTCTTGAACGGTTTAAATTCGGTTCGGGTTGTAAACGGTTCGGTGCAGACGGGTTGCGGTTTATTAAGGGTTCGATGTAAACGGTTTTTATCCCGGTTTAAATTCGGTTCGGGTTGTAAACGGTTCGGGTAGTAAACGGTTCGGTGCAGACAGGTTGCGGTTTGTTAACGGTTCGGTGTAAACGATTTTTAACACTCAGTTCAAACAGTTTCGAGTTAGAAACGGTTCGGTTTTTTTTTGGTTCAGTTTTATTTTAGTTCGGTTTACAACTGGTTTGGTTCGTTAAAGGGTTCGGTTCTTCTACGATTTAACATTATTTGGATCGGTTTTATTTCAGGTTTACTAAATTACGGTTTGGGTCTGTTTCTGATTTCAAAAAATCGGTTTTTTATCGAGTCGTTTAGATTCGGGCAATTAAACAGTTTTGGTTTGAAATTTTATACTACTTTCTAACTTTTTGCTGGTTAACAAGTTTTATATCAAGCCGAGACTTCATCACTTCACATTGAGGCATCATATTATATGCAAATTCTCATTAATTTTATAAATACATATCATGTTATGTTTCAAGTTTAGCCATACTGATCTTACTAGTTTGTTACGAAATAAATTATAAAAGTTTAGTGCATTAATGTATTATTGTTTTACTTTCAGATTATTATCTGCTTCTTATTTGATCATTTAGTTAATAGTGTCATAATCATGATTTGATGAGTTGTTGTAAGTGATTTGTAAACGGTTCGATTTATAAGCGATTCGGTTCATAAACAGTTCGGTTAATAAGCAGTTTGGTTTATAAACGGTTCAGTGCAAACGGTTTGCAGTTTGTTAACGGTTCGGTGTAAACGATTTTTATGCCAGTTCAAACGGTTTCGGGTTAGAAACGGTTCGGTTCATTTTTGGTTCGGTTTCCTTTCAGTTCAGTTTAGATTTGGTTCGGTTCTTAAACGGTCTAACGTTACTCGGATCGGTTCGGTTTCGGGTTTACTAAAATGCGGTTCGGGTCGGTTTTCGGTTTCAAAAAATCGGTTTTTAATCAGTTCGGTTCTCATTCGGTTCGGTTTGACTAGTTTGGTTCGGTTTTTGACAGGTATATTTAGGACAATATTCATATGCAATTTTCCAAAGAAAGTCACATGTTCGGCCTTGTCTAGGTTCCGTTGGCTTAAATAATTAAGGGGTAAATAACGGGGCATATGTATGATAAACGGAAACTCTTTTTGAAGTCAACACATCGTTTTCATTACCGAAACTCAAAAACTTCCCAAAACTTCAATAAATCTTATCCTTTAGAAAAATGGGTTTTTGAATGGCAAAACCATTCTTCCACAAAGATTTTCGATCTTTTTTAACGCTTAATCTCTTAGATATACCCTGAACTATTATATTTTTTTGCTTTCATTCTTTGTTTCTCTCTATTCATTAAGGAAATAAGCCCATAATGTTGCCTTTTTAAAGTGATTTACATATTATTTTCTGTGTCCCTGTACCCCATTAATTGAAGTTTTTTGTTTTCCCGTTTTCTCATTTTCGTTTCCGTTACCGTGCAACCTAGGGGTATATTTTACTAGATGATCAATTAATGGGGCATTATTTCCCTTTTTTCATGATTATAATTATTTCAGGAATAATGAACAAAGTTAGTTTCTATATCTGCAATCATCAGCCACAACCATCGTCCACCGATAAAACCAACCATCACCACCTTGCGAGCCATCGCAAATATAGCCCCAGCATATAAAAAAAATCCGAAATTGATTTGTGATGACAGGGGTATTAAGAAGAAACGGGAGAGCAAAAATTACCAATTTTATAATTGAGATGCGAAATTTTGAATCTAAGGTGATAGAATTGGCAATTAAGGTTTTCGACCTGAAATTCCAATCAAAAATATCTAATGCATGCCGGTGATGGAGGTAGAGGAAATATGGTACTACCTCTAATTTAATTATTATCAAGGCATGCTAACCTGAAGTCCTTCAAAATTTTAACTACTTTAAAGTCAAATATACTTCATACAATCGTATGGTTTCTTTGGCTTGATTACTTTAATTGGACTTAAAGGCTATATCAGTCGATATTTTAGAAAGGCATACGTAAACTATTGAAGATTAACTACTCTTTGTTCGAGTTAAAATAAGTACTCCCTCCGTCCCTTTATTAGATGTCTATTTCTAGCATTTCTTATTCACATAATAAAAAGAAGTAAGCATTTAATTAAGGGACGGAGAAAGTAAAAATTAAAAACCTTACATTTCTACTACTAAAGGATGGAAGTTAATTGTTTGATAGAAACATAAGAAAATCAACTTCCTTTATACAAGATATACGATAAACTTTTACTTTATACTTCCTCCGTTCCTTTTTATATGACACAGTTTGACTTTTGCACTATTCACAAACAACACTTTGACTAGCTTTTGTGATTTGTAGTTACAATAAAATATAATCATGTGGGATTGTTATGATATATGATAAAGTTTTGAGGATTTGATATGATTTGGTTAGGATACTTAGTTGGCAAAGATAAGATATATGTTAAGTAGATAATATTCTCAATATTTCTTGCCATAATTATCTTGTATTCTGATTATATATTGAGGCCAAGAGCCATGAATAAAGGTAAGCAAATATTATTGATTATTATTTCACATGGTATCAAGGGCCAAATTTTTTTTAACATCATAATCTTTAGCCATGACCGGTGATACACCTGATACACCGCCGCCACCACCTCCACCACCATCGAAAATTGAACCTAACTCTCCATTTTACCTAGGTTCGCAAGATCGTCCCGGTGATTTTGTAAGCCCAACTCGCCTTAAGGGTGATAACTACGATGATTGGGCTGCTGATATTCGAATGGCATTGGAAGCTTGCCGGAAATTTGAATTTTTGGATTGCACAATACATGGTCCGGTCCCTCCTTGTACTCAGTCGGATTGGAACACCATTAATGCAATGTTAGTATCTTGGATAACTAATACGATTGATCCGGAAGTTAAATCCACCTTGACTAAATATTGAGAAGCCAAGAAGCTCTGGGATCACCTTCAACAACGCTTCACGTTGGTTAATGGTCCGCAAATTCACCAATTAAAATCCTCCATTGCAAGGTGCGAACAGACGAAAACCATGTCTGTCTCCACATATTAGAGTCAGTTGAATGCTCTGTGGGAAGAACTATATCGCCATGAACCTATTATTACTTGTTCCTACTGTTCAAATTGCGATGTGGGTGAGCTTCATGTCCAAAGACAAGAAACGGCTAAACTCCATGAATTCCTAATGGGGTTATTCTCTGAGTACTATGCCCAATTGCATGCTAATATTCTTTCTCAAGATCCTCTGCCTTCCATTGATAGAGCATATCGCTTAGCAATTTAGGATGAGCGAGTTCGTCTCGCCAAAGCCATCCCCGATGAGAAGTCCTCGGAAGCAGTGGGTTTTGCTCTCAAAGCCACCCCGGGAACTGGTCGTGGAAGGGGAAGAGGGAGTGACAGCTCGGTGTGCTCCAAGTGTCAGAAACCCGGTCATGATGCCTCTAATTGTTAGAGCAAACTGGTGTGCTCACATTTCAAGAAGCGTGTTCACGATGTAAGTGGCTGCTATGAGATTCATGGGTATCCAGAAGGCTGGTTTGATTGGCCCAAAACTGACGGTGCAGGCCGTGGCAAGGGGAGTGCGTATGAAGAGGTCGTGGTTCAGTGCGAGCCAATGCCGCAAGTAGCAGCAGCAATGGTCCTCCGAGCAGCAGTAGCGGGGCCTCAGAGTCGAACTCCTCTAATTCTATCTTTACTCCTGACTAGTGTAAAGTAATTGCAGGTTTCTTTGGTAACCCAAAGGTTCCTGACAACCATTTGAATGGTAAGTTTAATACCAAAAAGTGGATTATTGATACCGACGCAACGCATCATGTCACCGGGGTTGAGACTTGGTTGTTTGATATAACTGAGATTATGCAAATTCCTGTTGGTCTTCCCAATGGAGGAACCGTGCTTGCAAAGAAGGAAGGGTAGATTCGATTGTCGACCTCAATTACTCTTAAAAATGTGTTATATGTTCCGCAATTGAGTTGCAATTTGCTTTCGGTTTCACAATTAATTGAAGATTTATATTGCGATGTAAAATTTAATTCTTCTTTGTGTGCTATATAGGAGCAAACGAGGACGCTGATTGGAACGGGAGCTAGGCAACATGGACTTTATTACTTCGAAGAAGCTGACTCGGTGCAACATATTTCTGTGAATGGAGCAACCTCTTTGTTGGAGCTATGGCACAAAAGGATGGGGCATCCTTCAGAACATGTAGTAAAGTTACTTCCCCCTGTAATTGATTTTAAGGGTAGTTTAAATAAATTCTGTGAAGTTTGTATCAAGGCTAAGTTTCCTAGGGACAAGTTTCCGGTCAGTGATAGTAGAGCAAGTCGTATCTTTGAAAAAGTACATTTGTGATCTGTGGGGCTCCTATAGACATCCTTCATCTTGTGGAGCTCGTTATTTTTTAACTATAGTTGATGACTATTCTCGTGCCGTATGGGTTTATTTGTTGGATGATAAAACGGAAGTTTTCCGTACTTTTATGAGTTTTATTGCCATGGTTGATCGTCAATTCTCACAAACAATAAAAATTGTGCAAAGTGATAATGGTACGGAATTCAATTGTTTACTTGATTATTTTTTCGCAACCAGCATTTTATTTTACACTTCTTGTGTTGGAACACCACAATAGAATGGTAGAGTTGAGCGAAAACACAAACATATTTTAAATGTAGCCCGTGCCATACGATTTCAAGCTCATTTACCGAATTATTTTTGGGAGAATGTGTTCTCCCCGCTGCCCATTTAATTAACTGGACCCCAACTCCTTTGTTACAGAACAAAACACCCTTTGAAATTTTATTTGGCTTTCCTCCATCTTATAATGTCATTCGTACTTTTGGTTGCCTATGTTTTGCTCATAATAAAAAAACGAAGGGGGATAAGTTTGAGAGTCGTAGTAGAAAGTGTGTTTTCTTGGGGTATCCGTTTGGTAAGAAAGGGCAGTCCTTATATGATCTTGAGAAGCGGGAATTTTTTGTGTCATGGGATGTGAAATTCTTTGAGAATGTTTTCCCGTATATTGATGCAAATATGGTGAATATTGAGTCAGAGAGGGTTGTTCCTATGTATGATGATGTCGTGATAGAGGACGATTTTCTTAATGATAATACCCCAGGGGATACGACACATCACGACTACCCATCAGGTGTTGACTGCTTGGCAGATCAGCAGGGCACTCCCATTGCCCAGCCCACTGGTCGACCAGATCCTAAGCAGCGGCACCAGCTGAGGAGCCAGGGCCAGCCGCAGGAGCAGCCTGCCCAGTCGAGGCAGCAGGGCCAGAGCAGCATGGGCAGTCACAACAGCTCACTCAGCCCTTGCACTCGCACAGTACCGACCCTTAAGGCAGCCAGCAGTCAGCGGATCCGGCTAAATTAGGAAGGGGTTTGCGTGTTAAAACTCCATCGGTTCTTTTACGAGATTATGTGATTCATACTGTTATTGCCAAAAGTTCATCTTCGCCTACACCGCTTTTGCAGCAAAAGTCAGGTACCCCGTATCCTATAGCGCACTACATTAATTGTAATAATTTTTCTTTTAATTACCGTCATTTTTTGGCAGCCATTATTTCGGGTAATGATCCGAAATCTTTTAAGGAAGCAATGAGGCATGAAGGTTGGCGGAAATCAATGCAAGAAGAGATCCGAGCTTTAGAAGATAATGGGACTTGGACATTAGCGGAGTTGTCCCCCGGAAAACATGCACCGGTAGCCAATGGGTCTATAAGACCAAATATTTATCCAATGGTGATGTTGAAAGATTGAAGTCAAGATTGGTGATTTTTGGCAATCATCAAACCGAGGGCATTGACTATAATGAGACTTTCGCTCCAGTAGCAAAGATGACAACTATCCGAGCTTTCTTAGCAATAGCTGCCTGCAAGAATTGGATACTATGATGTGCATAACACATTTTTACATGGTGACCTTGACGAAGAGGTGTACATGAAATTTCCCCCCGGGTTCGAGAGTAAGAATCCAAAATTGGTGTGCCATTGCAGAAATCATTGTACGGTTTGAAGCAAGCTCCACGTTGTTGGTTTGCTTAGCTTATTACAGCTCTGAAAGGGTATGGGTTTCTTCAATCCTACTCTGATTATTCATTATTTACGTTCACTAAAGGGCAGATTTAAATAAATGTGTTAGTTTATGTTGATGATTTGATTATCTCTGGGAATGATTCCGCTGCAATATTATCTTTTAAGGCCTATTTGGGTGATTGTTTTAAAATAAAAGAGCTAGGGCCCTTGAAATATTTTCTTGGAATTGAGGTTGCACGGAGTGCAATGGGTTTATTTCTATGTCAGTGTAAATATACGCTAGACATAATCTCTGAGGCAGGCTTGACAGGTGCAAAGCCTAGTGATTTTCCGATATAGCAGCATCACAAATTGGGTCACGCAACGGGTGAATATCTTGCGGACCCGGAGCCTTACCGTCGACTTATTGGCCGATTGGTATACCTTGCTGTGACACGACCAGATCTTACCTATTCCGTGCACATTCTATCCCAGTTCATGCAGAGTCCGCGTACAGATAATTGGGAGGCGGCCTTGCGTGTGGTACGATACTTGAAGGGTACACCCGGGCAAGGGATTTTGCTTCGAGCAGACAGTGCCTTATCACTTCAGGGGTGGTGTGATTCGGATTGGGTTGCATGTCCCCTCACTAGACGATCATTGACAGGTTGGCTAGTGTTCTTAGGCCAATCCCCTATTTCTTGGAAGACTAATAAGCAGCCTACAGTTTCTACGTCATCGTCAGAGGCTGAATATCGGTCTAGCTATGGCAGCTGTAACTTGTGAATTGAAGTGGTTAAAAGGTTTGTTATTGAGCTTGGGAGTACAGCATCCCAAAGCCATACCATTGTTTTGTGATAGTCAGTCGGCTTTACATATTGCTAAAAATCTGGTTTTCCACAAAAGAACCAAACACATCGAGGTAGACTGTCATTTTGTGCGCGATGCTATTACAGATGGTACTATCGCTCCTTCATATGTTCCTACAAATTCCCAGCTGGCAGATATTTTTAAGAAGGCACTTGGAAAGCGACAATTTGATTTTCTTTTGTCCAAGTTGGGCATTTTTGATTCCCATCATGCTCCAACTTGAGGGGGGGTGTTATGATATATGATAAAGTTTTGAGGATTTGATATGATTTGGTTAGGATACTTAGTTGGCAAAGATAAGATATATGTTAAGTAGATAATATTCTCAATATTTCTTGCCATAATTATCTTGTATTCTGATTATATATTGAGGCCAAGAGCCATGAATAAAGGTAAGCAAATATTATTGATTATTATTTCACAGGGATCTTGTATTCTGATATATGTATATTTTATTAATATTCACTTTTTATAATCTTACAATGTTGATAATGGGAGATATAAATCGTTAAAATTGTGCGTTGGTAAACGTGATAAAAGAAACGTGTCATCTAATTAGGAACGGAGGAACTGTATCTTCAACCAAATGACTAATATGAAAACGATCTCACCAATGTCAACAGTGATTGAAATTCAAATTTAGACAAAATTAACGAATCTGAAGATGGCAGAGGAGGTTGCTCTTAGGTTTGACTCGATGACGGTTGTTGAAAAATTGACGACGAGCTTCCTCTACCTCTTGTTTGGCTTCCAGGGTGCCATAGTTGGGGTCGAACTCCCAAGTTTGGCGCCCTACAAAGTTATTGGTGCTGTTTAAGTAAGGATCGTTTGCACCTTCTGCTTTTTTCAACCTCCACATTTTCACAAACTATTAATTTAGCCTGTCCAAATTTGCAATAGGTGCTCTAATCGAAACAAGTTGACAAAAAAATATGGTTGTTTAAATAGCTCGAACAGCTAAGCTTTCTATGCTATGACATTGACAAGCTTGATTTGTTTGATTTTCGGCTTTTGACTAGTTATATATAATATATAATATATGTAACATACGAGGCCAAAGTAAAGTTGGTAATCAAGCAAAATGATCTAACGATATGAATATTGAATGCATATAAGAGGAATTAATACCTCCCCGTTTCTCATTTCTACTTAAATATTGTAGCTATAGATTAAAACAGAACTCAAAAAGAGATATAATTGTGTAGTACTATTATATTTAGGAAAAGAGAAATATAGAGATAAGAAATTTATCATATAACTTAGTAAAATTTAATTTAAATAATCCAACCTTTTCATCGATTTATATTTAATAATCCAACCTTTTGATTATTCTACAATAATCCAAGCTTTATACCCTATCTTTTTCTATTAGGCCAAATCGGTCATTAACCTACAATCATAGCTTACCTTGCCATGTGTCACATTTTGATTTGTCTAAATTTTTTTAAACAAAACTTTTAATTTTTTTTTTCATTCCTCCTTCCCTTTCCTTCCCTCCATAACTCCTGGCTACCAACACCAGAGCAGCCAACCTCCCTCAACCTACTAAAAGCAGTCCCTTACACAACTAAAAATCAAGGTTTTTGTGACCGCCTCAAACGATCGCTAAAAATAACAAAAACGGTTGCTGAAAATAATTACAACCGTTGACGGTTGTAACATGGTGGTCGTTATTTACTTGGTCGCAAAAAACATTATCACGACTGAATGACGGTCACAAATTTTTTGCGACCGTTTTCATTATTTTTAACGACCGCGTGGAAAACGGTCGCAAATAATTGCGATCAGTTTTATCAGCGGTCGCAAATCTAAAAATTAGCGACCGCTTTTGGCTGTCGTAAAATTTTTTTTGAAAAAAAAAAAGGAAAAAAATACACCCACGCACTTCCTGTACTTCACAGCCAACGGCCCACCACCACTTCCCACCTAAACCAACTCCACCTACCGCTACTTCCCGCCCAAACCATATAACCACCGCTGCCCACCGTAAACAACATTGACATACCACCACCGCCCACCCAAACAACCCTTAAGCCAAAAAAATCATTTGAATTTATAAAAAAAAAAATTAAATTCTAAAAAGAACCCACAAAATTATCAAAAATCCACAAATTAACGGCAATCAAACTAAATATTACGAAAATCAATCCCAAAATTAACAAATTTGACTAAGTTAACAAAAATTATCAACAAAATAATAACCAAGTTCACCAAAATTCGAGAAAAAAAAAACTAAAAATCAAATGCAAAATCAACGAAATCCAAACAAAAATTCAAACGAAAATCGAAAAAAAAAATTAGACAAAATTTGTAAAATATAAACATGGAAATTCGAATTAAAAAACGAAATGTACCCACAAAAATCAAAAATAAACAAAAACAGACAAAATTTTAAGAAAAATCAACATACCTTTCCTAATATTTCTTCCACTTTGGAATTATACGGTCAAATTCAACCATAAAAACTCCCGATCTGGAATTTTTATGGACGAATTTAACCATGAAAACCAAAATTCGCTTGTTGATGAAAACCCAAACGTGGAAATTCGTTTGTTGACGAAAATCCGAAGAAAAATAAAGAATGAAGAAGAAAAGGAAAAAATGAAGAACAAAAAAAGAACAAAAATGGAGGACGAGTTGCGAACGCCGTTTATAATGTTAGAAGAAAGAGAAAGGAAAGAGAAGAAGGAGAAAGGAATGAGAAGAAGATGGAGGAGCGTGAGAAAGGAAAGAAAATGAGATGGAGCCATGGAGGGGCTTGAGAATAGAAAGAAAGAAAAGAGAAGAGAGGAAAAAGAACGAGGAGAGATGCGGGCCATGCGGCGTCAGTGAGATTAGGTTAGGGAGAATTGGGTATCTTTTTATACCCTATATTTATTATAAAAAAAAACCAATTTTGCGACCGCTAAATTGCGATCGTCTCATTAACGATCGCTATTTACGACCGTTTTTAGCGTTTGCAAAAGGTTTATTTTAATTTAGAATTATTTTAAATTGTTCAAACATTCTTGCGACCGTTTAAAAGGCAAGAAAAGGTCGTAAATATGCGATTGCTTTCAAAACGATCGTAAATCTGCGACTGCTTTCAAAACGGTCGTAATTTTGCGACCGCGTAAAAGTCAATCGCAGATTTCAGATTTTGCGACCGTTTTCTTGACGGTCGTAGAAAAACGATCGCAATTTAACCGCATTCCAATAGTGCTATTCCCTCACCCTTTATTCCTTATTCCATCACCGTCAACCTCCACCTGCCAATCCTACCCGCCACCCGCCCTTGTAGAAACGAAACCCGCAAAACCCACCCACCCTTATTGGCTTTATTGCTAATACCCCTAAATTGCACACATATCCATCTCTTCCCCAAATTCAGCTTCCCATTTTAACAATGAAATAAATGTTCTTGTTGATCTCGATTTCGCCGCCATGGCAGAGGAGCTGGAGCTTAATCGACTGAAATTCTGGAAATTCTTTAAAGTATTTCCAAACCCATTTCATATATCAACCCCACCTCCATTTTTTAGACATCTTTTTGCTTGACATCGCTCGTTGCAAAAGATTAACTGGCTTTAGGATGAACTTAAAGATAGATTTTCTGAAAAAAAATTATTTGTTGATAAATTCGCTGATTCTTCAATGGATTTATTCCATTGTGGTTGATTACTACTAAAATCACTATTCATAAACTATAATCTCTTTGAAACAAGGACATAAAGATTCGTCAAAAATCTTAATCTCTTTGAAACCCCACCGCCAATTGAGGGTGTTCATGGTTGGTTTTAGGAATTCGGGGTGGGTTACGTGGTGGCTGCGATGTAACACCCTAAAAATTCCTTTCCTTTGAAATACCTGTTTTTCCCTTTTTAAAATACGAAAGAGGAAATTCAAAGACATTACCGCCACCGTGATAACGGCTAAAGCAAGTATCAAAGACACACAGTGCAAGACTTGTTTCAAAAACCTTTAAAAGCATAAAACTAATTTCAATAGTAAAACCAAACGATAGTAAATTCAAATCAAAGTCAAATAAAGTCAACCTACAACTTGGAACCATTGAAGGCCCTTTTAAAAATCAACCAATTTTTAAAACAATGCGTTAGTCCAATTAAAAAAAAAATATTTAAACAATTAAGCAGATCATATATTCATAGGAACTAAACAAGATTCGCTCTTCACTCAATCCCCAACATGAATATGTTGCATCACTTGAAAAGCTTCTCTCTATTTTGTCCCCACTACTTGCCATAAAAAATGGGTTGTCGTAGGACCAAGATAAAGACAAGGCCAAACCGCCAAACAAACATACAAACACACAATCAGCAATGCTGAATACATAAGCGTAAACGAAACACACTAACATGCATTGTAGCTCATAATTCAACATACACCCAACAACACAATTTACAATACAATTTATCATTTATTTAGGTTGATTACGCATCGAACGGGTTTCCCCCTCATTTCTGCCCCAATAAAGGGGTACTAACACGGGAGCTAATCATGCTAGTATAAAATAAACCACCCGAAAGTGGCGGAATTTCTGTCCCAATTAAGGTGTCTTGTACTCCCAGTAGAAGTTATTGTCAAATATAAAGTCACATAATTCCCCCCCCCCATATGTTCATACTCAAGGTATATACGTTCCAAGAGTTTTGATGCGTAACCTCTTTTACTTTACGTTAGTTACATATTAGACTTGGTGATGACTCTCAATCAACAAAACAACCAACATACATAATTCATTCAAGCAATCAAACATACCTATATAATTCTTGAATAATTAGTGACCACATTTAATTTAATGTTAAACCCTTTTAAACTACCTCGGTACGGTGTAGAAACACCTTAAGCGCATAATGCACTACAAATCCTATTCCTCGGTGTTTATAACACTTTAATTTCACGTAGGCACCGAAATATAATTTAATCCTCGTCTACTTAGAAACTTAATAGCTCAATCTCCATATTTATAGCATCAATAAATATTATATGATCCATAACAAAATTCTATTTCAATATCCCAAACCAAATTAAACATTTAGTTTAACTAAACATGCCTTTAATCATACCAATAATAAAAGTGTGGTTCATACAAGATATTCCAATCATAAAAAATTCCAACAATAAAACATTTCACAACATTCATGCCTCATAAATAATTCACCAAATCAATTCAATTCCATACAATCGAATCCAACAATTTCAACTAATTCCTAGCATGATACTAACTTGGAATCAATCAAAATATATCCTAGTATGCTTCTACACGCTTAAAAAATATCGAGTACGCGTACGTTCCTCGAATACGATCTCAAAATCGCCACGGCTAAACAAAGTCACTTACTTGAAAGTCTCCTACAACCCACAAATACCTAGAGACATTAATAAAGACTCTAATTAAATTTTCAGCAATATAAACACACTTTAAAACTCTCCTAAACCTCCCAAAACATGCTGAAAATGATTTATAATTACTTAGTTTTATTCCCAATTAATGGGTAATTATAATTCCTTCAAGAAACCCTTAATTTAGCCTCTACATTAAAACTACAGCAATATAAAACCATTAATACTTGTTGTAAATTGCTTCAAAAACATTAATTTCAATAATATAAATCCACCACAATCAATTCTCATCAATAATCATCAATTTAGAAACCTACGGTTTAATCAATTGGGGGCTTTTTTTTTATATAAAATCAAATCTGAAATTATATATATTAAACACCATTAAATACATTATAATTCCATCACACAATACCCAAAATCATCAATCATCAAATCTTTCTAAAACTAGAGAATTTTTTTTTTTTATAACAAACCGCACGCACAAGCTAAGAAGGGGAAGAGTGGTTGTCACCTCCCTCCTGCCGGCGGCTACTGCTTTCGGTTACTGCTGATGGCAGTGGCTGGCCGGTCGGTGGGATGTGGTGGTGGTGGCCGGCCACCCATGTGGTGTGCGTGTGTTTGGGTGTTGTGAGGGAAAAGGGAAAAATTAAGGAGAGAGAAAAATAAGAGGAGAGAAATAGAGTTTACCTTTGGGTATTCTTCATCTTGGGCAAAAGTCTAATTTTGCTCTTAGACGAATATTTATATTTCCTCTAAAAACCCTCTTACCTTAACTTTTCCTTTTCACCCTTAATAATTAGCACTTTCTCTCAAAGTGGTTATTTGACTTTATTTAGAGTTCCTTTGACTTTAAAATTCATTTATAAACTAAATATGCCTTAATTATTATAGATATGGAAATAAAATGTTTCCAAAACCATTTTAATAAATAAATTGATGGGTTTTTAATTAAATAAACCATTTAAAATATTAGAATAAAATGAAAAATTCATTAAAATTAATAAAATACGTTTATAAAAATAATAATTTAATTTATAAACCGTATAAAAATACGAGGTATTACAGTCTACCCCACCTTAAAAGAAGTTATGTCCCCAAAACTTGGGTTACGAGAAAAACAAAACCCACACTCCATGAGTAAAATAATACCAAATTTCCAAAACTTTTTCCTAATTTTGTGTAATATTGTTGTACTCTTGTGACATACCTTTACCCTTAATGTCCTCTTGAAACCAAAAATACTCAAAATTACTGTTAAAAATGTGCAAAAAGCACTAAAATTAGTGGAAATTCAGAGGAAAAGCGCGCAATTGTACCGTATTCTACCCCCCTTAAAGAAAACGAGTTATGACTCCATAACTCAACATACCTTAAACAACTCCCTTTCTCATTTCATCATCGGCTTCCCAAGTTGCCTCTTCATATTCTTGGTTAAACCATAGCACCTTAACTATTTTAACTTCCTTGTTGCCTGTACTATGCACTTTACTGTCAAGATTCTTGACAGGTCTTTCCTCATAAGTTAAGCTTTGATCAAACTCAATTGTTTCGGAATGCAACACATGTGACTTGTCAGGTATATACCTTCTCAATTAAGATACGTGCATACATCGTGGACCTTGCTCAACTCCATAGGTAAGGCCAACCTATAGGCTACTTTGCCTATTCTTTGAAGTATTTCATAAGGACCAATATATTTTGGGCTGAGTTTCCCTTTCTTCCCAAATCTCATGACTCCTTTTATTAGCGACACTTTTAAGAACACTTTGTCACCCCTTCAAACTCTTCTTCTCTATGCTTCAAATCTACGTAACTCTTTTGACGGTTCTGTGCCGCTTGAATCTTAGCTTGAATTTTCTTCACTTGCTTGATTGTATCCTCTATCATCTGAGGCCCTAAAATCATTGTTTCACTTATGTCGTTCCAACACACAGGGCTACGACACTTTCTTCCATACAATGCCTCAAATGGTGCCATACCAATACTCGCATGGTAGCTATTGTTATATGAAAAATCAATTAAGTATAAGCTAACTTCCTATCCACCTTGTAAATCTATAAGACATGCTCTTAGCATATCTTCCAAAGTTTGAATCGTTCTCTCAGTTTTCCCATCTGTGTCATGGGAAATGTTGTACTCATCTTTAGTGTAGTACTAAAGTTTTCCTGAACACTTTTCCAATATTTTGAATAAAACCTAGAGTTTCTGTTAGATACAATAGCCTTTGGAACTCCATGTAACCTCACAACATTCTTGATGTAAACACTACGGGTTTTGTAAGTCTATCAAACCACAACCCAAATAGTATCATTTCCACTCTTCGATTTTGGAAGACAAGTAACAAAATCCATTGAAATGCAATCCCACTTCCATCCAGGAACTTCTAAAGATTTCACGGTTCCTTGTGGTCTCTTGTGTTCACTCTTTACCTTTTGACAGGTTAAGCACTTCACCACAAATTCTGCAACTTCATTCTTCATTCTAGGCCACCAATACACCTTTTTCAAATCTTTATATAACTTTCATTGTCCCCTCTAGGGTGTACTGAATAGGGTGTATTGTGCCCTTCTTCCATCAACTTCTTCTTTAATTCATCACACTTTTGAGGTACACACCATCTACCCTTGTACCTCAAACCTCAATCCTCATTCATGAATCTTGAAATCTTTAGCTTGTACCTACTTTAGTTTCTCACGAATCCTATCTAACTATACATCTCCTGCTTAATTTTCTCTTATCTCATCGAATATCATTGGTCGGATGCTCAGATTTGCAAGCATTCCCTCCAATGCTCCTCTTCCACTACTTCAAGGTTCATTTTACTCATTTCCTTACATAATTCATCAGCCACCACCAAAGTGTTTACTCCATGGCTTGACTTACAACTTAGAGCATCAGCAAGTACGTTTGCTTTCCCTTCATGGTACATACTAGATATCTACTTCGTAGTCCTTAATAAATTCCAACCACCTTCTTTGGCGCAAATATAAATCTCTCTGAGTGAAAATGTACTTTAAATTTTCCGATCCGTATAAATCCGACACTTCACTCCATAAAAGTAATGCCTCTAAATTTTTAGCGCAAAAATAATTGTAGCTAACTCTAAGTCATTTGGTAGGGTAATTTGCCTCGTAAGGTTTCAAATGTCTTGATCTGATGCATACACAATTACCTTACCATTTTGCATAAGCACACATCCCAAACCATTTTTAGATGTGCCACTATACACATCATAGACTCCACTATCATCTAGTAATGTCAACAATAGCGCAGTCGTTAGCCTTTCCTTCAAAAGCTGGAATGCTTCTTTACACTTCTCATTCCACTCAAACTTACAATCCTTCTTCATCAAGGAAGTCATAGGCCTAGCAATCTTAGAAAAGTCCTTCACAAAATGCCTATTATACCTTGCTAAACCTAAGAAATTCCTGATATCAAACACTGTCATTAGCGAAGGCCACCCTTTTAGTGCTTCAATCTTCGCTGGATCTACTTATAGCCCACCCATGGGTACAAAGTGACCCAGATATGCTACCTTTTCTAACCAAAACTCACACTTGGAAAACTTTGCATAGAGCTTGTTTTCCCTTAAAGTCTGTAAAATTGCCTTTAAATGCTCAACATGTTCCTCCTTAGACTTCGAATATACCAATATATCATCTATGAACACCACGACAAACTTGTCCATAAATGGATGAAACACCTTGTTCATCATGTCCATGAAAATTGCTGGAGCATTTGTTAACTCGAATGGCATCACTGTGAACTCGTAATGCCCGTACCCCGTCCTAAACGCTGCCTTTAGGATGTCCTCATACGCAATCCTCAACTCATGGTATCCATACCTCAAGTCAATCTTTAAAAACACATATACCCCTTAATTGGCCTGGTCTAACAAGCCATCAATCCCTGGCAATGGGTACTTGTTCTTTATAATGACTTTATTCAACTCCATATAGTCGATGCACAGTCTCATACTTCCATCTTTCTTTTTAACAAACAACACTGGAGCTTCCTAGGGCGATGCACTTGGTCTAATGTATCCCTTTTCCAACAAATCCTAGAGTTGATCCTTTAGCTCACTCATCACTGCAGGGGGCATTCGATATGGTGCCTTAGCTTGGAAATTGGTGCTATTCTAGGAACAAATTCTATTGTTAAGTCAATTACCCTCTTGGGTGGCATCCCTGGAATCACCTCTGGAAACACATAGAAATTCATTCACCACTTCTATGTTCTCAAGTCTAGACGTTTCCTCATAATCCAAAATTTTCCTTTATTTTGAAAAATTAAATAAAAATTACCTGTTGTATTAGTGACTGATCATTTTAGCCTAATAGAAAAGAATAAGGTATAAAGCTTGGATTATTGTATAATAACCAAAAGGTTGGATTAATAAAATTAAATTGGCCAAAGGTCGCACAAGGTCACAATTAACTTTATAAATTAAAAAAGGTTTCGTCCCACAAACATATGACAATAGTGATATGTGTTTTATTTGTCCACTTATCCTGGTGTTTTAAGCCCAATTTTGTAGCTTTCTCCTAACTTTATTTTCGGTTTCTAACTCCTTTTGTGCACATTTGTAGCTTTTGGCTTCCCCGTTCCTTTTTATGCGTGTGTTCATGTTTGTAAATGCAATGAGAAATTGGTTATATAGCATGAACATGAAGACTTTCTTGAGGAATCATGCACCAAGCAGGAGCGGGCGTGCACCAAAAAAGGAGCGGCCGCTCCTAGTATAGGAACTACAATCTGCCTTTCTGACTTCCAGTTAAAGCGTGCGTGCATCAAAGGAGGAGCGGGCACTCCTCCCAGCCTTCTAACTTCTTGCCTCCACTGATGCAGCCAAGAGCAGGCAGGCAAGAAGACCAGGAGCGGGCGCTCCTATTGTTCTGGAGCCCAATTTTGACGGATTTTACTATGTATATTTGGGGGTATAAATACCACCCTTGGCTTCATTTTTAGGGATCTTCATCTTCTTTCCCTTAGTTTTCTTAGACCCTCATCTCTTAGTTAGTTCTCTAAAAACTCTCATTAATTAGTTTAGTTTCTCTCAAAACTCAACCATTGTAATAGTTAGTTGAAGTTTGTTCTTTTGAATTCAACAATTCCTCAACTTTGAAACTTCATTAGTAATCTCTTACTCTTTATTTTCTGTTTTTAAATTGCTTTATATATTTAATCTCTTTTCTAATCTTGACTATTTTGTTGTTGCATGTTTAATCTATTTGTTTTTTTTATTATTATTACTCCTCTCAACTTGTTAGATTTATGCTAGAATTAGAACTTGTAGCTATGTTGTTCTTCACCATGATTAGTGAGTAGTTTCTTAGCTAGGGGTTGGGTGAAGACCCAACCAAGCCATGGGTTGATTAATATTTGTGCTTGCATGTTCATTTTGGGTTGATGATTGATTGTCAAAGGATTGGTTAATTACATGTGTAATTGGATGACCACTTATTGCTCACGTATTCACTCCTATGCTTACATTGAAAGGTGAGGTCTAGTTGTGAGCCTTTTCTTGTATGATCATGCTAATATCCTCTTGATTACGGTTCCTTGTTTGGATAATATAGTAGTCTTAGTAGCGATAATTAGGTGAGAAATTAAATCCCCAATTATTTATGCCTTAATGCTTTCTCAAAACGATCAAAAGACAAACCCGACTTAGTAGTCTACCTCCCATCGTTAAGACTTGGTTGATCTATCATGTTAGTTGAGTTTGGTTTATGAATGCTTAACGTTGTGACTTCAAAAGAAGACAATGTTGAGTGCCCTTTCAATCACCCAATTTTTGGTTCATATTTGCCTATTGTATTGATCTATTGGTTTGGTTGGTGTCGATTCCCATTTTCCCCTAGTGTTTGTCTCCATAGTAGTTAATTAATCAAAACCCCAATTTGTGACCGAACTAGATTACAACCGTTTCATATATTTGGTGTACTCATAACCATTCCCTGTGGATACGATCCTTTACTTACCCTATACTTGTCTTAGGTTAGTTTAGGTAGAAATAGTGTTTGGCTTTAGGGTGATCGTCCAATGACCGATTATCCCTCGACCAAATAGAAGGAGTGACCTTAGCCCTTAACTTTAAAAAGTATTTAAAACTTTATTTTTTTTTTTACTAATGTAGGACACTTACATGTGCTATTTGAAGAAGCTATACTTCAACACTCCTCATCATTTGTAAGGTCCCTTAATTTAGTCACATCTGATATATTATGGGCTAAAGCACATGCATAATCACACTTCCCTTCATAAGATGCAATTCAATTTGTCCCAAAGTACAATAAAACCATCCGAATCATAGGCCTAACTTCAATACCATGCTAAATACGTGTATGGGTCGCACTCGTCAATAGGAGAAAGAATCCACTTTATTACAAGTCTAAGCAGTTTCCATCCCAAAACTATATGGCAATACGACAATGTTATTTGTGACTTGAAATCTTGGAAAAATGGCAAAGGGCTGACTTCAAATGCATATATTTCTCAAACAAGAAATGACCTTAAAGTGATTCAATTTGGAGATGATAACTTGATTCAATAAATTTCTAACGATTAGCCAACACAACAAGAAAGTGCATCTTTAAGAAAAGCAATCGGTAATTAGTAACATTACCGACAATGGAGCTAGCCGTCAACAAATGGTCGTTAGGATATATTTTGAAGATAATTTCATATAATTACCGACGGTTTTTGTTGTCGGTAAACGTTAGTGACAACTTGTGTATGTTCACCAACTGCCACTATCGGTAAAAACCCAGGTAAAAAAAAATTGAAACTGCTTATACAAACACCCAATAAATTCCCTATAAAATATACTTTAATTTCCAACAGATTAAAATTACTATTTAGGAAATAACTAAAGATTTATCGCCAACGTAATAACAAATAATGTTTTTTTAATCAAAGATACACAATAGAAGAGACTACCTTTTGAAAACCAACCTTTAAACCCAACAACAATATATAAACTCTAAAACCAAATAAATTTTAAACTTAAATCAAAACCAACCATTGTAGATTGGAACCATCAATAGGCCAAAACCGAAAACAAAAATCATCATTAATCAAAAACGACAAAGGTTAGAACACTATCAAATCATATAAGTTAAAATAATAATTAGAGAAGAAAAATAGTAACAACACAAATAGCTCTTAACATACACGTATTCATCCCCACATGTTTCTCAGGAAAGGAATGATGTCCTTCGAACAAGTGTATTATTCCGATAGAGGGTTCGGAATTAATTAGAAAGCTAATTATTCAGTGAGGTCAAGTGATCGGAATGCCAAGCTAGAGGCCGCTTCCGATCAGTAATATTAATGAATAATTAATATTAAAGCTTAATCTTGATTGAACCCTTCAGGTCACACCCAATCGTGTAACCGAACCGAAGTGACGAATTAATCCGAAGGATTAAATGAGTCAATAGAGTTTTTACGAACAAAGACGTCGGATTCCGAGCTTAGAACGTCGAAACCGAGCGTCATAAGTCGAGTTGAATTTAGGAAACGGCGAGACGGAAAAATTAGTCAAACGACAAGTCACGTCGTATAACCCTAGCCTCGGAATGGCCAAGCCATCCGAGGGCTAGGGCAATGTTGCTAGCAAAGGCTTCCAGCATGCGAGGCATGGCCGCAAGCCCAGCCGCAGCATGCGCGTGCTAGCTTGGGGCGCTGCGGCATGCCGAGCTAGCTAGTAGCTAGCATCGCAGGCTAGTTGACGCAGCAAGCCAACATCGCTGGCGCGCGAAGCATGCTAGCATGCTAGCAGCCCAGGCACTCGCACAAGCAGCACGCAAGCTGGGCTTGCGGTAGGAGCGCTTAGCACGCATAGCTTGCTGGGCTGTGCGTCCGAGAGTGCTAGGCCAACTAGCAGGCCCAGCCAAGGGGGCCAGGTCACCAGCGAGGTAGCCTTGGCGCCCAAGGCAGGCCACGCCAGCAGGCACGCTGCGAGTGGCCGTGTGTGTGTGTGGAGCAGTTTTGTGGGTTTGCTTGGGGAGCAAGGGGAAGGTGGTCCTCCCCTTGTGGTCCTCACCTAACCCCTTGCTCATCATGTGACACTTGTCGTTTGGTGATTCATTTGGCCTTTTAATTTAATTTATAATTAAATTAAATTCTATTTTGTCTTTTTACCAACTTTCCCACATTGAAAAATGATGGGATTTCAAGGGCACTATTCCCTATAAATACTAATCATTTGGAATTTGGGAAAGGCACTTGAGCTGGTGAACTTTAAGGGATCTCCAAAGAAGAGAAAACCTTTGTTCTAAAACCTCTAAGTTAATTTTGGTCTAGACCCGACTAAGCTCCGGGTTAGGGACCAGTGCAGTTTGGTAGCGAGGGTGTAAGTCGTCAGAGGTTCTCGCACTTGCGGAACTTGAAGCTTTCAAGTTCGAGCTCGAAATTGAGCGAAGCACGTTACAAGGGTGAACATTCTTTCTCTTCTCTTATGTTTATGTATATTTTGCATGCTTTCATTTATGTTGCAATTATTATGCATGCGATCCGGTTATCGGGTTTTGTTTTCGCGCGGTGTCGGACACCGCAAAACCCAACATCTCATGCTTGAACCTGCAACTTTTCTTTATAATGCTCTGTGCTCTCCGTAAGAATGGATCGTCGTAGGGTCAAGACAAAGATGGGCCAAACACAAATAATAAAGTACAAATCAGCAAAATTTAAGTACATACAACATGGTAGGAAAAACGTAGTCATGATATGATTTTCCTAAACAATATATATAATTAAATCATACTTTGCAAAACAATTCTCAAAACCAAACACTTTGACTACTTGCTCAATTATATTATATAATTAATTTGGATAACTCATCGAACATGTTTCCCAACTAAACCAACCCACGAAGGGACATCAAGCACAAGAGCTAACTGAGTTAGAATTTAAAAAAAAAAAATATAAAATATAAAAAAACACTCATTGAGTGACAGATATATATCCCTATGCTAAATAGAATAAAAACGAAAATACAATGTCCTATACCCTTAGTACAAGTCATGGAAAATTATAGAACCCCATAATGCCCCCATATGTTCATACATACTTAAGATATATATTGTTTTAGATGAAGTGGCGGCTGGGTTTCGGTCTGGGACTGCTGAGGGTACCTGCATAGTGTTTTACTATGCTTCAAACATTAATTAATTAGTTGATATTTTAGCGCCTAATTAATAGTTAGTAACATTAGTATTTGTTACTTGACTAAGGCCCTGTTCACTTCACTTTAAAAAAAAATAATTTCAGTTCAGTACATAAATATAATTTTAGTTCAGTAAAAATAAGTTTAGTTCAGTAAAAATAATTTGAGTTCAGTAAAAATCACTAATTTTAAAGAAGAAATATAATAGAAAATCGATAAAAATAATTTCAATTCAGCAAAAATAAGGTGAAGTCAAAGTCAGTAGATAATTGTGTTAGTGGAATTAAGAGTGGACCATGTTTACCCACTTTAATTGTTAGTTGCTAACTTCTAGCTACGTAGTTTTGCTTTTTAAAGGCTATATGAATTGACCTAATTTTCTATTTGACTTATGAATGAAACTAGCAGCTTTTTGGTTTCTATTTTTATTTGATTTTACTCTATCACATAGTAGCACACGTAACTTCGCTCACGGGTGGCTCGAAGAACCCCCTTCGACGCTCAAGTAATAAGTATGTGTATAGTGGGAGAAGGGTCCACTTAGAGAAAGTAAGTAGGGTGAAAGTATAGATTGTATAACACTTTTCCTTTATACTATAGGTACTATTTATAGTTGTATGAATTTGTGCTCAGTGTTTCACCAACTTTAGGTAGCTTTTAGGCTCAACAGTGTCATATTGATCTTGATGTGCTTCATCCCAAGGCGAGGTTGGGAATGAGAGATAGATCAGCGGGAGCTATCTTATAAAACTAGCTTGCCAAGAGATGGTATAAGGTGACTCATGCTAGCTCTTTTGAGTTTTGACTCTAGCGACACTACTCAATTGATGGCCCTATTGGAGCCAATCCCCTATACATTTACGTTACAAGAGTTTTTGTGCTTATTCTCTTATAACCATCCAACGGGTTCACAAAGGTACAATTGTATCCCATTTATAAATTTCTAAATTAAAAAAAAAAATTATGATAAAAAGGCATGTTGTCTAAAACAACCGCTATCTTTGGTTAAAAAAAAAAAAAAAAAAAAAAAAAAAAAATACTAAACATGACTGTACACTTGGCATGCCCAAAATAATAATAAAAAAAAGGGTCAATTATGTTTCACTAACAATTTCACACATTAAGAGGTTGTTTGGTATATATGTGGGAGCTTAGGGTTGGAATGAGACTTTTAATCCTAATGGAAAGAAAATCTCATGTTTGTTTTTTAGGTTTGGTTGGTATTAAGGGTGAAAATGGGATTGGGATTATGTCCCACATATTCCCAACTAAATAATACCAATGGGGGGGGGGGGGGGGGGCAAATAATACCAATGGGATTGGGGTTAAAATAGGTGGCGCACTAAAATAATACTAATGGGGGAGGGGGCAAATAAACCTGGGCACGGGCCGGGTTGGCCCGCGTGCCGCCCGGCACGGCCCGCCGTTCGGTGCAGCCCGGCACGGCCCGAATACAAGCACGGCACGGCCCGAAGGTCAACTCCCGTGCCACGGGCCGTGCCACGGACAGGGCTGAGAATTCCCAGGCACGGCCACGGCCCGTCGTGCCGGCCCGTAGGCACGGCCCGGAACGGCCCGCGGGCCAACGGTAATGTTACCGTTTAAATGCAACGGCTAGCTCCTTAATAAGCCAAAAAAACGGCTAAAAAACGGCTAGTTTTTTGCCAATTTGCTCCCCAAAAATTCTATAAATACTCACCTCCATTTCATTCCCAAATCACAAAATCACAATCTCTTCTTCTTATCTCTTATATTCTCTAAATCTCTAATAATCCTTATTTTCTTAAATTCTCTAATTATTCTCTTAAATTCTCTAATTATTTTCCTAATATCGGAAAAAATTAAAAAGTTCGTAATCGTAATTAGTGGAGCGTTGAAGCACGGTTGTAAGATCTAAACTAATCTTAAATTTATTATTGTTTTATTGTTATTATTAGAATAATCTTGTTTAATTATTATTGTTGTTAATTGTTATTGTTGTTGTTATAATTGTTGTTATTAATTATTATTATTGTTACAATTGTTGTTATTATTTATTTTTGTTGTTATTGTTATTGTTATAGTTGTTGTTATTAATTATTATTATTGATATTTTTATTGTTAAAATTGTTGTTATTAATTATTATTATTATAGTTAACCACTTTTTATTAAAAAATTAATTGTTAATTATGGCATCGAACAACCCATCATCTAGGGGGAAAGGCCGACTTATCCGTAGTAGTAGTTCTAGGGAACCACCAAATACAACGAGCCCCCAAATTACGAGTCAAACCAATGACCCCATTTACTTCCCCCCGGGCTATGAGCCATATAATACGTTGGGATTTCCAGCACCACCACTAAACCAATTTCCACTACCACCATACCAATTTCCACCTAATTATATCGGTGATCAACAAAACTATTGTTCTAGCCAAGGTAGCCAAGAAAGTACCCGATTGCCCAACTAGGTGGAATTCAACCTATGACATGTTAACAAAGGCAATTGAGTACAAGGGCCCGTTAACATTATTTTACAACCAAAAATTTCCACAAAATGCTTTGTATGATGATGATTGGAAGAACTGTGAAAGATATATGCAATTTTTACAGTTATTATATAACATGACGTATTGTTTTTCTACTGTTTACAATCCTTGTGCTCAAAACTTTCTTTCTAATGCATGCTTACTCGCCCAACTTTTCGCTGATCATCGCCATCAAAGTGATTATGATCAGTATCTTCCAGCAATGGAAAAAAAGTGGCGTAAATATTATAGTGAGATTCCTTTGATTTATATTTTTGCTTCCATATTAGATCCTAGGCAAAAGTATGAAAACACATTTATGTTAGTTGACATTTACTTTCAATGCATGTTTCTTGACGATGATGTAGAAAACTAAAAGACTAATGTGAAGGATCAGTTTTTTGCTTTATATAGAGTCTATGAAGCCAAATATGGCACCGTTCCTCGCTCAGGGCCTTCCCAACCATCCAAAAACGTAAGTAAGAAGGCCAAACATTTATTTTCACAAGCTACTAACTTGATTTCAAGGTTTTCAGGTGATTCATCAATCAGGAGAACGCAAAGCGACGTCTCGGAGTTGCAGATGTACCTGAGTTACGACTTCACCAAAGGCATGGACGACGATGAGATAAACAGCCTCGACCTCCTTGCATGGTGGAAACAACAAAGCTCGAAGCATCCAACTTTGGCGGCAATGGCACGAGACATTCTTGCTATCCAAGTTTCCTCCGTCGCCTCCGAACGAGCTTTCAGCGCATCCGGAAGGGTTTTAGACGATAGAAGAACAAGTCTAAAACCCGAAACACTAGAAATGTGCGTGTGTTTCAAAGATTGGTTGGATGCGGAAAATCGCTCACAAGACCGTTCTTACGACCACAACGACAACGAAGAAGGAACCTCCGCTTCCGGTTCGGGTTCGGCTAGTTCCCAATCTATGCAACTAGCCGATGACCTTGAAGGCGAAGGCGAAGACGAAGACGAAGACGAAGACGAAGACGAGCAAGAAGAAGGAGAAGAAGAATAGACAATTATTGTATATTGTACGATTTTAAAAATATCAATTTTATCATTTTCCAATTTTTGTTTAATACCATCATTGTATGATTTTTATTATTGTTATCATTGTACAATTTTCTCAACTCAAGTAATAATAATATAAAGTACGCATTATTCACATCCAAAGTCCAATTTGCCTTTTTTCCCCGTTTTGTTACAATTTGTAAATTCATATTAAAAAAAAAAAAATTATACCAATTACTAATAAATCATAAACATTAAATTTTAAAGTAATAGTATAAAGTAAATATATAAATATAAATATTGAATATACAAATTATAAAACATAAATATTCAACTTATAATTATAAAATTCATAACTTAATAACTTATAACTTATAAGTTATAAACTTATAAGTTATAACTTTATAAAACTTATAATTATAATTTTATAACTTATATACATTATAAACTTATTAATTTATAATGTTGTCATATAAAAAAAAAAAAAAAAAAAAAAAAAAAAAAAAAAAAATTATTTGAAAATTGCACCAGCCCGCAGGCCGGCACGTGGCCGGCACGGCACGAGCCCGCCAGGCACGAGGGCCGTGCCGTGCCGTGGGCTGGCCTGTGAAAATGGCCGGCACGGCACGACACGAAAACCTGGGCCCGCCGGCACGACTGGCACGGCACGAACCAGCCCGTGGCCCGCCAGGCACGGCCCGCGGCGGCACGGCCCGGCACGGTGCCCAGGCTTAGGGGCAAATAATACCAATGGGATTGAAATTAAAAAAGGTGAGAATTTAAAAAAGCGGTCCACTAAAATGCCATTCATGAATATATAAGAGAAGAAATTTTAATGGGGGTAGTTTTGTAAACTTGTTTTATATTCTTTGCCTATTATCATTTGCTACCAAACAAGGCATTAGTCTCATTTTTATAAATTCCCATTAATTATGGCAAACTTAATTCCCCAAACTCCTATTCCCACATACTAAACGCCCCTTAAGCTTTCTCTCTCCTCAAGACCTCAAGTCTCACGTCCTTTCTCTCGAATTTGAAACTTTGAACGTCGTCGACCACCTTTTCTCCTACTCTCCGACGCTCTGAGCTCCGGCAGAGTGACGACTAGGCATTCAACCACTCATGATCTTTTCTCTTCACAATTTCATGGTAAGTGTTCCTTTACAATTGTTTTCAATTTTTCAATGTGATAACTTGTTATCTAGTATGATTTTAGAGTGGTTTTTTTGAGCCTTATTAGAATTGTGAGAAATCAATATCTTAGCTCACTAATTACTCTATTTTTATGCATTTTTTTTTTGTATGTATCCTACGCTTCACGGGGTTGCTTGGGTTTTGGTGCATATTTAGGTATAAAGATGGCACTTTGAAACTTTTGGATAAAGAAGCAAAGAAGGTGGAGGCAAGAAGAAGGGAGTTGTGGAAGAATGAAGCAAGGAAGGAAGAATGAAAGAAGCAAGGAAGGGGTCTAAGAGTGAAATAAGAGCATTTGGAAGGGTTTTGGAAGGATTTTTGCATTAAGGTCAACTTCAAATGACCATAACGTTTTTTCTACTTAACATTTTGAAGTGATTCAAATTGGAGATTAAAGTTCATCTCAAGCGCTTTCCAACAACTAGTCACATGCCTTTTTTATATGAGTAATGAAGAAGTTATGGCCTTCCAAAACAAAGCTATTTCGCCAGAAAAGGAAGTCTGTACCAAAAAGTGGCATGTCCGTACGAAGCCCTGCACGCCCGTGCCAAATGCTCACGTCCGTGCATAGTCTGGCAATAGCTACTGCCTCATTTTTTGCCGTTTTGCATGTCCGTGCCAACTTTGGCACGCCCATGCAGACCTGATTCCAGGTTGTTTTTCTTATTTTCTCTGTCCTTTTTATTTGGGGGAGTCTAAATTCTCCTTGTTGGCTTCATTTGTAGGGGGGTCTTCTTCCTTAGACTTCTTAGGCCCTTTCTCATAGTTAGATATAGTTTCTTAGGCTCTTTCTCCTAATTATTAATGTAGATCCTTTAATTAATTAGTTAATTTAACTTAGAGTATCTCAAACTCAAGCATTGTAGAAGATAATTTCAAGCTTAATTCTCTCAATTTCAACATCTCTCCTAAACTTTGAAGCTTCAAGTAGTAATTTCTTTCTCCTTTCTCTTGTTAATTTTCTATTTTTATATATGTATTTGTGAATCATAATTTTCTTTTAATCATATCCTTGTTAATTGTTCTTGCTTGTTCAATGTTAGAATGTTATTGTTATCCATGATTTTTGAATAGTCCCTTAGTTAGGGGTTGGGTGAAGACTCAACCAAGCCATGGATTGATTAATATTGAGATGTTTTCATTTTCTATTTAGGTTGACGATTATTTGCTCATGAACTAATTGTTTGCATGTGTATTTTGGTGGTCAACTTTGTGCTCATGTACTTCACTTTCTATACTTGCATTAAGAAATGGGGTAAGGTTGTGAGTCTTCTCTTATGCAATTAGATTATACTCTTTTCATGAATGTGGTTACCTTGTTTAGGGTTTAGGGTAAGGGTTTAGGCTATAGGGTTTAGGGTTAGGGTTTATGGTTTAGGGTTAAGGGTTAGGGTTAAAGGTTTAGGGTCTAGGGTCTAGTGTTGAGGGTTTAAGGTAGTGAAATTACATTTTTGCCATTGGATTGAAATTTAGCATTTGAATCCCCTCGTAGCTAATGAAAAATCTGATTATAAAAATTGTAAATATTTTTAAGAAAAATCTTATAATTCTGTTTTAACATTAAAATAAAATTTAAATAAAAATGTAAAATGTTTAAAACTTTGGTTATTATGTTTAAATAAAATAAAAAACTTTGATACAAATTAAATAAATGAAAACGTAAAAATTTAAAATTTTCACAAACAAAATTTGGAAAAAAAAAAATCAAATTACTATCTTACAACATTAAATAGCTCATCTGATCAAAATAGTTTGACAGTTTGGTTTCGGTTTGATATGAAACCAATTCGGTTTGAAAAAGGGTCGGATTGAAATCGGTTCAAGTGCCTTACGGGTCGGTTTCGATTCGGTTCAAATTATTATCAGCTCGATTCGGTTTTGGTTTATTCTTGAGCGGTTTTTAATTCGGTTTGACTTGTAAACGGTTTGATGCAAATGGGTTGCGGTTTGTTAACGGTTCGGTGTAAACGGCATTTATCCCACTTCAAACGGTTTCGAGTTGGAAACGTTTTTAGATTGGAAACGATTTCTGGTTGGAAACGGTTCGGTTCTTTTTCGGTTTGGTTTTATTTAAGTTTGGTTCGTTAATAGGTTCGTTTCTTATGTGATTTAACATTATTTGGATCGGTTCGATTTCAGGTTTACTAAAATACAGTTCGAGTCAGTTTTCGGTTTCAAAAAATCGATTTTTTATCGGCTCGGTTCTCATATGGGTCGGTTGGTTTCAGGCATTTGTGCATTGATCTTTTTTCATGTGACTCAATTAAAATTTTGAGAAAAAATCTTCTTTAATTGAAAAAATAAATAAATAAATAAATCTTCTTTTTCAAACTAGAATTTTTGAACTTTCTTTTTCAATTAATAAATTGATTAATAATATTCCTTATTATAATTTTTGTTTCGACTTTAATGTGTTTCTGAAAGATTAAACGATGCAATCATCTCATTCTAAAATGTTTGAGAATTACAATAATACAGCATAAGAATTTGACTAGTCCAGCTTTAGTCCAAAATATGAAGCACTTTGATGATGTTGTTTAAAGAAAAGACGAAGATTATTTTTGCTTAATCCATAATTACATAAAAAAAAGTCGGGGAAAACAATAATGTACTCCGCCGTAAACATGTGTGCATATTTAGATTTCATCTAAAATTTCTTTTAACGTGATTTTAATCTTCCCTTTTTAGTAAGCGGTTTGTAAACCGTTCGATTTATAAGCGTTTCAATTCATAATCGGTTTGGTTTATAAACAGTTTAATTTGTAAGTGATTCGGTTTGTAAACGGTTCAGTTTGTACATGATTCGGTGCAAACGGGTTGCGGTTTGTTAACGGTTCAGTGTAAACCATATCACAATTTAAACGGTTTCGGGTTGGAGATGGTTTGATTCTTTTTCGGTTCGGTTTAGAACTAGTTCGGTTCGTTAACGGGTTTGGTTCTTATACATTTTAACATTATTCGGATCAATTCGGTTTCGGGTTTACTAAAATACGGTTCGGGTCAGTTTTCGGTTTCAAAAAATCGGCTTTTAATCGATTCGGTTTCCATTTGGATCGGTCGGTTTCGGGCAGTTAAACGGTCTCGGTTTGAAATTTTACAGTGCTTAGTGATACGTGGTAACCTGCTTTGATCTGAAACCACCAAGAACGTCACCGATTCAAAAGCCTTATATTTCAAATATCTCCATTGATAAGAACATTTGACATCGGTATAGTATTTCCACTAGAAAAATAAATTGAAAAAAGGAAAACAAAATTAGAATCGGAAATAGGCGAAAGAGACGCGCCTGATGAGATTAGCGGCAGCAATTGAGGTAAATCATCGGCGTCAAAGGAGAGAGAAAACACCAGTAAACAAAAAGAGGGGTTAACTTACCGGTCGACTAAGCCAATATTTGAAAACTCAACAGTTTGTTTTGTAGAGCTGCTCAAAGCCAATTCTCGATTTAAAGTCCAATAGCCTATGTTTATTAAGTTGTCCACGCTCCACGTCAGTTTTATTTGACATGTTACAATACTAGAAAGCTGAATGGCGTTTAATTATGTCAAGTATTTCTAATTGTCTATCGTGTCTTTTTTATTTTTTTTTTTATTTTTTTTTTTAGAAATACTTATCTGTGAAATATATTTTATTTTGGTATAAGCTTTTTTTAATTAAAAAAATATTTATATAACATTCTCTGTTTTAATTTTTTTGCCCCTCTTTTTTAGTGAATCGCTAAACATCGCCCGCAAATTACCATATAAAGCCCACAAATATGACTTGGTGTGACCATTATGCCCATTTTCTAAAATTGAACAAATCTCGATTTAAAAAATGTGGAGCCGTACTGGCTCGCCGGGGGAGACCGGAGGGCAAGCCGGAGATGCGGGGGACGCCGGAGGTACGTCGTCGTCGACGGAAAACGAGGTAAGTCACCGTTAAAATTCACGGTTTACCGTAGGAGTGGCTCCGGCGCCTAGGATGGACGCCCTAACCGTAGCATGGACGTCCAAGCCAGACGCCAGAACCACCACAGTGGCGTCCAGCCCAGACGCCCAGACCACCAGACTGGCGTCCAGCCCAGACGCCCAGACCACCAAACTGGCGTCCTGGCCAGGCACCACTCTACTGGCTGAGTCGGCCCTGCCAGGCGCCAGTCCAGTGGCTGTGGCGGCCCTGGCAGACGCCACCTTTATATATATATATATATATATATATATATATATATATATATATATATATATATATATATATATATATTTTCTTTTTTATTTTGTTGTTGTTTTATATTTTTTAAATTTTTTTTTAAAAAAATCGAAAATGATTTTTTTAAAAAATTGAAATGGGTTTTTTTTAAAATTAATTTTGAAAATTCGAAATAGGTTTTTGTAAAATTAAGTTTGAAAATTCGAAATGGTATTTTTTTAAATTTAGTTTCAAAATTCGAATTGGGTTTTTTTTAAAAATTAAGTTTGATTGTTGAGAAAGGTTTTTTTTTAAAAATTAAGTTTGACAATTTGAAATTGTATTAAAAAAAAATTGGAAATTGTTTATGTGACTTTTATAAATGATTGTGTTTAAAATTTGTATGTGTATGTGTATGTGTATGAATAATATTATGCATAATTATGTTTTTTTTTGTGAATTCTGTGTAAATATAGAAATTAAATGTATTATCCGTTAAATGTATTTATTATAATATATAATTGATGCAGGATTATGGTGGAGACGGAAATTATTACAGTGGGATATTTGGACATGATGGTCCATTCGAAGAAGCTCAACAAGCGATTGATTGGGCAAAACAGGTTGCAATTGCAGCTGGATTTTGCTTGGTAGTAGTAACTCATAAATCTCAACGGGATGGTAGAATGGATCGCATTTTGAGATGTGACCGTTATCGCAAAAGAGAAGAAAGAGATTTTCGTACAGCCACTCGGTTTGATACAAAGCGGAAAGGTTGTGGGTGTGAGTTAAGAGTAAAGGTCCGACAACTACGGAGTCGTGACGGTTGGGAAGTGATTGGTTACTCTAAATGGGGGTATCACAACCATGAGATGATAGTATATGAAGAGGGTCATCGACAGCTGAGCGGCTTAAGTCCTGCTGCGAAACTAGTCGTGAAAGAAATGAGTGATGCTCAAGTCAAGCCTGCTAAAATATTAGCATCTGTGTTAGAGAAATTTCCAGAAGACCATCCAAACCGAAGACACATCTACAACGTCAGACAGCAACTCAGGTTTGAACGGTCAGAGGGAAGGAACCCTATACAGCAGCTGCTACACCAGGCACAATCACGTGGTTACCTATTCTGGTTTGATTCTGATGAAGATACAGCGGAGGTGACTCATCTTTTCCTTGTGCATCCTGATTGTGCTGATATGATCAAGTCTTGGCCATTTGTGATTTTAATCGACTCAACGTACAAGACAAACAAGTACAAGTTCCCACTGGTTGAGATCATGGGGATGACTCCAACGAACCAGAACTTTCTGATTGGTCATGCAATCATCAAGGATGAGACGGCTCCAAGTTATTATTGGGTCTTGGAGAAGCTGAGAAACTACATCGGGCCTAATGTTCATCCAGCAGCCATCGTCAGCGACTGTGAGTGAGGTCTCTTTGCCCCCATAGCAGAGCTGTTTCCAGAATCGAAGCACTTATTGTGCACATGGCACATCAACAACTGCGTGAAAGTGAAAGCCTACAACCTTTTCAACAAGAATTTGGAAATGGCAGAGAGATTGGTGAATGGTAAGTGGCGGAAGATCCTACAGGCTACCACAGAGGAAGCGTACGAGCGAGAATTGACTAACTTCAGGGATTCGTACCAGTGGTGTCCGGCACTGGTGGACTATGTGATGCAGCAATGGGTCCCTCACAGGGAAAAGTTTGTCAAATATTGGACAAACCAGGTACTTCATTTCGGGAACACTACAACATGTAGAGTTGAGAGCGCTCATAGAGCTACCAAGGACTGGATTGATTCATCGACCGCTGCTTTGGATACACTGTTCGATAGACTTAACAAGTCAATTGAAACTCAGAAGAACGGCATCAGGAACTCTCTAGAGGACTCCAGACGACGACATGGTACGATGTATAACCATTTCATATTTAAGATTCTCCATGGTCGTGTGTCGCACTACTGCTTGGGGTTGATTCTCACTGAGCTGAACAGGATGAGGGACTTGGCTGACGAAGTGTATGCTCGGTGCGGGTGTGCTATTTCAGTAACTTATGGATTACTTTGCGCATGCACCATTCACCGCGTTATTACAGAAGAAAGGGCGTCGTTACATGTTGATCAGGTTCATTCATTCTGGCGGATGCTCGTTATTGGTGAGCATGCAGATACTCAAACGGCCGACCGTGAACAGGAGGAGTTGGAGCAGTTTCGTTCGATGTACGACCGAGTGTCCTCCAGCCATCCTTCTATTATTCGTGACGCTACTCATGTACTTCATGACATGTTCCACACGTCTACCTTAGATTTTGAGGAACCCGAAGGAGTTGACCGTCCTCGAGGTCGGCAACGGCGGAACAGGAGTGCGTTTGAGTATATCCGTGGTCTTGGTCGTGGTCGTGCTCGTGGTCGGACATCGTCATCTAGTCGTAGTCAATCTTCATCGTCTGTGAATATGCCCCTGAGAACTGGTACGTTTTGGTTTTTGACATTGCACATTGTTTATAAGGTTACTCCTGCCTTCTTAACTGTGATTAATTATATGGTGAATAGGAAGAAACGATGTTGATCAGTTTCCGTACAAGGACAGGATACCTGCGATCATCATGCCGTACTTGGAAGGGTGGAATGATGTAGTCGGAGACGGTAACTGCGGATTCCGGGTCGTGGCTGATGTTTTTCAAATGGGCGAAGACAACTACGGTTTGGTGCGTCAGTTGATGTACAACGAAATTGCCTCTAACCGAAATGTTTATCGTCAGGTGTACCAGGATGACTTGAATGGCGCTCTGCGGCGTATCCGGTGGGGAGGTGGACCTTGCGGTCAAAATCATTATTTTGACGCGCCCCTAGATCTGTTTGCCGTTGCAAACATTTACAAGTGCGCAGTCATGCATTTCGGGCTGGGATTGCATAGTCAAGCTTATTATCTTTGTACCACGGTTTCTCCCTTGGCGTTCGTGTGAGACTGTCACCACACCGGTCAGAGAGGTAGCTATTGCGTTTCTTAGGTCGTCATACAGACATTTCATCCGACTAGACATGTCATCCGATTTTCCAGTGCCACCGATTATGCCTCGGTGGTACACCATTCGCACAGCGAGCGTAGAGGGTTGGGATGCGCTATATCATGACCGGATCCACGAATGGAACACCATAGCTGCATTTTAGTTTTTCATGTTTACATTCTTCCTATGTAACCTTATTTGTACGTTGCTCTTTTAATGAGAACATTAATTTTTTATATTGTATTGCTTACTGCATTCTATATGTTGCATGGGTAAGTTGCGCGGATCCACAAACGGTTATGTCAAAATTTAAAAACAACAATGATAATATGTCAAAGTTGAAAGCTAAAAGAACAATCTAAAATGTTACAAACTTAAAACATAATGTCCAATTTAATAAATTAAAACGATAATATTTAAAGTGCTCTATAAATAAAATGACAAAACCATCAGTAATCCCTCCTCGACGCCGACTCCCAATGCGCAAGGGTCTGTTCCATACTATCAACAGCAGCTCTCACTGTTGCACTCATGCTGTCCTTCTCCAGAGAGAGTTTCTGTACGTCCTGCATTATCTTTCCCATCCACTGCATACAACAAAAAATAAAAGATGAAATACAATAACAACATATAAAACTTAATTAAAAACAACGATAAATATTTTATGAGACATACCGCTTCCATGGCAGTAGGCGGTGGCACATAATCATCATCGTTGTGGTCGAGATCTGCGATCAACCTCGGGTGCGAATACCGGTTGAACCATTCCATGTAGTAGTGGTCGCACATGGGAGGAACCCCAGAGGGCGGCCTCTGCAACTCCGCAGTCCATAAGCGAGCCACCATCGGAAACTGGTCCCACGTCCCAGTCATGATATCCGGCCATTGCACGACGTAGTCCCTCGACGATGCAGGTCGGACCGCCTTCATCGGGCATGCCGGGGGAGGAGGGACAACTTGGACAAATCCAAGCTGGCGAAGACAACGCTGGGGCATGTACGCCTCGACGATCTCACGATACTGAATGAGTCCCGTGTACAGGGTCCTGGGTACCCTAACACTAGGGTTCGGGCCGAAAGGCATCCAGTTCACCTACACATAGTTTTAAAATTTAATACCATGAATATAATATGTGCATATAATAAAATGTAGAAACAATTTATAAACGTTACCTCTAAGGGGGACAGCCTGTCCAGCAATAACTGTATCGATCGGAGGCGGTCAACGGACTTCTTCTCCGAGCGCGGACTCCACGCACAAGCACGCGGCATCCCCTCATCAATAGGAACCGGATCACGATGTGGTCGCAATGCAGGAAAGTACTCGTATATCCAGGTCTGCAATAAAGTCAGACACCCAGTGATACCTGCCGCGTCAGCCCGACTCACAAATCCTAGTTGGCGATACAAATACGCCAACGTAGTCGATCCCCAAGAAAACTGGCCTACACTGTCGAGGTCACACGCCTCTACTATGTCGCGTGGCCTGAGCTTATTTCCACCGCTCTTATCCGGAAACAAGGTACATCCGAGGAGTAGAAAAACATAAGCAGCCAGTTGTGCGTCGTGCGTACTACGTGCACTGGGGTACAAACACCGCTGCAACACGGATGCGATCTTCACACCGCCGTGTTCCCAAACACCAAGCGCCTCGGTGTACAGTGCAGCCCTGTCCACCGCCAACAACTCCGCCAGCAAATCTGCTTGATCCGCATCAGGCACAGCACAAAGTCGTTTACCCTCAACACGAATCCCCAGAATGGCCTCGACGTCATGTAACATAATCGTCATCTCCCCGAACGGAAGGTGGAAAGAGTTTGTATCCGGCTGCCATCGCTCAACGAAAGCCGTGATCAGCGTACTGTCAATCTTATCGTGCATGGTGGCAGGAACGTGATTCACCCCAGTGCCCTCCAGTCGCTTGAACATCTCGCTCTCCACTGGCCAAGCCTAAGCCCATGTACGCAAAAAGTTACCAGTCTTTTCCCGGGTATGACATTTCAACAACCCCGTAAGAGAAGGCCTCTCCTGGTCCTCCCAAATACGGGCAGCTTTGTGTCCTAGAAAGCTAGAAATCACACTCCCGTCAACAGGCCCACCGGGCACCTCACTCCTAACAACCCAAGAATCATTAACGGCCCTCGACCGTTTCCTGCTTGCCCCAGATACAGTGGACGCAGATGATGTGCCAGATCTACTAACAAACCTACCACCCCTACCTTTACGCACCTCCACTATATGTGTCTCGTACATGTCATCAACCCTCTGACTGAATGGACCGTAATCATCATACGGTCCACTCCCATCGTCCACATCCTCATTCTCATATGCGCCCTCCTCCTGGTCACCCTCCTCAGCATCATCATCGTCATCGTCATCCTCATCCCGACGGTGGATCCGTTCTCTACGAGCCGAGGCCGAAATACCACGGGATCTAACATGTCTATGCCCCGACCTCTCCACTGAATAGCTTCTACTAAGAAGCTCTACATTCTTCCCCGCACCATGACGACCCAGTGAATTCTACAAAAAATTTAAAAATATATAAACATACAAAAGTTTTTTAGAAAAATAATAACTACCTACATATACAAAATACCAGCACTTCCAACATATCGTCATGTTTATAAACATAAAATTAATAAAGATTATAAAAAATCAAAGACATGATAACTAAATAGGACACAAAACAAAAATTTTAAATTATTTCAACTAATTAAACATAGAAAAATATTATACGGCATACACAAATACACACATAATACCCTAATATATTACAAAATTTATGATTTCCAAAAAAATTAAAAATTATTTCAAATAATTAAACATAAAAAATAAAAAACAAATACATTACACATACACAAATACACACATAATACCCTAATGTATTACACATTTTAAATAAAAAAAAAAATTACACATTAACACAAACAATTTCCACATACTACATCAATTAAGGCATAAAAAATGTTTAAACATCAAACATAAAAAAAAATAAAACATAAACACAAAAAAAAATCTGATTTTATAAAAATAAAATATACACGATTTATAAAAAAAAAACACATAAAGTTGATAAATATTTAAAAAAAATAAAACACATTAACAAAAAAAAATTAGACATAAAAAAAAATTATTTTAAATAAAACTAAATTTCTGATTTTGCAAAATAAAAAAAAAATCAGAAAAAACAAAAAAAAAATCAGTAAAAACAAAAAAAAAAATCAGTAAAAACAAAAAAAACAACAAAAAAACAAAAAAAAACAAAAACAAAAACAAAAAATACAAAAACAAAAACAAAAACAAAAAATACAAAAAAAGAAAAAATACAAAAAAAAAAGGGCGGGCGCCTGGCCAGGATGCCCACCCACTGGCGGTGGCGCCAGCTCCGGCAGCCGTAGCCAGTGGGCAGGCGCCTGAACTGGACGCCCACCCATTGGCACAGGCGCCAGATCTGGACGCCACAGCCAATGGGCTGGCTTCTGGTTTGGACGCCTGCTCCGGTGGCTGGGCTTCCAAGCCAGACGCCACCCCACCGGCTTTGACAGCCGGACCTGACGCCCACCACGCGCCGTCTTCTTTTTTTTTTTTTTAAAAAAAAATAATTAAATAATTACCTTTCCACCAGGTCGCCGCCTTTCTTCCGCCGTCGCCGCCGCCGCCTCTTTTCCTTGCCGCCTCGACATTGTCGTAATTAATTTTTTTAAGAGAGGTAGATTTTCTGATTTTTTTTAGAGAGATGTAGAGAGTGTTTTTTTTTTTTAAAAGGAAAAGGGCAATAAAGTCACACCAAGTCATATTTGTGGGCTTTATATGGTAATTTGTGGGCGATGTTTAACAAATCCCCTTTTTTAATGTGGCAAAATGGGACTAATGGACAATAAAACTACACATTGATTCAAATCTAACGATGACTATAATTTTTTAATACAAGTATATATTAATGAGAAAATTTAATCAACAAATTTGACACTTTGACTATATAAAATCAAGATAGGAACATCATTTGAACGGAGTACAAATATTGGTAATCAAACTCAACCGTAGATGATAAAATAAATACATATTGCGGATTGTATCAAATTTAGCTTAGTAAATTGTAGGGTGTTTTTAATAATGCAAAAGTCCAAATAATGCAATAAAAATTAATCGAGAAATGCTGCTGTAAAAAAGGCGCAAACATGTACCTTACATTATTACATAGTGTACCTGTACTATTTGTTATTCACTTACCTCTCGACAAAGCTTTAAATATGGGAGAGTTGAAGGTCATAATAAAAAATGACTCGTTGCAAAGAATTGCTTCAGTTTTCAAAAGCTTTAAGAGGGTCTTTTGGATTAATTTCTGAGAATAGTGGCAGATCAACAGGCAACAATTCTAGGCTCACTCCCAACTCTTTCAGCTTCTTGACAACTTCCTCGAACACAATCCTGTTGCCACCTTGGGCGAGGTGCAGGCCATCACTGCACATATACTCAATTTTATTTTATGAACAAAAACAAAAAACACACTAGTAAACACATCTGCACGCAAAACAATAATTGATGCCTAATTCTTCTCAGCAAAACTTTCCAACTAAACAGAGTACTTTTGTAACAGGGTTCTATGATGCAGAACTACAGGAGAATTCTCAGATATGTTCTAGTCTGCAGAAGCCATAAAGTATCCATGAAATCTCAAAGAAAATGTTCTAAGAATTGGGTGGACAATCAAAAATAATTTATAATAGTGCAAAAGTAAATTTTTGCTATGAAAATAAATGTACGAAATGCAATACAAATATTGTACTACTTTGTTTTATATAAGCCTTGGCCCCCTGAGTTTTAATTCCTGGCTTCGCCCCTGGTGGACATGTTTGGTTCAAAAGGAACCAACACCCTGCTATTTTATTCAACCATTTCAGGGCTGAGTTTATCCATGAAATCTCAAAGCATGATATATATAATTGTCAAATACGCCGAAGATGATTATCAGTTATCACTGATGTGATTTTGAGATAACGAAAAAAGACGTAGATTTTAGGGCTAGGGTAAATGGTTATACTTCGTAGATATATCAGTCATCAATGTGTAGTATGCACAGTTTGCTAAGGATTTTCTTTGGATGTAACAAGGCTAATTAAGTGACAACTAATACCATTTTGAGATCTGCACAGGATTGCCTACTGAATACTTGGCATTATTATATTGAAGGGAAATGTTATTCTTGTCATGATAATGCAGTGGTGACTACTGACTTTAGCATCTCTACCTATATAGCTCTATGAAAAGTACCTGAGACATGAATTTTTCCAATCAGAAAATTCTTGCATCTTGGTCCACATATCAATTACTGGTGTCGCACATTCTCTTGCAACATCAACGCATGCTTTGGCATAGGCACCAGCAGCCTCATTTGTTCTCTCAGGTAGACCACTTGGATTCTCAATGTAAGGGTGCCTGCACCAATTAAATCATCAAAGTGAATACAGTGGTAAATATGATATTGGCCGGGCTACAACTTGCAAGATAGTAAACTGATGAAAATATTTATATTAATTATAGAACAGTATAAGCTGAAGGAATACTCAACAGTAAACGTCCAGCTTCATCAATTGGAGGGGGGGTGATGAAGAGGATAACAGCAGTCTCCCATTTTTTCTGCACCCAATAAAAGCAAGTTCGAGCCCAATTTTAGAATTTGTGCAGCAGTTAGCATAAGTACCAGCACTTGACTGGTTCAGCTTATGTAACACAAACTAACACAATGACAGATGATTATACATGTACCAATATAACATTGAAGCCAAGGAAAACCAGGAATCTAGCACTAAATGCACATTCATCCTAATAACGCTTCATTGTGAACTAATCTTTGGCCTGAAGGACTTCTAGAAAAAAGGCCGCTGCGGGAACTTCCTTTTCTGAGGTAGTTTACCGGCCTGACTGAAAGAAGTAGGGTTCTAACAAAAGGCAAACACCATCATACATTATATATATGGCTTTTAAAACCCTCCCACAAACATCATTTGCCAAAGTGACCACTGAAATTTCAAGTTGCTGTGGGGATTTATCTTGATCTCCCACTCCCATTGGATTGTAAAGTTTCTGCCTTTGATAATAAATGTAAAGATTCAAACCCATCTTTTGGTTAGTTATCCAATGTAGGCTTGTAGCTTCATCTGCTAGTACGTACTATGTAGTACTGCCGCAGTTCACGAGTTCAAATTTAATTAGGAGGATAACCCAATTAACACTATATATATGTATAATCCGCTGTCAACTGATCATCTAAGTGGCTCCTCTATATATGGTTGTTTTAGATATCAATTTCCCATTTGTAAGGAATAATTTGTAGCTGGCTAGCATTCGAATAAATTAATTTCTCATCATATTGATGCATATTATACAATTTCAAATATATTTCAATAGCCATATTGTCAGATTCCCATAAGTCCATAACTCAACACAAGTGCCAAATTGTCCATTAGAATTTGGAGACATTTTCAAGGATCAAAAGTTTCAAATTATGAATAATTAAATTTGGTTCATGTAGCCAACCCCACTTATGGGATTAAGGCTTTGATTGATTGATTGATTGAAAAGTTTCAAATAACAATATAGCATATATGTTCCTGGATCACTTCCTTTGAGTTTCCTAGTTATCAATAAATATGGTCAATGGGATAGCATACTAATTTGCTTATTTCCTTTTAATCTTCTTCCTTCTAATTCTGATTTATACACTTGATGCACTATGCATTCCCCACTGCCTATGTTTAATTTATTCGGTTTGCAATCCTGTTCATCATATACTATGAAGAATAATATCTCTATGTTACCATGCTAGATAAACCTATGAGTACCTCTCATAAAATGCATGCGGATTAGATAAACTAATATGGTGAATCACTAAAATCCAAAAGTTAATATCTAAGCCTAATTTATACAAGCATGAAAGGTGCTCTGATCCCACATTAACAACATTCTATAGGCTGTAACATGACAAACATTCTTTTTTTAACATTCTGGATGCAATGATTGCATTACCAAATTAAATATTGCATAATCGATGACAAATCAAACCACAAGAAAGAATAACAAGTGCTTTGAAACTTAGAGCATTATGGAAATCAAACGCCAACCATGAGAATGACATGCACTGTTGGACACAGAAGTATGCGCAAATTAAGGCTTACGATATCACATAAGTTTCAACATAAGAATTAAGAAAGTGGCGATAACTGATTTCCATGTAGGGAGCTTTTCCAAATGCATTGCAAACTTTTACTCCATTTCAGGGAGCACTTTTTGTAAGAGTCTTGTCAAGAATAAGATGACATAGGACGAATGCAGCTAAAGGGAGTGCTTAATACTTCAAGACTAACAATATAAACTCCCCCAAAGGAGAAGAACAATTCTTTGTACATGAGTATCAATTTGACATGAATGAAATACAGAGTAATACAAATTTGACTAATTGAATAACACAATGCAATTTTTTTTTTTTTTTGTGCCAAATCAATATTTAATTTGATATTGTCAAATACTGATTTTTTAAAAAAATTATTAGCAATTATATGTATTAAAAAGAGATGGGAATGGTCCATCAGTTACATCTTTCATAGTTTTATAGAACAATAAGGCTAATGTCTCTTTTAACTTTGCCCATTGGCAAAACGTTAGCCAATAACTTTTTGGGAAACTAATTCTTTAAATCCAACCCTCCTCCAATCTAAAAAGTAATACAAATATTCAACCAAAGCAATGCTTGACAAATCCTTACAAAAGTAAGATTAACTCCATGAAAAGCCTAAGATACCACCATACCTATTACCTATCCAATATGTTTACTGTCCGGATTGGATTCTTTACGAACCTTCATATCACAACCCTTTCCCAAAGTGGCGTGGTCCTATCAATCCTATACTACCAAATATACTTCCGCCATGACACCTACTATACCATTCATTGCTTGCAAAGCATAGCAAGTCAGCAACAAAAGTTACTTATACACAGTATTATATAGTTACTCTCAAATTCAAAAAAAACAAAATGAAACCACAAAAACAAACTTCTCTGCTAATCTATCCATTTTGATTACAACCAATGACAAAACAATAGAAGCTACTCAACTTTCCCTATTTTTTCCTATTATGCAAGAATCGAATGGCCAGTAACAAAATTCGATAACCCTTTTAACTTGAGACAACGGTCAATGGTTTAGAACTTAGTCTGTTTATGTTATACCAATTCCAACCACGTACTCAATCCTAATATGTCATTAATCAAACACCCCTATACTTAAATGATCTAACAGGCCCGGGGTCACATTCATCTATTGAAATTTAAGCCGAGGTCATAACTACAAGTAATAAAAACTTTTAACCAACTAAAATTGCTGACATCCATAAATCAATGTTAAAAAAAATAAAAAAATAAAAAAATAAAAAAAAAATGTGATCACCAAATATACTTAGAAGCAAAGTCGACAACTTTACAAACTGACACTCGTAAACATTCTATTATGCTCCACATGTGTGCATAACACAGAGACAGAAAGAAAGACTCTTAAAAAGAGAGAATTGATATGATGACACACCTTGAGGAAAGAGAAAATGGTGCGAAGGTTTTCTTTGTATTCATCCAAAGGCACGTGTTGAAAGGCAGCATAACCATCATGAAGACAAGCATCATTGGCCCCAAAAAACACCGTCACCGCCATTGGCGCCGCTTCATCCACCGCCGGAAACACCTTATCTAACACTTTCACCGCCCATCTAGTATTGTACCCACTGTAACCTCTCATCAATATATCAGCCTGAAACCCAGATTTTTAATCAAATTAATCAAAACCCACAAAAACCCAGATTCATAATCTTGAATAAAATCAAATTTTGCAAATTCCCAAAAAAAGAAAAGAATTGGCGTCATTGAGGCATATCGTCGAACAGTTGGTGTGCATACCGTACGAGAGAAATGATTAGCCAGTGAAGCTCCCCAGCCTCCATTGCTAAATGATTCTTCAGTAATAGAGTCTCCAAATAGGTAGATTTTCGGTCTCATGGTGTTTCGCAAATGATCTGCTTTGATGCGACACAGTCACACAGTTTTGAAGGAGTGGTAGAGGAATCAATTGTTAATTCATGGAGATTGATGAAGTATTAATTTATAAGCTACATAATGTAATTCGGAGTATTGGAGTAACAAATATAAACAGAGGGAGGGAGTGCTGTAAAAAATAAAAAAATAAATAAAAAATAGGAAATTTTGACTTTTGCTACCACAAAAAACCTTGAGTTTCATTTTTGCTACCCCTTAAATTTTTTTATTTTATTTTATTACCACCTAAAAACACCTTTGTCAAAATTTGCTACCACTAGACGGAAGTTGTTAGTTTTGCCGTTTGTGGGCCCCACTTCACCCCTCTCCTCCTTCCCCAGCCACCAATCCCCTTCCCCTGCCTCTCTCTCCTCCTTCCTCAGCCACCAATCCCGTTCCCCTGCCACTCCCCCTCCACCCTCTAGCCACCTGTCCCACATCTCCCCTTCCCCTGCCGCTCCCCACAATCGATGCACTACCCCATAACCCCAACTGGCGACAGTGAGAGTTTCGAGGGTGGGGTTGTTGGGGTTTCGAGGGGGTCGCCGGAGATCGAAAACGTTTAGGGTTAGGGTGTTCGAAAAGGGTAGGGGAAGGGTAGGGGGGGTCGATTTCGGTGGGGGAATGGGGAGGGGGGCCGATTCCGATGGGGCAAATGGGGAGGGGGGTGGTTTCCGGTTCAGGATGGGGGTCGGGGCAGCAAGAGGGGGAAAAGCGAGGGGGGTGGCTGTGTAGGTGGGGGTCGCCGACGTTGGTGGGGGAAAGGGATTGGGGTGGCTCGCTGACGTTGGCCCAAGTTTTGGCCGCCAGTCACCGGCAAGGGGGAGGGGGGAGGGTGGCTGACGGGAGGGGGGCAATTAAGGGTGGTTGGTTTTTTTTTTTTTTATATACATTTTAAATTTTTTTTTTTTTTTTTGTATAAACTTAGCGGAATCTTGAATAAATTTAACGGAATCTTAACGGATTCCGTTAAGTGGTAGCAAATTTTGACAAAGGTGTTGCTAGGTGGTAGTAAAATAAAAAAAAAAAAAATTTAAGGGGTAGCAAAAATGAAACTCAAGGTTTTTTGTGGTAGCAAAAGTCAAAATTTCCTAAAAAATAAAAAAAATAAAAAAAATAAAAAAAGAAAGAAAATCAGTGTTTCTATACATCATGGTTTCATTTTCACGGTTAGAAATTAGGTGACTCTTTTTAGTTTTGTTTTGTTTTTTTTTTTTTTTTCAAATAAATCAATTCATTAATCAAAAGCAAGGATTTCCTTCGTCAAAGTTACGATCGTTGAATAAATCTTGCATTGTGGTACATATCTCGCACACATCGCTAGAATATAGCGTCTTTTCAGAGAGATGGTCTAACGATTTGTTGTAGCCGTAAAGATGATTTTCATCTGATTCATTTGAATGCATTTGAAGATTTGACAACCGTTGCGATCCCAAACAACTCTTTACCAATGAACTGATAATAGGGGAAAAGATGATTACATTTTTAATAAATCCTAAGACACAAAAAAAAAAAAAAAAAAACCCAAACAAAAACAAACAACTAAACCAACAAAAACTAACGACTCCACCATAGGGAGACACTCCATCATAGGGAGACAGATGAACATTTACACTACTTGTGTAGATTTATTGAAATCTAAATTGCAAAACTAAAGAAAATAAGGGAAAAAAGTGTCGGAAATAGTCTAATTTTTGAAGAAATGAGACTATTTTCGGCCTAAACGGTCAAAAAATTTAGAAAACCCTAGAAGAGAGGAAGGGAGGAGCGAGAGGAGGAGAAAGAAAAAAATCAGTTATATCACTCATTTACACTAAATTAATTAGGTGTCTTTTCAACACTGCAAATCATTCCAAGTTTTTTTTTTTTAAAACCAAATCATTCCTAATTTAACCTTTGCTGAATCATTAAAAATATAACTAAAGGTGCTTGAAAAATAAATTATAATTTGAGGCGGTCATGGTTAGAGGTATCAAATTAAGTGTCCGGGTCAAGTTTGATGAGGTCCAATCGAGTCTATTTCAAACTTAAATCATACGGAGTACTAAATTATTGTATCCATATGAGCCAAAATTTGGATCGGGTTTTTTTGGGTCGGGTCAGATTTTGACACATCTAGTAATGGTCAGGTTTTGCCAAAATATTTGACCCATTTCAGGCCAAAATATGGTTGTACAAGCCCACTAATTTTGGGCTGGGCTAAAACAAAATTAACAAACCGTTCAGGCTTAAAATGGCGCTATACTTGTACTGCCTAAACACTTTACAAAAACACTCATGCCCAAAAATTCTGCCTAAACTCGAGTATGTTTCGAGCTAGCTAATTTTGATCAATTTTTCCAACTGTGCAACATGTCACATGACTCACATCTGTTCGTCTATCTTAGGTAAGTTGCTTATAACTAATATAATTATCTTTATACTTTAGTCCAACTTTAGTGACATGTTGCTCAAAATTATCCTAGAATATGAGAGAAAAAGAATCTTTGAGTAATTAAACCATTTCCAATGGTGAGACTCATTGAAGGTTTTTTTGAGAGAGAGGGGGCATTTTTTGCAAAGAATACCAATAAGTTGGTTTTTATACTTAGACACTCAACTTTAAGTCTTAATTGACAAATATGTGGGCCTTATCAATTTTATAATAATTTGGGTTTACTCCATCTATCCCATAATAACTGACACATCCAACTTTTTACACATGTCGATGCACTAGTTTGACTTTATTTTTATATAATTAAATACTAATGAAAAATATTTATAAAATTATATTATGAAACTTTATATATATACCTATCTAACAACATATTTTATGATTAAAATATATATTTTTCTTATGTTAGTAAAAAATTATGATTAAAGTTAATACATGAATAGTGAAAAAAGTCCAACACCCCAATTATTCTGGACGGAGGGAGTATAATTTAATTTTTTTGTCACAACAATCTCTAACAAAAAACAAAAAGAAGTTGTGTATGGTGGTCCATAATGGAAAGTGACAATGGTATACTTAAGAGAGTCTTACACTCTCACCATTGGAAAATTATGTATCATATAAGTTGCTAAATTGAGAAGTGAGTTGGGTATCACCATTGAGTGTGAAAAAAAAAAAAAACTAATTTTGTATTTCAATACTCAAAGTTGAGTCTCACCATTGGAGATGGGTTCAAATCCTCTATACCCACTAATTAAGGAAAAAGACTAAACTACCCCTTTTAAACATTTAATGTCTCGATTTGCGTAAAGGTTTACCGGTGGGAAGGAACATAAAGTAGAGATGTATCAGTGGGAAGGCAAGATGTTAATAGTGTACCAAAGAGAAAAGTCAATTCTAGAGATATACCAATAAAAATTCCCTAATTGATAATAGCAAATAAAATTAAATGCGTAGTAGAATTTACGTAATAATTTATATTCAAGTACTTATTTCTCTTTCTTTTCTTGTATACAATTACATTTAATTCAACTCCATTACTTTTTAAATTTTTTTTCTTTACTAATTTAACATAATTTTTCTACTTAAAATTCTAACGGCCGCTTCTTATAAGTCATTCTCTCACAATATATTATACTTAACCAAGTTCAATGGAGTCACTAGATTCACCCTCAACATAACAATTGCCGCAACGTCTGTACACTCAAATTATATCACCGATTCAGTAAAGTTAGATAGGACAAGATAACAAAATTACTTCTCATGGTATATCCATTACATTAAAATTTTGGTACTTTGATATTTATGGATGCAATAAGAAAGAATGAATTGAGGTAATTAAACACAAATATTAGAGTTCTTGTAGAGCTACAGAGGTATTACAAAAGAAAAAAAATAAATTTAAAAGCAATAATAGAGATGAATCAAACATAATTGCATACCAGAATAGAAAAAGAGATAAGGACTAGATTATTACTTATAATTGCTATAAAAATTAAATCATGAAAGGGGAAACTTAAAATGATATGAACCAATAATATTGAATGGTACATGGAATGAGACATAGTAGGAGGATAGAGAATTCAGACCCATTAGAGATGGTCTTTTTTTTTTTTTTTTTTTTTAATCATTTTTAAAATTTTATCTTGCCAATTATCTATTTACTCTATATGTGAAGAACAGAAGAAGAGATGAAGAATGTAAAATAATTGAAATTCCAAATCGTGAAACAATTGAGTTTAGAAGAGGATTAATTGCAAATAGATTGATGAATGCAATTATATTGGAATGAGCAAAAGATCAAAAAGAAAGACTATTGAGACAACAAGTAGTATAATACACCCTAAAATTTCTCAAGATAGGCTGCTAAAAAAATGTAGTGAATTGAAGTTTCTTCGTCATTTTCATCTCTAGACATTTTAAAATAAGTTTGTCATTGTTCCATTTTAGACCTTTTCCTTTGTTTGATTAGTAATTACGCATGCAATGTGTATTTTAAATTTTGTGTAAGCAAGTATAATGACTATAATCATATAAAATGTCATACTTCATATTAATTTAAGTTTTTTTTTTTTTTTTTTTTTTTTTTTTTTTTTTTTTTTTTTCATGTACACATCAAATGTAATATTTAGGCCCTGTTCACTTCACTTTAAAAAAATAATATTCTGTAAAAATAATTTTAGTTCAGTTCAGTCAAAATAAATCCAGTTCAGTAAAATTAGTAACTTTAAGAAATATAACAAAAAATATGTAAAAATAATTTCAGTTTAGCAAAAATAATTTCAGTTTAGTAAAATTAATTTCAGTCCAGTAAAAATAATTTAAGTTCAGCAAAAATAATTTCAATTCAATAAAAATAATTTCACTTTAGCAAAACTAAGGTGAAGTGAACAGAGCCTTATAATACTTCGTATAATGTTTCATATGATGATTATTAGACTTAATAAAATTAGGTTATCATTAACAACATATTTCAGGCAACTTGAATGAAAGGTGTAGTAGAACCTTTGAAAACAAGAAAATAAAAAAAGGTGTTGAAAATATATACCACCTTAAATCAACATCTTTAATATACCCTCATGTATGTGCACATACACCAGGTGCACCTAAGGGTAGTGTTTTTTACTCATTTGATTATTTTATTTATTTATTTTTTTCTTCTCATTTTAAGATTTAAATTTTAAATGAGCTAAAAATATCCTTCAGTATATCTTGCACTTGGGTGTGCATAAAATATTTATCTTAAATAATTAGAATTATTTGGCTAACACCTTTAAAGAAACTTATGGTGATAATAATGACTTTTGAGATGTTACTTTGACTTAATTGTATTTATCTATCCAAATTATTTATTTTTAATTAAAGAAAAAGCTTTTCTACAAAATTTACCAAACATATGATGTTACTATGTATAATCGTATATATCAAATACCTTATTAATTTCAGCAACCTACCAATTTTAGTAACTACCATAATACTTTCATTTAACTTAGAAACAATTGGTTAAAATAGAGATGGAGAGAGTAAATAGTGCAGTACAATGATTGAAAGTACATAGTAAAATTCAAAGTAAATGGTGTACTCTTCCTACAATGATTAATAATATGGAGTAAAATTTAAAGTAAATGGTATGTATCATTCTATGATTGATTTTTCTTTTTTAAAAAATAAAAGTATCTCAACTTTAATTATTCATTAGTCTCTATACATCATACTAAACGTAAAATTCAAAAAGTAATAGAGGGAGTAACTTTTATAATTGTATTCTTCCTTCTTGATACTACAAGACAATTCTTTTGGATGAAAATAAAGATTAGATGTTGATTTTTCAAGAAACAACGATTTTGTCCAAATACATGTAATAGAAAAATGTGTCGAACATGTGGAAGATGAGAGAATAATCAATTTAATCCAACAGTAGTCAATAATGCTATTATTTGGAGTCTTTGGACTAATTCACTACATAGTACATATAGTTGCATGCACCATCACATACAACAATACAAGCAAGTATAATAACCTTTGCTTTATCATTATCTTAAGGATTTTGCTTAGCTTCCCTTAACCACTCGATTTAAGATAATTATTTTCCTGCTAACAATAATGCCAACCACTTCAATTACATACCTTGAAAATACCAAAGATTATGTCCTAAATAAAGGACATGGTGTTAAGGGTCTAGCTGATATGGGCATAAAATCTTTGCCTAACCAATACATTCAACCGGAAGAAGAAAGGTTCGATCTAGACAAAATCATCCTTACAAACAATGGTGAAAATAATTCGATCCCCATTATCGACATGTCAAATTTAGACGATCATGCAATGAAAACCCTAATTTGTAATGCTGCGGAGAAATGGGGTTTCTTCCAGCTTATCAATCACGGTATGCCTCTTAATGTACTTGAGGATGTCAAGGCTGCGACGTATCGGTTTTTTGAGTTGTCTGCTCAAGAGAAGAGCAAGTTCCTAAAGGAAAATTCTCCTACCAACAATGTGAGGTATGGTACTAGCTTTGTGCCTGAAGTTGAAAGGGCGTTGGAATGGAAGGATTACCTTAGCCTCTTTTTTGTGTCCGAGAAGGAAGCCCTTGCTTGTTGGCCACTTGCATGCAGGTATACTTTATTCTTATGTACTAAGCTAAGTCATTTCTTGTATTACATTTGTCATGATGTCTATCATCGTATATCTTAAATTATTTATAACTTTGATTATCAATATAATATACTTCCCCCGTTTCTTTATAATTGCAACAAATTTCTAAAATGGAAATGCCACAATAATTGCAACACTATAAAACGAAGGTTTTTATGGTGAAAATTGTAATATTACCATTATTTAAAGCTCATGTCCCACTTGATTATACTCCTAACAACTTTTAACCCACTTTTAAGTGTATTTTATCATGTGAGGTTCACTTTTCTTAAAACCATGATAAAGTGTGTGTTGCAACTATAAAGAAACAAATAAAATATATAAATAATAAAAAGTTGATAACTTGAAGAATTGAGGAGAATAATCCAAAAAATCTAACGTTCCCACGTAATTTTCAAGTATAAATCACAAAAATGTGTGCATGCAAAGAAAGTAGGTCATATATATTATCAATACTTGTCAATTATAAAAAAAAAAAAAAAACAAAATAGATTATATGTGTTTGACATTTTAGTATTAATTTTGCTCGCAATATTCCTATATATTGAAAATTTAACATATACGGTACGGTTGTACTCCCTCTATGTTTTTTTTAGTCTTTAAATTTTTACTCTTATGATCAACTTTTATTATTTATAAAAATTCACTATTATATGTATCATTAGAACCATATAATGTTGGGGGATCTAGCATTGAATATATCCTACGAGTACATCATATATGAGTCTTATTAGATGCGACTTTTTATTTTCTTAACCATTTTCAAGTTTTCAATTTCATTGCAAATTTATGTAGGGCTGAAGCATTGGAATACATGAAGAGTTCTGAATTTGTAATAAGAAATCTACTGAAGATCCTTATGAAGGGATTAAACATCCATGAAATTGATGAGAGGAAAAAAACGCTTTTGATGGGCACAAAAAGAATCAATCTTAATTACTACCCAAAATGCCCTAACCCCGAGTTAACGGTCGCAGTAGGGCGACATTCAGATGTATCAACCCTAACTATCCTTCTTCAAGATGACGTCGGTGGGCTATATGTTCGAGGATTAGATGGTGAGAGTTGGATTCATGTACCTCCTATCGATGGTGCTCTTGTAATCAATATTGGTGATGCGCTTCAAATACTTAGCAATGGTAAGTACAAGAGTGTTGAACACCGTGTGATTGCGAATGGACAAAAGAATAGAGTTTCTATACCAATTTTTGTGAATCCAAGGCCAAATGATGTAATTGCTCCATTTGAAGAATTAATGGAAGGAGGAGATAAGCCAAAATATAAAGAGATACTTTACTCAGATTATGTCAAGTATTTCTTCAAAAAGGCTCATGATGGTAAAGCCACGATCGATTTTGCTAAGAATACCAATTGACGTCTTGACGATACTAGCTAGGATAAACCCTAGATTATTGAACTTGAGTTTGTCGTTGCAATAAGTTATGTTGATGCTTTAAAAAATCAGAAATTCTTGTGTGGACCTGCTCCACAATAATATTATTGTGGACTTGAGATTTAAATACACGCATAATTAATGTTATTTGGAATATAGTAATCGTAATTTTAACATAGTGTCCTTATTTTTTTAACATAGTAACCTTTATTAAAACTTGTGTGACCTTTAATGTTATTTCTGTTTATCTCCAAAAAAATTAACCTCTTATAGCTTTTATAATGTCACAATCGCTTTTATTTCAACATAATAACCTTTATTTTAATGTAGTGACCTTTTATTTATTTATTAATAAAACAATCATAGTATCTCTAATGTTAGTGATCTACAATAAATTTGTGTAAACCAGGTCCGTTTAAGAATTTGTATTAAAAAATTTAATATTGTCTTATCTAGTTGTGTTTTGCTCATGTCTTATAACGAGCTTGAGAATCTTATCTGTTGTAATATTATCGTGTCTTAGTTAAATAAAGTAGCAAAATATGGGATGTTTAAACTTGTATGTCTGTTGTAAACTTGCATTGTAATATTATCTAGTCCATTAGAAGGTGTCTTGTATCATTGGTCTATAGAGATGTCAATTCGGATGATTGGATAAGGTTCAGTGAGATCGGATCGGATCGGATCAATTTTTAAAGTTGAGTCATGCTTAATTATTGTGTTTATGCTGTCGAAATCTAAATTAAATCGGATATTTTTTTGGTTGATTTCGAATGAAGGCGGATCGGATGTGATTTTGACAAGTACACCTCTAAGTCTAATCAAAAGTTCTACTAGTATAATCAATGTTGGAAAACTGAAAATCTATTCCCTTATATTATCTTTTGTAGCGTGAACTCATTCTATTTTGATAAATGATAAATATGTTTTACTATACTTATCCGTGCTTACCTGCCTCGATATTTTCACACATTAAATATCTATTCATTTTTCCTATATTTATGTTTTCTTACTTATCCACCTTTATTTATCTTATACTCACTCTACACATCAACACTCTCTCAAAATGCTTATTTTTTATGCAAACAATTTCTGTGCAAAAGAATAAAAACAAATGTTACTTCGAAAAAAAAAAAAAAAATTAAAACATGAATAGTTAAGTGAATGGCTAGAAATTAGAGTAACTCCCGGTCTTTGTATATTAAGCAAATTTTACAAAATATAAATGCAGAAACATTCAGTCGTAAGAATATGTAACAAAAACCAATCCATTATGAGCAAGTTCCCCAAATCCTTCATATGATTATAAGCTTTCACCCAATTATTGGTTTCCCATCACACGGCTCACCAACTTGATTTTCTGAAATAAGGATTTTTTTTTTTGTCATTGTAAGAAACTAACTAATAAATTGGGTAAAATATTGTAAAATACTAGGCAGATTTCAATATTTGACCCGCCTCAAAGCACCTCCGAAACCACCATCTCGTGGACTAAAACTACCCTCACCACACTACTAGAAAAAATAAATTGGGTTTTCAAGAACCGGTGCCAAAGGAAATGGGCGGGTGAAGCTTAATGACTTTTGGCACCGGTGCCAATTACCAAAAAAAAAAAAAAAAAAAAAAAAAAAAAAAAAAAAAAAAAAAAGTGGAATAAGCACCGGTTAACCGGTCCCCCTAATCTTATAAAAACCATATATAATAACCCCCTCTCTCTCTCTGATGAAATGCATGCTCTCCTTCTCTCTCTCCTTATCTCCATCTCGATTTGTTCTTCTCTCTCATCTCTGTTCTTCTTCTTTGTCGTTCTTCTCTTTCATCTCTTCTCTGATTCTCGTTCTTCTTCTTTGATCCCTCTCATCTCTGTTCTTCTCTCTCATCTTTCGTTCATCTCTGATCTCTCTGCGCTTCTCTGATCGATCTCTCATTCTTTATCCTCTTCTCAATAACAACCAAGCACAACAACCAAGCCGCCGCCATCAACCACAACAAACATCGCCGCCACCTAAAATCAAAAATTTGAGGTTAGGGTTTCTCGGTTCTTTAGCTTTGCGTTTCGGTTTCATGGTTCTGGGTAATTTCTGGGTTTTCGGGTTTTTGGGTTTTTTTGTGTTCTTTGGGTTTCTGGGTTTTTTTTGTTTTTTTTCTAGGTTTCTGGGTTTTGTGGGTTGAATCTTTGTGGGTGTATTTGTGCAAAATCGTTTCGTTTTTAATGGGGTTTATTTGATCAATTTATGTTCGATTTTTTGGGTTTATTTGTTCGATTGATTTTAGATTTTTTTAGGGTTTATTTGTTCTATTTATTTTTGGTTTTTTTGGTTGAATTTATCTGGGTTGAATTTGTTCGATTGATTTTCGATTTTGTGGTGGTTTTTTTTGGGTTGAATTTGAGTGATTTATCTTGTTTTGGGTTGATTTTTTATGTTATTAGTAGCATTGTTATCTGATTTTATTGTTTTAATTGATGCAGGTTGAAAGTTTCTGATTTTTTAATTTTCAGTTTGAAGTTCGTGCTTTTTCTGAGTTTGAAGTTCGAAGTTTTTGGGTTTAAAATTACAACTATAGTGATTGTAAATTGTAAAACTACAAATTCAGCGATTTTTCTGTTTTTTTTTTAATAAATTGTAAAATAACAATTTATTTGATGGATATATATTTATATGTGATTGTATATTATGATTTTGGTGTTTTTATTTTTAGGGAAGTTTGATTTTTGGTGTTTTGTTTCATTGTATGCTGAATTTTTCAGTGAAGAAATTTCGATTTTTTATTTTTTATTTTTTGAAGGCATAATTGGCACCGGTTAACCAGTGCCAATTGTAGTTAAAATTAAAAAAAAAAAAAAAAAAACAGCACGACACTTACTTTTGGCACCGGTTAACCGGTGCTAAAGCTCTTAATTGCCACCGGTTTTGTACCGGTGCCAAATCTTCAGAGATTTGGCATCCCTCAAATACCCAACGGTTCAAAACCGGTGCCAAAGAGGGGGTTTGAACCGGTGCCTATTTGCCTTTTTCGCCTAGTGCCAATTCGAAATATCCCCCAACCACCCGCAAAATTGTCATCTTACCACCTTGAAAACCAAATCTCACGATGGTTTCGAGAGTGTTTTGAGGTCGGTCAACGCCGAAAATTAGGTCATCCATGGAGGAAATCCGGCCAAAAGTATAATTTTACAACATTTTACCTTTTATTAGGTAGTTTCTCACAAAATCAAGATTTTTATTAGGTAATTTCTCACAAAATAATCTAAAAATAAAAGAGCAATATTGGAAACATACACCTACTAGAGCGCGCGTTGAGCTAAAAGATCCCTTGATGAAGCATACGTGAAGATTGAATAGTCCTAGAATGAATGAAGCATCCAATAACTATGAAAATCAATACCTAGGGGCTTAACGACATCGATCTAATGTATTTTCTAGCTATAATTAGTAGCTGCTGCCGAAAGAAAAACACTTGGAGTGTTTTTAGATTGAAGGAAATGGATGGAAAGGAAGGGAAGAGAAATGAAAGGAAAGAATATCTTTCATTTGGATAACAAATTAGGGATGAAGGAAATTAAAGGAGTGGGATTAAATTTTAAAAAAAATGATCTCTCAACAATAGGGGTGTTCAAAAATTGGTCCGGACCGAAAAAATGGACAGGACCGGTTCGGACCGACCCCGGACTAGACCAGACCAAATTAATCGGCTTGGTCTTCGGGTTGAGAAATATATTTTTCCGGCCTTCGGTCCGATCCGGTCCAAAACCCAATTAAAACCGGTCTTAAACCGAACCGATTTTTTGCTTAAATTATACATAAAACCTTTAATAATAATTAAGATTATCCTTAACAAGCTTGGAAAACTTTAGTCGTATGAGCTTTTTTATACCAAACATACAAAAAAGACGTTAAAATATTGTTTTTCCTTTATTTTTTTCGTGTTTTCCATAAATTATTTAAAATTTAGGAAATTTTTTTATAAAAATTCTAAAATCGGTCCAAACCGGTCCAGTCCGGGTTTTGAAATGATTTTTTTGGTCCGGTACGGGTTTGGTCCTAGCTTAATCGGTCCGGTCATTGGTTCTTGAAATTCAATTTTTGTCTTCGGTCCGGTCCGGGTTGATCCGATCCGGTCTTGAACCGATAAACAACCCTACCGTCAACAATAGAGAGATTTAAAAGAAAAACCCATCATTCTTCATTCCCTTTCCTTCCCTTCACCTCTCTCCCCTTCTTTTTCTTCCCTTAACATTATATCCAAACAAACTGTTACTATCACATCTTTTAGTGCAAATATCTTGTTGTAATCAATGCCCTCCACCCGATATATGCTTTCCAAAGCCTTGGGCCAAACTATAGACCTAATTTGACTAATGAACTAACATGTACATCAACATTTCTTATCAGGCTACGCTGGTTTATTTCCACAAATTTATTTGGTTAATTAAATTAGGTAGCGTATTTAGTGTTTCTATTCATCTAAAAGTCATTTATCTTATTTAGCCAATTAACCATATTGGTATAAAAGTTAGCACCGTTCCCATGTGACATATTGGTATAAAAGTAATCGACGGCAACAAGTTGCGACATATTATATAAACGTTAACAAGTAACAATAAATTAATATAAAAGTTAGTGATTGGCGATGTTTAAGCCTTTTTTTCTTGCCTGAATGATTGCATATTGTACACATAATTATTCTTATTTTTGTAACTTTAAATCTTTATCTATTGCTTTTCTCCTCTTTTCTTTACTTTTCTATGCTTCAAATATTCATTTTCTTGGACACTATTGAAAGCAAAGAAGAAAATGGGGGAAAGATCGTAAGAGGGTTACATCAAATCATAGGAATTCTCATTCATTTTTGAGATTTTAAAATTAGTTGTTCATACAATTGTTTTTGGTTATTATTTTTCGATAATCTTAGTTGTATGGACTTGGAGAACAGAAATATGTGGGCATTAAATGAGTATTAACAAAAACATTAAAAAATGAAAGAAAATTGGTCAATGAATAAAAATAAAAAGGAATAGAGGAGTAGGTTACATTTTAATATTATTATGTAGAAGTATAAAAGAGGATGAGAATGTTGAAAGTTCTAGCATGCATTTTACAGTACTAGCTAGTTGTAACTTGTAAGCTAGTCAAAAACACATAATGATGACATGGAGTAGTTAACGTGTATTGATGATATTCTGTTCTTGGTATGATGAAATCATGGAAAGTTCAACCTTGATTAGTTACAGTCCAACTTGACTAGCCAAAGTGTTGTTACTAGGTGAATCAACTTACTGTTCGTTCCATAAGAAACAAAACAATTACAAAAAGTGGATAATGCTTTATTGACTGATTTGTTATTTCATTATATTGCTTCATGCATGTCCTAAATTATTCTGATGGAAACTTTGATGAAAAGAAAAATGGAGTGTATTATTCATTCAATGCCGCAACTGCTTTAATTTGTTCTCTTGAATAAATCCCCATTTAATTAAAATGCATGGTGGTGTATGCGGATGATATTTGAACTCGGCTGCGACTTTTAATTTATGTCACGCAAGCTCTTAATTAATACCATAATTAGATTAAATCCCGTGCAACATACGATTGTTACTAAATTTTATGGAGTATAATTTAACAAATTGATTGCAACATTAATTCATCAATATTGGTTCGCCATTATTTTTTATACTTATACCAATTTCAAGGCCATTAAAGCATTAGACTAATTTATTTATAAAAATACTCGTAATAATTAGGTATATGGGATTTTATATTAAAAATAAAAAATAAAAATCCAGTTTAATACCCATGCTGTCAATCAATAACATAATACTGAAACAGACATTAGGAATGACACATGTCAGTTTTTTTCCCTTCAAAACCTTTTTTTTTTCCTTTTTTTTTCGTCAAAACGTATTAGTGGAAATTACACGTGTTATTCCTGGTGTGTGTTTTAGTATTATGTTATTGATTGATAGATGAATAACTCAATCAAAAACTTAACTTAAATTAGTTGTTACTCCCTCCGTTTTCTTTTTTTTTCTTTTTTTTTATTTTTTTTTTTTAATTATTATTATTATAAGCTAGAGTTTCATTTTTGAAAATCTCTTACAATTTAATAATATTTCTTTACTCACTAATGTCCCTACTCTTTCTTACTTTATCATTTCTCACTTCTCCAATGGTCCCCACTTCCTCTCACACCACCTTACTTTTTAATAAAATAATAACCTTATCTAGCCCATTAACATCTTATTTTATTAAACTATCTAAAACTCCACATAATCCCATCTCTAACCTATAAAAAAAACGAGAGAGTAAAACACAGGATCGATTTTTATCTTCTATCATAAGAATCTAAAAACAAACTAACTAACTAAAAAAGAAAATGATGACTAAGTATAAAGCACACCGATTTATCCACGTTATGTCAAAAGTTTCTAAATTAAAACCACCACCGTCCCGTAATGTTTCTCTAGTATTCCATTTGTATCAAAATATTGAGCTTATTTCTAAACTTTTTATTTTTATTTCATACAAAATTACCTTTATATCCCCCTCTTACCTTCTTTTTCACACTAAGGCCATGTCCTGTTCTTTCTGCCTTAAAATGATAATATTAAGTAAAAATTGTTATGAAATTAAAGAGAAAGAGGAGAAAGTGGGGGAGAGAATAGATCTATATTCTTATTACTGAATGATATGGGAGTACATATATATATATACACATATAATACAATTAGGGTTTCCTTGTAGAATAATAAATCTAATATCTAGAATATCCTAGAATAATCATAGGGGTATAATGGGCATCCACTAAATACATATATTATATAACACCCCCCTTGTATGACCCTTATCGAATAGTGTGCCTCGTTAAAACCTTATTAGGAAAAACCATGTGGGATAAAAACCTAGTGAAGGAAAAAGAGTACAACACTTTCGTGATATGCCTTTTGATGTTGCCTCATTAAAAAACCTTACTAGGAAAACCCAATATGGGGCAAAACCATGGTTAAGGAAAAAAGAGTGCAACACGTATTTTCTCCCCCTGATGAATGCATAGCTTGAGATCTTCCAAGTCATCTGACACCTTCGGGTAACTTGCACAATACAATTGTAGTAGGATAACAAACATTCCGATTCTTAATAGCTGATCCTAATTAAACTTGAATCTTCAAATCTTCAATGTGAGTGACATCTTCATTTCTTCATACTTGTGAAAATAATACAAACACGTGTTCCATTTACCATTCTTATATATTTGATATTTGTGTTTCACATTGCCATAACCATTAACTTATGCCTTCTTCTGGAGGTCATATAAAGTAGTTATATATTGATAATCAAATATTGATCATAATATATGGCAACTTATGAATTATTAGTAATATATGTATTGTAAGTAATCATATAACTTGCTCATGATTCTTCTGGATCATAAGAAGTTTATTCTCACTATAAGATTATAACATAAAATATCTCATTGATATTTATTTTTTTGGACATTTTGTAATAATGTTCTCTAATGAATACAAAATCTAATTAACTTTTACATACTTAAAATTCAGGTTGAGATGTTAATAATTTAGTCATCAATACTCTTTGGGAGTTTGAAAATAACTTCAACACTGTGATATTCAAAATATAAAAACTGAAGGGCTAGATATTTGAATAAATAGTATATAAGTTTTTCGAGAACTTCTCAAGCATGATTCATAACATGTTATTAAATCGTTATCATATAGAATTTCATCATAACTATAAGCCCATCTGAGTATAAATTTCTTCTTGTAAGCCTTCATCATAATTGTAAACTCATCATACCATATTTTACACAAACATTCATATATACCACGATTATTGTATGAAAACTAGAATAGTAATATGAAATGTATAATTCTTAACATATATGGATGATGCAATTTAACAAAATATGCATAATGAATTATGCATCTAATGACTTCCTACACATGCAATAAATGATATTTTACCTATGACTCAAACATGCACATAAAAGACTCAAAATGCAAAAAACTATACAATGTGATTTTAGAAATCCATATTATTATTGCTTGGTCTTCTAGTCCATGACAAACTTTTGATCATCATCATTTACATTTCGTTGGACTTCTAGTCCATGATAAGATTTGATTGTTATTAATGTGTCGATATCAAGGTGGACAATAATTTTAGATCCCTTATTTTAAGCCCACCCCTTCTGCATATGCATAATAACCATCGGTTCCATCATATACCGGTATCATAATATAATTTGAGATTCAATTTTCACTTGCATGCTATTTTACAATGATATCTGACTACATTTCTCATTGGTACCATCATAACTTTTCTTACATCATAGATCATCTATTATAATAATTCAGATATCTATACCACTTTTGGGGTATTTCATACACTATGGTATTTATATACTATTACAATATTAAAAGTGTCAACTGCACTATCTTGCCATATATCACATCTTTATTTTGGAACCGATTATACAATATACACTTCAGGTGTAGTGATTCAAGTATACATAATTGACAAGCTTTATCTCAATGTATACACATGTTATGGCCAAAATGTATCTCTGTATGCTTCTAGATAGGTCATAACGGTATACAAATCAAATCATACATGTGCAACATATCTTGATAACATATGGACGAAAGTTGGCTAGAAAACATTTTAAATTACCATTATATATATAGGGATCATCAGTTTAATTAATTTTTTGTCAACTTACTCCAATTCTCCCCCTAAGTTGGTAAAATATCTCATATATAGGGGCATCACAATTCTTCACCAACTTAGTATACGAATTTGCAATAAAATTCATTTCATGGGATAATCATAATCAACAAAATTTATCTCTCAGAAGAATTATATTAAACAAGTTTTTATCTCTCCTAGAGAGCAATTTTAAAGAAAAATCATTTCTTCACTAACTATAAATTGCATAACGCATACGTATTTATTATTAAATCTTTCATAATCTGTTCTCTTCAGGAGATTAATAATTCAATATCAATGGGGAGACATATGTTGTGCAGTTTAATTTCCTTCTTTTCCCATTTTTTATGTGCTGACATACAATGGCCCCAATCAATAGAATTGTTATACAAATATAAACTTGATTGTAATTCTACTAGGTGATGATCTTCTAGATCACTAGAAACCTTGATAGTATAATACTAATTAAATATTCAGAATTTCCACATACAACTTGTATTTGGTGAGCTTCTGGTCACCAACATGTGACAACATATAAGTTATTTTGGTCAACTTCTAGTCATCTATTACTCTTTTGTATGAAAATTTATTCAAAACGAATATATTATCTCGTGAAATTTTCTTCAACACAAATCATTAAAAATCATAATCCAAATATAGCTCAATCTCAATGTTATGTCTTGTCATTCAATTCATTTTATATATCTAACATTGAGAGAGTGTCAGCACATTATCAAATGAAACTTCAGGTTTCCATCAAGGGTATTTATTGAACCCGGATGACCTAATTTAATTATCACATCCAATTGTTTATCTAAATTTAAATTCTGGTCATTTTTCCAACACTAGTGTTTACTTTATTATATTAGATATATTTTATGCATTGCCATGAGTATGATGTGATATTAGAACACCAATGTGTATTTCAGTATACATTTGGCAAGACAATCAACTAATACTTGAATACTTGATCCAATAAGAACTCGGCTCATACTCTGTTGGAGCATTGATTATAATCTTGATACATACTAATCTTGTTGGACATTTTATGCTCTTCTGGAGTATTTTATATAATCATGGTACATAATAATTTTACTAAACATATTCTCTTATATAGATCTAGCACAATGTATCACTTTCTCAAATTTGCTATTGTCAATAATTGCCCTAACCTATTTGAAAATTCTTATCTTTGGAACTTAATTGGCTACTACGCTTCAGGCGTGCTTTAGGATCATTAGAAATTATTGTTATCCTTCTGGGATATCAATTTTAATTGGAGCATTTACAGTTGGTATATAGTCAATGACATTTATTCATATCCATCTTCCGGATGGTGTCATTGTAAATTTGTAATATAGTTTATAATTATGTAGCCGCCCTATTAAATAAATCATCGACATTTAAGCTAATGTATGTACCAAACTGATCATCAATGTATCTTATTATTCATGTGCAAGGATTAGATATAATAATGAAATAAATGTTATCTCCCCCTAATCCTTGCATATGGGGGTATAGAACCAATTCTACAACCTTTATAAATTAATCCCTTGCACTTTTTAAGCCATAAATTCTTTTGACAATGTCATGCATCAACAAGGTAAAACTACTCTTATAAAACTCTTACTTGTTTCTCTTGCCCATTTATATTAATCTTTATATTGCAAATTCTTAAAATTATGGGCATATTAAATACATTTTTCGAGTAAGGTGCTCACAATGTCATGTTTAATTTCTTAAACTCATAAACACTATTCCTTGTTCAAAAAGATATTCTTATGAGCTTTTCCATGAATAATATTATCTAAATAAAGAACATCATGCAAATATGCTTAGTTTTCTTTCAATCATGCAATTTCTCATTCACTTCTGTGAATGAGCTAGTGAGTCTAGTTAGCTACTATTCACCAATTTGATCTCACACAGAGTTTGCTATTAAAAATATCCAACCAAAAGAAAGATACATCAACTCTTTACAAACGTTATATATATATATATATATATATTATATATATATATATATATATATATATATATATATATATATATATATATATATATATATTAACATTGTGGATAATCTAGTCAACATACTTTAGAAACTATATTAGTCATTTCTGTTTTGGTATTATTCTTGAGGGTCTTTGACCCTTGCTTTCATAAATTTAGGTAACTTTAGATCCATTATATGTACGAAAATTACATGTTCAAATAACTTCATCATTCCAATAATCCAATTTTACGTAGACATGTAATATCAAATACTATTGAATTTGATCACACATAAAACATCATGACAATTTATATTATAATACTATCATCTTAAATAGTAATATGACCATGATACTAAGTTCAATTCAATTGTAATTATAGTGCATGTACATGAACAAAATCTAGCTAATCCAAGGATGATGGAAAGACATCTGCAATATATTTTAAATTACTAGATTATTGCAAGTTACTAGCAGTACACTACATATATTTACCCATTTTCTAGAAAATCATGCAATAACCATTATTATCATCACAATTATAATTCATTAATCAACTACTTTCATATATGATTAACAAAATAAAGGATTGGACTCAAATTCATATTCAACATTAAAAGAAGATCATAGTGATTATACAACTCCTATCAACAAATTAAAACATCCACGTGGTCAATGAATTTAATTATGACACCGCATATAAAATAGTATGCTACAAAAATAGTGCAAAGAATTTTAATCACGGTAGCATAAAAATATCACAAATCAGTCACAAATACTTATGAGTTGCTATCAATTAATCGACATATATAATACCTTGAAGAAATCGTATTATATCAAAACTTTAACAAAAATTTCACATTAGACGACACTTAAATAATTAGATGTAATAAACCAATGTAAAATACAAGCTAGGAGTTAGGCACAAAATATGCTAACTGATTCCCTGAACATATGGGATAAATATTGACTATCCTAAAAGGCTGACTAAAGATATATACAATAAGTATGATAACTATAGAATATATGGTAAATATATCCTAACAGTAACGTATGATTACATAGTCGTATCTATAAGACTTATTAACTAATACAAAAAGTATGATTCTTAAACCAAAAAGTAATCCAGGATATTTGCCTAACCCAGCTTCAATACTAACAATCTAACATAGTACGACAATTTAGATAAAAACCTTAACACCATAATAAAGTACTCGAGTAATACCAAGGGAGTTTTCAATATGATGCAAAGTGATTAATGCAAAACTAATTCAACTGGCCGTAATAGTGAGTAAACAATAACAAAGTGGCGCACTAACACAGTAGAAACTGTTAATGGGTAAGTATTAAGTAAAACATATTAATACTGATGCAACTACTCGACTTCCTTTAATACTAGTATCCACTAAGTTATGTGTTAATTACTTGATAAACAACTAGTCGCAGAAGTTGTGCAATATGGGATTATATAATTATATAAAACAATATTATTTTTTAATTTTAATGCAATTTATACAAACAACCAGTATCCATGATTATAGATTAACATTCAACGAAAGTAATATGCATAATCAAATAGTATATATATAAGATCTTTTCACAAACAAAACCAATTAATCTGGTAAAGCCAAAGAATCCGAAACGATTTCATGCATGCTCATAATTATAGATAACAAAGTTTTATCAATTAATCACGCAAAATTAGTGAAACCGTAAGCGTACCTTCTATTGCGATCTAATTTAAATTGTAGTATAGAACAATCGTGATTAACAATATGTTCGCTCAGTCGGCTAGGATTGGTGCTGATAACGTGTTATGAAATTAAAGAGAAAGAGGAGAAAGTGAGGAAGAGAATAGATCTATATTCTTATTACTGAATGATATGGGAGTATATATATATATATATATATATATATATATATATATATATATATATATATATATTATGATACAATTAGGGTTTCCTTGTAGAATAATAAATCTAATATCTAGAATATCCTAGAATAATCATAGGGGTATAACGGACATCCACTAAATACATATATTATATAACAAAAATAATTTTATTTTATTAATAAAAGTTTTAGCTCAATAATTAATATATATATATATATATATATATATATATATAAAACTCAGTAAAAACCAGTAATTTCAAAGAATAAATATAAAAAGAGAATCTACAAAAATAATATATATATATATATATATATATATATATATATATATATATATTTTTTTTTTGAAACATACAAAAATAAGTTTTAATTAGTATAAACTAGTAATTTCAAAGAATGAATATGAAAGAAAATCGGTAAAAATAAATTTTAATCAGTAAAAATAATTTCAATTTAGCAAAATTAATTTTAATTTAGTAAATTTTTTTTTCAGTTAAGCAGAAAATATAAGGTAAAGGAAACCTGACCTAATATCCCCCAAAAAAATTTGATTACTACCGTTGACGGTGCAAAGTGATGATTTCACAAATCAACAAAGTACGTTAAATGCATTTTTATTATTATATACTACGAGTATAGAAGGGCTATATGAGGAGAACGGCGTTTGGCAGGAGGATGAGGAGAATTTTGAGACTATTGTCAAGTGACTACTACAATAATTTATTTAACTCTTCTTTGCCTTCGGAGTCGAGTTTACAAGAAGTGTTGCAACATGTGCAGTCTATTGTATCCCCTGACAATAATGGAGAGCTTCTTCGCCCGTATACAAAGGAAGAAATTTTTGCAGCTCTACAGCAAATGCACCTCTGTAAAGCCCCGGGGCCGGATGATATGCATGTTATTTTTTACCAAAAATTCTAGCATATTGTTGGTGACGATGTTGTAAATTTTGTTAGTAATATTTTGAATGGATTCATTTCTCCGGAGCATGTTAATAATACTAATATTGTGTTGATCCCTAAGATTAAAGAACCAACAGTGATGTCAGAATTTAGGCCTATTAGCTTATGTAATGTTTTGTATAAGCTTGTCTCGAAAGTGACTGTCCTCATATTGAAAAATATTCTCCCTGGAATTGTGACGGAGAACCAGAGTGCTTTTGTCCCGAGACGTCTTATTACTGATAATGCTCTAATTGCTCTTGAATTGTTTCATACAATGAACAAGAGAAGTCGGAGTAGGAAGGGTACAATTGCTCTAAAACTGGGTCTGAGTAAGGCTTATGACAGGGTTGAATGGGGTTTTCTGAAAAAGCTGCTTCTCACTATGGTGTTCGATGGTAGATGATGGGTTAATTTGGTGATGAACTGCTTGACGATTGTTTCTTACTCTTTCATCATAAATGGAAGTGTGTGTGGTAGGGTGTCTTCGTCTAGGGACTTCGGCAGGGGGATCCTCTTTCGACCTATTTATTTATTCTGGTTGCTGACGCTTTTTCTCATATGTTACAGAATAAAATTCAGAGGAAAGAATTACATGGGGAAAAGGCTAGTAGAAATGGCCCTGTCATTTCCCATCTCTTATTTGCCAATGACAATTTACTTTTTGCTAGAGCGAATCGACAGGAATGCGAAGTAATAGTTGATGTTCTCAACAAGTATGAAGTAGCATACGGGCAGAAAATTAATTATAAAAAGTCGAAGGTTTCGTTTAGCAGAGGGGTAAGCATTGAGAAGCAAGATGATCTGATGGGAATGTTGAGCATGAGGCGTGTTGATAGGCACACAAAATATTTGGGCATTACTACTATAGCAGGGAAATCAAAGAGAGCAATTTTTGAAGTAGTCACTGACAGAATATGGAAGAAATTACAGGGCTGGAAAGAAAAGTTACTTTCGAGAGCATGAAAGGAAGTACTACTCAAGGCGGTGATCCAAGCCATCCCGACATACCTTATGGGCGTTTACAAATTTCCATGCTCGGTAATCCAGAATATCAGATCCATGATGGCACGGTTTTTCTAGGGTCAAAAAGGGAATGCTCGTAAATTACACTGGAAATCTTGGGATGCCATGTGTACTCCGAAGTGTCTCGGAGGGATGGGTTTTAAGGACCTTGAGGTATTTTATTATGCACTTCTTGGGAAGCAGTCATGGAGATTGGTATACAAGGAAAACTCCTTACTTGCACGAGTTATGAAAGCCAAGTACTACCCAAATCGATCCTTCCCTGATGCAGCTTTGGGGTATGGAGGTAGCTATTCTTGGAGGAGCATTTGGAGCTCAAAAGCGCTCCTTAAAGAAGGCTTGACATGGCGGATTGGCAATGGGAAGAATGTGAATGTTTGGAAGGATCCGTGGCTAGCAGACGAGGAAGGGAGATTTATTACAAGCCAAGAAACCGAAGAGGTAACTCAGGTCAGTGATTGGATTGACTTATCATGTATGGAATGGAATGTAGAGCTCATCTCTTCTATTTTCAATGAAAGAGATAAAAAATGCATTCTCTCTATACCTCTAAGTTTAAGGGGTTCGAGAGATGTCTTGACTTGGGCTTTCTCAAAAGTTGGCTTGCATGTACTCCATGAAGACTTCTTATATGCTAGGGAAGGGCTGTAATTTTGATCTATTTCACCAGGTTCGGGTTGTTTGGGGCCTTGACGTTTCTCCAAAGGTCAAGCATTTCCTCTGGCGAGTGTGTACAAGGACGTTCCCTACTAGAGAACTGCTGGTGTCTCGTCATTTGCTTAACCAGGCTGCCTGTCCCTGGTGTGGTCTGGCGAGTGAATCAACACACCATGCCCTTTTTGAGTGTGGTTGAGTGCTTGATTTATGGGAGGAGAGTGGCTGTGCATCTATGTTGCATCATAATCACTACTACAAAAATGGCCTAAGAAAACACTCCAAAGGCACCGTATAATTCAAAAATTAGGTTTCTTAGATAAAGAAACCTCAATTAAAAGAAATTCGGTTTCTTAGGTGAAAATAAGAAACTGCATAGCCATAAATTCTGGTTTCTATGATTCTATTTAATATTTAATATTAAAAATTGAAATTCGTTTACGTAAAAATAATATAAAAAAATAAAAAGCCAAGTTGAAAACCAAATTTATTTGTAGAAATTAATAACCACCCGTAGACACCTGATTGTGTCTCCACAAAAACCAAACCTAGTGATGAGTACCTTTCACGTCTTTGATTTACAAGTTTGGTAAAGAGTTGAAGAGTCTCGTGAAGTTTCCTTAACCCTTGATCATGTTTCTAACTTTACTTAAAATTTTTTAAACCAAAATCATTCATTTCGTGTCTTCAAAATCATTCATTTCGTGTCTAATCCATAAAAACGTCCAAACCAGATTATTTTGGTCCATAATCCTGGTCAAATTATTATTTTTGTATGGGGTTTGAAAAGAGCTTTCCAATGATATATTATAAACCCAAATCCAACTAAAAACGAATAAGTTATGGCCAATATACTAAACCAAATCCAAACCGAGCCTAGGTTCACCTTACCTACGATCTAATGATCATGTGAGGGTTCAAATACCTTATTATCAATACTAAACCAATTAGAATTTCTTAGGAGCTTCTAGAATCCTATAGAAGGTTCTAATTTATCCTTTTTGAAAAGATAAAGATTAAAGAGTTCGAGATAGAATAAAACTCCTCTTTTTGATAATCCTTGTTCTATTCGAACTTAAAGACGTTCTAATATGATTTTCGTGCCTCATAATTCTTATCCAAATATTAGATGATTGGATAGCCCTTGAAATTATCTATACAATGATATATCATGATCCCTATTCCGAGCTATAACGAAAAAGATATGAACAAAATACCAAACTCTATCCAAAACCAACACTATTCCACTATTTTGGCCATAACTTTTATTCTACAGAAGATATCTATTTGATTTTAATTGGTTTAGAAAGTAGACTTCCATAGCTTTCGAATAATATATTATTTATCTTATTTCGATTTGTGGATAAAAAGTTATGATAAACAAAAAATCGCAAAAATTGTTGTCCAACGCGTTGCAATAGTTCCATTGCGCCACGATGGACTCTGTCGCGCTGCGATACTCTTATCGCGCCACGATACTCCTATCGCATCGCGATAAAAGGAGTTTTATTCCAATTCGAATTCAGATCTTTTCTAATCGCTTCGACCCTTTTTTTTCCTATAAATAGAGGTTGTTTCACCCCGTTTTCAATCACCAACAATCATCATCAATACCCTTTCTAATACTCTCTCTTTCTCTTGATTCTTCATATCCTTAGCCTTAGCCTAAACACATCCTTGATACTCATCCAAATCATTCAGAATGCCTCATTCACGAGATTTGAATACTCCTAGATATCCTCGACGTTGCCTTCGACCTCGACGTGAAATGTTTATAGTTCTGAGGGTTTGGTCCCAAATCTATATTTTAATTCATATTTGATTTATTTACTTTGTTGATTTAATCTTTCTTGAAGTTATTAACACGTTTGTTGTTTTAATAGCAAAAAATCCGAGGCATCAAAGTGAGTAGATCTACTATCTTTATTCTTTGATTTTGGAGTAGAAATCATGTTTACAATATTATTTTAATTCCTAGTATCATGTTAGGATATCTTTATGATTCCTAATATCATGTTAGGATGCCTTTCTTGATTTCTAGTATCATGTTTAGGATAATGTTTTGATTATGAATTTTATTAGTGACATGCAAGGATTTGTTATTAATCCGTTTAGTATCATGCCTAGGATTTTACTAATGATGTTCTGATGATATAATTATGATGATGATTGTTATGTTAATAAATCAATCATATGTTGCTTGATTATTCATGATTTATTATTATTGCTTGATCACGCCCCTTCTTGCAGGTTTAAAGGGAATTTGTACCTGAACTCACGCCTAATAAGATAATTAATAATTTGATTTAGGCTTAATATGATTTTAATTCAAGTGATCACCAATAATAGATTTGATTGTGCATTAATAATCAACCAACGTAGATTAAACAGGTTTAGGGCTAACTTGATGTATGTATGTTGATCGAAAAGCGCACATGAATATCATAAGAATTGAGTAGAGGCCGATTTAGGGCGGGTTCAATCTCTTTTAGATTGGATTCGTACCATTATCCCATAACATCCAGTCATGGTTTCGGACCACTATGGAGTTAGCGATCTCTGTGATCGTAAATGGGGTGTAACCTTCGCACCCGTGAATGGTCTACAAGTTCCTAAAACTTGTTGGCGACTCTTCTATCTCTAGCTCCCTTCCCTTGAAGCGCCACCATGCCTAAAAGCATGAACACAGTAGGGCTCAAAAGGTTGGGTTAAAAAATTCCCTACAACACCCATCTCCCCCTCATATTGCCGTTCTTCATTTGCTCTATCAACTTCCATTTTCATCCCTAGATCTTCCTCTCTCACCTCTATATTGGGTAATTTTCCCTGATCCTCACTGTAAGGAACAAGTTTTGTTCGTCATGGGGTATGTGTTAAGCTCACGGAGTTCCACTCATTACACATAGGCGGTCCCCACTAGTGAAAAACATCACATTATTTTCCAAAATGCCATTATGAGGAACCCGTGACGAGGAACTTGGGCTCCCTCCTCTATAATTCATCAAAAAAGTTTACTCATTGTTTTCTCAGTAAAAAAACTTAATTATTCATCAATTTTATCATTATCTCCAAGCAATTGTTGCACATCTTCTAGAACTCCCTCTTAATCACTGTTATTCACATTGTGCATGCCTTCATATTCGTTGCCGCTTGCTCGTCGTCGTGCCGTCATATTCACCATCATTGATCTACTCGTCGTGCTATCATACCTGTTCGTCTTCCTTCAACCTCCACACTTGATAAGATTATTTTTCCAATTATAATTTAACATTTGCATTGATTTATTTTTCTCTCCATTGTAATTCGCTGAATTTGTAAAATCTGATACTCAATAGCAATTACTTGTATGTTTTTGTCGAAGTATCTATGAAAGATATGGCAAAAACCTTACCTTTAATACTTAGTTTTTGTAATGTTGTCTCATCGTATTATTGAACTACAAATTTATTTATTTATTTGAAACCAATTTATTATTTTTTTTAATTAGAAGTATATTGCCGCAATTTTGTTGATACTAGATTATATAGTTTTTTTAATTTGATACAATATGTTCATTAATTGCAGAGAAATGATATTGAATCTGGCGAAGCCCGAATAAAAAGGTCATATGTTCAGTTGAAGGAAACAAATTGAAGAAGATTAATTTTAATTAATTGAATTGTTTCAAGGTGGAGGTTGTAATCTGAGTTTTATTAGTTATTCAAAATTATGTAATTTTTAATTTGTATCACTGAGTACTTCTTACGATTTGTACAATTTTATACTTTGAATTTTACCATTAATAGTGGATTTGTAATTAGTCATTCGCCTTCATATAATCAATATTTTCCATTATTTCGTGTTGAGATTTAATCATGGACGTAGCAACAAATTTGATCCAGCATTATTATTAATTTTTTTTTTTACAAAAATATAAGGCAAAGAGGCTGGTTATCTATATAAACTGGTCTCTTTGACTTTATCAAAAGAAAACGGTGACCAAAGATGTACGATGCCTTTGTTTCTGTAATTTAATGCTTTTTTAAGGACCTAAGAAACCGGTTGTCAGGTAAAACTGGTCTCTTTGATTATTCTAAGAAATCAGATAAAAAGTAAGGTCCCTTATGCTAAGAGACCTACTACCTAGGCACCAAACATTTTCCGGTTTCTTAGCTCTATTTTGTCCGGTCTCCTAGACCATTTTTGTAGTAGTGAATGGTGAAGATATGGTTGATCTGGTGGCTCGATGGATGGAGGCAGAGGCAAGTTTAAAGCAAAAAGCGGCTTATTTGGCTTGGGTGATTTGGGGTGAACGAAATCTGAAAATCTTTCAAGGAAAATGCACCCCAAATGACGTATTGTTGGCTAGACACCAGAGACTTGTGCGGGAAAATGGAGAGTATAATAAGAAGATCTATGCCACAACCCCAAAGAGAGCTAAATCGAGCAAGAAATGGGTGGCACCACCAGCTGGAAGGGCAAAAATTAATGCAAATGCAGCTTTGGGGGATGAAGGATGGGTGGGGTTGGGGGTGGTGGCCAGAGATCACGAGGGGAGAGTTGTGTTCGCTGCAACAAGGAGAACTTGAGCTTGGTGGCCCCCGGAAGTAGCTGAAGCAAAGGCACTCTTGCCCTTGCTGTGAAGCTTGCCAAACAGCATGGGTTGGAGGATGTAGTCCTAGAGTCGGACTGCCAGGTGTTGTGCATCATTTCTCAAAAGCTTCCATTTTTTTCACTGATTTTGATAATGTTTTAGAGGATATTCTGTCTTTGAGTTGTAATTTCAAGTCTTTTAGTTGGTCTCATGTAAAAAGGGATGGCAATTTTGTTGCGCAACACCTTGCTAAGCTAGTGCCATTTGGGATTGAACAAGTGTGGGTGAATCATTGCCCTTTGGAGATCTCTCTCTATGTACTCTTGGGCTTTTTGTCTTTAAATTAATGCATTAGCTCGGTTTTCCTATATATATATACTAAGGAGTACCTTTTTGTAATTATTCCAATGTACTTCACTTTTATTTATTTTTTATTTTTTTTGTGTGTGTGTATGCGCGTACACTCTCAAAAACAAGCAAAAAAAACTTTATAGATAAGACGTGGCTAAGCCACTCCAAAGTCTCCAACTACATCTCCATACAAAATTATCATCACCAGGAGCACCTTGAACATTTCATACCATACCATATTGCACACATGATCATTTTACATTACTTTCACTTTTCTTAATTTCTATGCAAAATGATAAATAAATACCACATTTTAAAAATGTATCTAATGCTTACCTACAATCTTTAACATCACCAAAAATAAAAAAAAATACTTAGTAATTGATAATAATCCTGTACGATTAAAAGTACAATAATTCGCTCACTAATTATTAACGAAGTTTAATAATTAGGAAAAATTAGAAATAATAATCCCAACTTTATGAATTTTGCCAGAATAATTCCAACTTTGGATTATTCTAAAATAATCCGAACTTTGGAGGTTCTTCTTTTTCTTCAATCCCTAACCGGTCAACAAAAGTCAATGACCTATTATGTTAGATCACTTGACACATGTCAAGTCCTGATTGGTCCAAAAATAAAAAAAATAAAAACAAAAACAATAATAATAAAAAAATAAAATCAGAAAAACCCAGCCCGCCTCCCCTCCTCCACCGTACCACCCTAACATCCACCACCACAGAGAGCCCGCCGCCTCTACATCGCCGAACCGCCATTCTTCCCTCGGTGGACCGCCACTCTTCCCTCGCCGTTTTCCCCCTTCCCCGAAATCCCCTCCAATCCCCTACGCAACCACCATAGAAAGCACTTTCCCACTTCCGAAAACCACCAAACACTCCTCCCCCACCTTGAAACCTTAGCAGCTAGGGTTTTCGATGGTAGGGGAGGAGTTTTTGGTGGTTTTTGGGAGTGAGCAAGGTTGTTTTGAGGGATTTTCGAGTGGGGTTGGTGGTTTTTGGGGATTTTCGAGTAAGGCTGATGGTGGCTTTGAGGGATTTTTTAGAGTTGGGCTGGTGGTTTTTGGGGTTTTCGGGAGTGGGGCCGGTGGTTTTTGGGGTTTGGCTGGTGGCATGGGAGTTTCGAGGAGGGGGGATGGTGGTTTGGCTCGGAGAGGCGACTTTAGTGGTGGGGAGGGCAGGCGGTCCGACGAGGGAGGTGGCTGGGCTGGCGGGTTGCCGGATCTCTTAGGGTGGTTGGGGTTTTAGCTGGGTGGTTTTTTTAAAAATATTTTGGTTTTTATTTTTTTGTTATTTTTTTATATTTTTTTTAACCAATTAATTTGTGACACGTGTCACTTTAACCAAAAGAAAAAAAAAAATTAACCCATTCAACCGGTATTTGGGATTGATGAAAAAGAAGAACCCCCAAAGTTCGGATTATTCTAGAATAATCAAAAGTTGGGACTATTCTAGCAAAATTCATGAAAATTGCGATTATTATTTCTAATTTTTCCTAATAATTCGCCCACGAATGTCATTATTACTAAAATCAAGCACTACTACAGTACTACTAGTCTACCGCAAATTTTAAGGTGAACTTAAAAATAGGTGCACCACGCCTACGCTTTTTAACATTTAGTAAAAAAAATCTGAACAATTGCAAATTTTGAACATCGCAAATTTTGAACATTTAATAAAGCACCTAAACAATCGCAATGCACCACGTCTATAGTAACACCCTAGAAATTTCTTTCCTTTAAAAATTACCTATTTTGCTCCTTTAAAATACGAAATAGGGAATTCTAAGACATTACCGCCACCGTGAAAACGGCTAAGACAATTATCAAAGACACACAGCGGAAGACTCACTTTAAAACCATTCAAAACAAGTTAACTTAAAAAGTCAGACCAAACGAAAGTAAAGTCAAACGAAGTCAACCTACAACTTGGAACCATTGTAGGCCCTTATCAAAACCCAAAATGAATAATAAAACCTTTTTGTTAGTCTCACAAGCAAATATATAATAATCAAAGCGAATAAATACATCATATTCTTATGGAAACTAAACAGGAATTGCCCTTCATTCATGCTCATCATGAATATGCTTCATCACCTGAAAAACTTCTCTTTACTTTGTCCCACTACTCGCCATTAGAAATGGGTCGTCGTAGGGCCAAGATAAAGACGAGGCCAAACAAACACACAATCAGCAAAGCTGAGTATATAAACGTAAACAGTACACACTAACATGCTTTTATCCTATCAACATACAACTTACCTTGTTGCACCTGTTTACAAGCATACAACACAACAAACCAATAAATAGCTAAATAAATTTCTTATTTAATTTTATTACGCATCGAACGAGTTTCCTACCAAATCCCTGCCCCAAATAAATTGAGGTAAACTACACCGGGAGCTAACCGGGTAGGCAAATGTCACATGAAAGTGACGGACGTCCTGCGCATAAAATAAATAAAGGAAAATACTGCGTCCTTTACTCTTAGTAGAAGCTATGGTTGAATATAAAACCCCATAACTCCTCCCATATGTTCATACTCAAGGTATATACATTCCAAGAGTTTTGGTGCGTAATCTCTTTCACTTTATGTTGTTTACATATTCTTAGACTTGGTGATGACTCTCAAACTATAACACAATCAATCATAATAAATCATTCAAGCAATCAAACATACCGATTTCATTCTTGAATAATTAGTGACCACATAAATTTAATGTTGAACCCTTTGTAAACTAGCTTGATGTAAAAAAAATACCTTAAGCGCATAAAGCACCGCAAATCCTATTCATCGGTGTTTAGAACACCTTAAGTGCATTTAGGCACCGTAATATATTTTATTCTTGTGTACTAAGACACTTAATAGCTCCACTCCCATGCTTAAAGCATCAATAAAAATTATATGAACCCTCATAAAATTCTCTTTTTATAATCCAAACAAAACTAAACATTTAGTTTAATTAAACATGCTCTAAATCATGCCAATAATAAAAGTGTGGTTCATATTCAACATACCAACATAATTAATTCCAATCATCTATTCACCTCAAATAATCCATACTTCACAAACCAATCACCAACATCAATTCAATCAACAATTTCAACCAATACCTATCATGATACTACCTTGGAATTAATTAAACAAAGCCTAGCATGCATCTACACAGTTAAATAAATACCGAGTACGCAAACGTACCTCGAGTATGATCTCAAAATCGCCACGACTACACGAAATCACTCACTTGGAAGTCTCCTACAATCCAAAATTACAAAGAGACATTAATACCTATTCATAATAAATTTCCAGCAATATATACACTCTTTAAATCACTTTTAAAACCTCTACAACATGTTGAAATTTAATTTAAACCACCTACTTTTATTCCTAATTAATGGGTAATTAAAAATCCTTTCAAGAAACATAATTCTAACCTTTATATAAAAAATCCAGCATTATAAATTCATATAAACTAGCTGTAATTTTTATTAAAACATTAATTTCAATAGTTTTCATCCACTGCAATCAAATCCCATCAGTAAACAATAATTTAGAAACCTAGGGTTTTCAATTTGGGATTTTTTAATTCAAAAACTAAATCTGAAAATTATATGCATACTAATCATAATTAAAAGATCATAAAATCATCACACAACCCAAAAACAATAATTAAATCAAGGCTAGATTATATTAAAACAAAGATTTTTTTTCTTTTTTTTGTTGTTAGTGTTGTTGGCGTTGCGCACGCACACACCACGGCAGGGTTGTTACCGCGCGCCTGTTGGTGTTGCTGCTGCCGGCGCTCGCTGGTGGCGGTGGCCGGCCGGTGGGTGGCTGTGGTGCGTGTGTGGTGTGTGGCATGGAGGTGATAAAATAAAAGAGGAGGGGGGAAAATTAAGGGGAATGAAAAATAAGAGAAGATAGAGAGACTTTACCTTTAGGTATATTCTCCACCTTAGGCAAAGTTAAATTTGCTCATATAATGGGTATTTATACCTTTTCTCAAAGCCCTCCTAACTTAAATTCTTTTTCTACCCTTAATGATTCCTACTTCTATTCAAGGTAGTCAGTCATTGACTTTCTTTAAAACTCCATTGACTTTAAAACTTACTTTTATAAAATAAATTAATGTGCCCCAAAGTTTCTAAATAATAAAATAAAATATTTCCAAAACGATTAAATAAATAAAAATGGACCTTTAATTAAGATAAACCTTTTTAAATTAATAAAATACCATAAATAATTCATTTCAAATTATTTAAATACTTTATAAAATAATGATTTAAATCAAAATACGTATAAATATACGGGGTATTACAGTCTACCCCCCTTAAAAGAAGTTTCGTCCCAAAACTTGGGTAACGAAAAATCAAACTTTTTCCTCACTTTGTGTAATATTGTTGTAGTCTTTTGACATACTTTTACCAACAAGTTGGTATTTAAACTCAGACACTTAACTTTAAGTCTCAGTTGACAAATATGTGGGCCCTTATCAATTTTATAATACTTTTAACTTTAATGTCTCTTGATATCAAAATTACTCGAAATAACCGTTAAAAATGTGCAAAAAGCACAAAAAATAACTGAGAATATAAGGAAAAAGTGCGAAAGTTTACCGCAGTCTACTCCCCTTAAGGAAAACGAGTTATGTCCCCGTAACTCAACATACCTTAAACAACTCAAGGTATTTCTTTTTCATCTCATCCTCGGCTTCCCAAGTTGCTTCCTCATATTCTTGGTTAGATCATAGCACTTTAAAAATCTTAACTTCCTTATTGCGTGTACTACGCACTTTACTGTCAAGGATCTTGACAGGTCTTTCCTCATAAGTTAAGCTTTGATCTAACTCAATTGTTTCAGGTTGTAGCACATGTGATTTATAAGGTATATACCTTCTTAACTGAGACACATGAAATACATCATGTACCTTACTTAGCTCTATAGGTAAGGCCAACCTATAAGCTACTTTACCTATTCTCTGTAATATCTCATATGGACCTATATACTTTGGGCTGAATTTCCCTTTCGTCCCAAATCTCATGACACCTTTCATTGTTGACACCTTAAACAACACTTTGTCACCAACCTCAAACTCTTCCTCCCGACGTTTCAAATCTACATAATCTTTTGACGATTTTGTGCTACTTGAATCTTAGCTTGAATCTCTTTTACCTGCTGGTAGGCGTGTCGCGTACCTATCAAAAATAACCTAACAGACCAATACTAATGTAGACTGGCAAGTAAGGGTCGGATCCCAAGAGACTACGGTTCAAAAATAATTAAATAGACTCGAATTTCTACTAAGCAAAAATCAATTATAATCAATTATCTACCGAACTAAGTATGAGAAGAATTCGAAAATAAACTAAATAAGATGATTAAATCAAGTACTTAAAACATCCAAGATCTAGTTTCACCACAATTATTATTGATGCAATTGTAATTCTACCCTTAACATACGATTTCAATCGAACGGGGAAAAGTAAACCCTAATAAATACCAAGGATCTCTCTCGAGTATCAATGGCTTCCCTAACATACAATCAATCCTATTCTCATGGTATCATGCATATTAAAGACGTTAAACACGTTACTCTTACTTCCCAATTATCAAACACAACTACTCTCGTGTTATGAATCAAACCCTAAATTAATTTATTCAAATCCGTTTAAACCCAACTCTCGTTGTGATAAAAACAATGGAATAATCGCAATACTATAGTTACGTCTAACCTAGCATTGGCATAATCACAATCAAATTAGCAATTCAATTGTTAAAGTTATTAAAGAATTTAAAGATTTAATTCATGCATCAATAATATTTGGGCTACACTAGACCTTGAATTAAAGAATCTACTCACACATTATTAAAGAAACAAAAACAATAATAAATAATGAAAGCATAATTAAATAACAAAGGATGAAAAATAAATACCAAATCTTGAATAAAATTGAAGGTAGAAACCTTGAATCTTGAATTACAAAACTTAGAGAAAAAAATAGATGGAGAACTAGTTCTTAATGAGAGAATAAAATAAAATATGGCTTCATGAATAATCAAGAAAAATAAGGCTAAAAAGTATTTATATGAGCCTAAAAAGATAAGAAAAACGGCTAAGCCTTGGCGCACAAGAATCCCAGGAGGCACGGACGTGCCTCTCTAAAAATAAAAACGCTGCTGAGTCTGTCTTCCAGGCGCGGACGTGCCTGATGCTGGGCACGGACGTGCCTGCTTCTTTACCTAGGCACGGACGTGCCTCTTCTGCTAGGCACGGACGTGCCTAGGGTCTTCCTTTGGCGCAGCTTCTGGCACAGAGGCACGGACGTGCCTAATGGGGAGGCACGGCCGTGCCTACCTCTAAAATGCCATTTTCTTGACTTTTCTTTAATCTCCAAACTCCATGGGCTTTGACTTACTTCGGGGATCTATAATTCATCCAAATTAGCTCCATTATTCCTGAAAATCATCAAAAACAACAAAACTACCCATAAAAGCATCGGATTATCCAAAGTAGAGCAAAATACGCCAAAACGGACTCAAATACTCAACTAAACTAACAAAACTAACTAAAAACCAAGCAAATAATATACACAAAACACGACTTATCAAACTCTCCCAAGCTAAACTAATGCTTGTCCTCAAGCATTTAACCATGAATCACAAGGGAAGAGAATGATAACTCCTCAAACAATCACAATGTGTCATCAAGTTCAAAACCACGATAAAAACGAAATCAAGAATCAACATGTACAAAAACCGCCATTCATCTCATATACTTAGACTTGACAACCAATCTTACCACACATCTCCCCATACCTACTCATACAAACATGAATAGTTCTCACTTTAGTTGTGAAAAATAAAAAACAATAACGCTCATGTGTTTTCGGGGTGAAATATGATGCCACTCAACCTAAGCATAGCATGCATATCAACTTCACACAACCGACCTCTTTAGGCTTGCAATGTAACTTTCTCCACTTTTAGTGATTGATGCAAACACGAAAATCATGAAATCCATATTAGGTAAGCTCGGTAGATAAGGGTTGGACGACGTAATTTGGGAATGTGGTGCTCAAAATAAAACAAATCCTAATCCCACTACACATTCCAATGTCGGGTTCAAGCCAACCTTATTTCCTCCAACTTCATACAATAGAAACATAGCCCTTTTATTCTTTCTTTCCTTTTTTTTTCCCCTTTTTTTTTTTTTTTTTTTTTTTATTTTTTTCACAAAGAGGAGGGAATTAATAAATAAGAACAAATGGAAGAACTCTCAATTTTTCAAAAGCCTTTAAGGCCACTTTTCTTTTCTTTCCTTTCTTCCCTTTTCTAATATCCCCTCTTTCTCTTGTTTTCTTTCTTTCTTTTTTTTTTTCATTTTTTTTTTTTGTGATTTCGCTTCTTTTTTTTCAACATCATTCACACTCATAGGGCTTAACAAATGTAAAACACCTTCAAAATAAACCTAGAAAAATAGCTCTAAAGCTTTAAATGTAGGGTATCAAGAAGGGGTTAATTGGCTCAAATTGGTTCAACCTACGGGTGAATGTAAAATAAAAAAAATAAATAAAAACAAAAAGAAAAAACATGAAGGCCTAGAATGTGGAGGCTCTAAATTCTACAAGGGAATTTCAATCATCTTTTCGCGACATGCATCATAAAGTCTCAAATAGTCAAAAAGCAAGACCAAGATTTCGATTATATGAAGGACAATCTAATCACACAAGAAGAAACATGACTGAGGTAGAGTGAAATAAGTCAAATAAGGCTCAAGACTCTCACCGGGTACACAAACTATTCACATAAGTAGAGCGGGGAGACCATCCTGGCCACTACCTAGCTCAATTCCAAGCACATCAATGAATGGGTTTTCGAAAACTCTCATTTTTTTTTTCAAAAAGCACACATATGTGATTATAATCATAGAAGCATAGTCATGCAATGGCATATTATTCGACACTAGAAAGAAATAAACTATCCAAAAACTGAAATAAAACTAATATATACATGGTGAAAAGCAAATCCTCCCCCAAGCTAAACCATACATTGTCCTCAATGTATGCATAAATCAAGGCAAATAAACAAGGGGAAGGGAAAGACAAACTACTGATCAGGAGGGGTGGGGGGGAAACCATACCTCGGGTCGGTACTAGGACCGCCCTGGAAGTGCTGTCTCATCATGCCCCCTATATCATAGAACTCAGACTTGAAGGCGGCAAGTTGATCTCGCAGGTCGCCGAAGGTGGTCGCCATGCTATCATGGGACATCGACATATTTGTGACCGCTCTCTGGGTCTCATTGACGTCCCTCCTCAAGTCACCCATGCCTAGCACGACATGGTTGAGATCGGCCCTTATGGAGGCTATTTGCTCCTCCAAAGTAGGTGGGGCGTGGGTCTCCTGATGTGGAGCATCTTGCTCCATGTGTGCATGTCCCTCACCACCATATGCACGCCCTTGTCCTCCATAAGCATGCCCCTCACCACCAGGCAACTGGACTCCCTCCCCCATAGGCATCGGGACTCCCTCCCCAGTCTGTGGTGGCCACATGAAATCAGGAGGGATAATCCATGTATCCCTCCCGGTCACCTGAGGGATCCCGAACTTCGGGAGGTAAGCATAAGGGACCGGTCGGGGCAGAGTGGGGCGGCCGACCAACCACACAAAACCTTGGGCGTTGCGGCGCCTCTTCACCCAGCACATCTGCTGGAAGCTCTAAAAGCTCATCGTGGTGGGGCCTCCAACCCTGTACTGGTCGATACCTGCCCAATCCTGCACATAGCCAACAACCAACAAAGAAAGCATACCACCTAAAGCAATCTCCCCAGATCCCATGGCTACATTATATAGGTGGTCTAAAAACCATGCCCCAGGGTTAATCATGTCTTCTGCCTCAGTGGGGTCGGGGTGGCAAAGCAAATGCCATAGAAATTAGAGTTCCTTGGCCGAGCAAACTCCTCCTGTGTTACATCTAGCAAAAAGGGTCCAGGAAAAGAGTCGGCAAATAAGTCTCATGGCCGCGTGGATTATACATGAGGTCTTAGAATGGCTAGGGTCATAGTCATCTAGCCCAGTCAAATCCCGCCACATGTTAAGGTCACTGTAGCCAGTCAACCTACTGTAGTTTGGCCTACCTATTTGGCCGAAGGTGGGGAAGCCTAACAAGACATTAACCTCCCTCACCGTAAGGGTGTGACGTTCACCAAACAAGCTGAAAGAAACGTCCCTAGGAGTGTGGTCGTCCGGTCTACGGCGGACCTCTAAGGTAGAAAGGAACTCATAGGTGATATTGGAGTAGGTGTTGGCATGTTTGGCTAAGAAACCGTCCCAACCTAGTCGGTTAAGAATGCGTTGAACCTCACCTCCCATACCCAAGCTTTCCATGGCCTCTTGGTCAAAAAACCGTGTAGGCACTAAGGGTCGTGATCTAATGCGAAGAAAATTGTTTAAGTGTTCTTCATTACCCTTAAAATCGATCCCAAAAGTCTCGATGGGTGGGATATGGGCAAGTGGTGTGGGAGTAGGGGTGAAAGGAATTCGGATTAAAACTGAACTGAACCGAACCGAAAACCAAACCGAATTAGTAATTCGGTTTGGATTTTTTTTGAATTCGGATTGGAAAAATTAAAAAATATGGATTACGGATTGGATTCGGTTTGGGGTTTTAAAAAACCGAAAACCGAATTTTAACCCAATACTTTAAGCCCATTTTCTTTTTCAAAGTATCCAACCACTTTCCCCTTTCATATATAAACTTAAAAATAAAGAACCTAATTCTCAATTCTCCTTTCTTGATATCTTACTCTCTCACAAAGAATGTAGTTAACAAGAAATGATTGTAGGAATTTTCGAGTAAAATTTGAGTTTCGGATTTGAATGTTGCAAAAGAAGGGAACAAATTTCGGTTTGGATTGGATTCTAATTTGAAAAACCGAATTAATTCGGTTTGGATTGGATTGGATTGAATCTTAATTCGGTTTGGATTCGGATTGAGATTTCCAAAACCGAATTAATTCGGATTGGATTCGGTTTTGACTATAATCCAAACCGCAAACCGAACTTTCACCCCTATGTGGGAGAAGGTTGTGGAACGGGTGGGGTTCTAAGGCCTTTGGTAGAGGTGTTCCTAGACCTATTTCTTCTTTGGTGAGACGAGGATGCCATGAGTTCAGTTAACAATCAATGTATAACAACTCAAGCACACAAACAAGCAATCAATCAACCACAATTTCACAAAGGTTCACAATAATTAAACAATACTCCAACAATGCTTCAAGATTAATAGTGGTTTTTCAGTCACACTACACCAAAATATAATCACAAATATCTAAACAAATAGAACCGACCAAACACGATTAACAATCTCTAACAATTTTTTATGAACAATTTATAACAATTTATTCATGAAAACCTAGAGAGAGAAAGTGTGAGAAAAGGGGTTACCCAAGGTATGGTGGGTGTTGGATGCCCACGAATGATCCACAATTGACGTATATAGCACCCTTGAATCCCTTCCTTGCCTTCCAATTGCTCCAAAGAACTTTAAATCAAAAAGCCCCAAATTGATTTTTTGAATCTAGGGTTCTTGAAAAATTGGGCAAAATTGTGTTTGGGATGATTTTTGTTGATAATGGAGTGTGAGAATTAAGTAGAAAGATGAGAAAGTTGAAGATTATGTAAAAATTTGTGAGTTTGGGTGATGGATTGAAGAGGGGAAGGCCGAAAATCTTGAGTGAAAGGAGAGGAGAGAGAAGCTCTTGAGTTTGAAAGTGGGGGAATTGTGGATGAAGAGGGGAGCCCGTGCCTATGTTTCGGGGGGGGCACGGACGTGCCTTCTGAGAGGCACGGAAGTGCCTCTTCAGAAATCGAGTTTCAAAAACAATCTGCCTCAGGGGCACGGACGCGCCTCTGAGCAGGCACGGACGTGCCTCTTATGCATTTTTTTTTAAATAATTCAAAAAAATAAGTACGGAAAACCGAGGCACGGACTTGCCTAGTGTGGGGGCACGGACGTGCCTCTGCAGAAATTTGTTTTTCTTTTTTTTTTCTTCCTTTTGGCGCTTTTCCTCCTTGTTTCTTCTTCTTTTTGCTCACTTTTCACCTAAATAAAAACCACAAACAACTCAAAAACTAAAACACAAGGATCAAACCAAAAAAAATCAAAACGAAACAAAGAAAATAAAAATAAAAAAAGAAAAATAACGAACTAAAAGTGAAAACTAGAGAATGGGTTGCCTCCCATTTAGCGCTTGTTTATGAGGTCTATAGCTCGACCGTATGGCTTCTCATGGGCTTGGTGATGGGGACGAGAGTGTGATATCCACCCCCTCATCGATGGGATCACCGACTCGGTAGTGCTTCACTCGTTGTCCATTGACTTTGAAGGGTTCCCCTCTTGTGTTTTCTAACTCAATCGTGCCATAGGGGAAAACTTTTCTAATCTTGAATGGTCCCGACCATCTAGACCGAAGCTTTCCAAAGAATAATTTCAACCTAGAGTTGAAAAGAAGGACTTGATCCCCTTCTTTGAACTCCCTTCTCACAAGATTCTTGTCATGCCACCTTTTTGTCTTCTCTTTATACAACTTCGAACTCTCATAAGCATCAAGGCGAAGCTCATCCAATTCGTTGAGTTGCAACAACCTATTCTCTCCCGCTGCTTTGGCATCAAAGTTCAAGCTTTTTATGGCCCAGAATGCCCTGTGTTCTAGCTCAACGGGGAGATGACATGCTTTACCATAGACAAGCCTGTATGGGGTCGTACCAATTGGTGTTTTAAAGGCCGTTCGGTACGCCCATAGTGCATCGTCTAGCTTCACAGACCAGTCCTTTCTTGTTCGCGCAACAGTTTTCTCTATGATGGACTTGATCTCTCGGTTAGACACTTCTACCTGGCCACTTGTCTGTGGGTGATAACCAATTCCAAGCTTGTGGTGCACTCCATATTTTTTCAACATCGCCTCAAATCGATGCTCCAAAAAGTGTGTTCCCCTGTCACTGATCAAAACACGTGGTAAACCAAAACGAGGGAAAATAACTTTCTTGAAAAACTTGCTTACCACACGAGCATCATTGGTTGGAGTAGCTATTGCTTCCACCCACTTTGAAACGTAATCGACAGCTAGCAATATGTAACGGTTGCCATGGGAGGAGGGAAACGGACCCATGAAATCTATCCCCCACACATCAAACAACTCGACCTCGAGTATGTTATTAAGTGGCATCTCGTTCTTCTTGGAAATCGTGCCTGTCCGTTGACATCTATCACATGCCTTGACATAAGCATAAATATCTTTGAACATCGTAGGCCAGTAAAATCCACATTGCAAAACCTTAGCAACTGTTTTCGAGGGGCCTGCATGTCCACCACAAGGTAGGTCATGGCAATGTGAAATAATATTACTTATCTCGGTTTCTGGAACGCATCTACGGATCATGGTGTCTGCGCATTCCTTGTAGAGGAAGGGGTCGTCCCAGTGGTATCTCCTTGCTTTAGAAAAGAATTTCTTCTTTTGTTGAGAAGAATAGCCATGAGGCATTGTACCTGTGGAGAGAAAACTAGCTAAGTCAGCAAACCAAGGGGATTCAGTCTGTAATAAAGCTAATAAATGTTCAGCAGGAAAAGAATCATCAAAAGGGATATCATCTCCATCTTCAGGGTCAAGGAGAAGACGGGAAAGATGGTCTGCAACTACATTCTCTGTTCCTTTGGTATCCCTGATTTCGATGTTGTAATCCTGTAGCTGGAGAATCCATCGAATCAGCCTTGGTTTGGCATGTGTCTTGGTCATCAAGTACTTCAATGTTGCATGATCTGTATGAATGATGACCTTGGAACCTACCAAATAAGAATGAAACTTGTCAATAGCATATATAACTGCTAACATCTCTTTTTCAGTTGTGGCATAATTCATTTGAGCAGAGCTTAAAGTCTTGCTAGCATAGTATATGGCATAAAGCTTCTTCTCCTTCCTTTGCCCCAATACGGCACCCACCGCATAATCACTAGCATCGCACATGATCTCAAACGGCAGACTCCAATCTGGGGGTTGCATGACTGGAGCAGTGATTAAAGCTTCCTTCAACCTGTTAAAAGCTTCAAGATAAGCATCAGAAAAGACAAAAGGGAAATCCTTGGCCAATAGCTCAGTTAAAGGTCTAGCAATTTTCGAAAAATCCTTAATAAAACACCGATAAAAACCTGCGTGACTAAGGAAGCTTCGAACTCCTTTTACAGAGTTAGGGGGTGGTAAGCGCTCTATAACCTCTATTTTGTCCTTATCAACCTCTATCCCTTTATTAGACACAACATGACCTAAAACAATTCCCTGTTGAACCATAAAATGGCATTTCTCCCAGTTTAAGATTAGATTAACTTCTTTACATCTTTGGAGTACCTTTTTTAGATTTTCAAGACATACATCAAAGGTTGTTCCATAGACAGAGAAATCGTCCATAAATACTTCCATAGAGTTTTCTATGAGTCCTGAGAAAATTGCCATCATACATCGCTGAAAAGTGGCAGGAGCATTACATAATCCAAATGGCATCCGGCGATATGCAAAGGTGCCATATGGACATGTGAAAGTAGTCTTTTCCTGGTCACAAGGACGGATGGGAATTTGAAAGAAACCTGAATATCCATCCAAGTAACAGAAAAAGGAATGCTTTGCCAACCTTTCAAGCATCTGGTCGATAAAGGGTAAGAGGAAGTGATCCTTCAAGGTGGCCTTATTCAACTTCCTATAATCTATACACATTCGCCATCCTGTGACAGTTCTAGTGGCGACTGGCTCACCCTTGTCATTATTAACAACGGTCATACCTCCCTTCTTTGGTACTACTTGTACAGGGCTAACCCACTTACTATCAGAGATAGGGTAGATTATACCTGCAGCAAGCAATTTCAGAACCTCTTTTTTAACTACCTCCATCATGTTAGGATTAAGTCTTCGTTGAGGTTCTACAGAAGAGGCATGATCGTTTTCAAGAATGATCTTATGCATACAAAAAGAAGGATTAATGCCCTTGATATCATCAATGGTGTACCCAATGACACATTTATATGTTTTCAAAACGTTGAGCAATTGCTCCAATTCTGTGTCCTTGAGTTCAGCATTGACAATAACGGGATATGAATTATTTGGACCAAGATATGCATATTTTAAGTTAGAGGGGAGGGGTTTCAACTCTACCTCGGGAGGCTTAGAACTCTCCCCAATGCTCATTGCTTCCAATGTCTCTCTGATCGGGTTCTGATTTGGATTGGCCTTTGCTTCATTAAGTAACCTGGTATACTCCTTAGACTGCCAATCTCCATTATCATCTTCCTTCCCTAAAAGCACTTGTTCGAGGGCATCATCATTCTGATTCAAGGGAAGTTGCTCGTTCTGCAGCTCATCGAGCACATCAACCTGACAAACAGTGTCTCCCATAGAAGGGGCACCCATAACATTCAAAAGTGAGTATTCCAATTTCTCATCACCTACTTCAAAAGTAATCTTACCTTTCTTCATATCAATAATTGCACCTGCAGTAGCTAAGAAAGGCCTACCAAGTATAATTGGAACATTCACATCTTCATCCATCTCCATTACAACAAAATCACAGGGAATGAAAAACTTACCTACTCGAAGGGGTACATCCTCAAGTACACCCAAAGGAAACTTCACTGACCTGTCTGCAAGTTGCAGAGATATGTGTGTGGGTTTGAGTTCACCCATCTGCAACTTCTTGCATATTGACAGTGGCATGAGGCTCACACTTGCACCTAGGTCACATAGCGCCCTGTTGATCTCAATATCTCCAAGCTTCACTGGAATTGAATAGCTACCTGGATCTCTTAATTTCTTAGGGAGAGTGTTCTGCAAAATAACACTGCACTCTGCATTCAAAGCAACTGTAGTATTCTCTTCTAATTTCCTCTTATTAGATAGCATATCTTTCAAAAATTTTGCATAGGAAGGCATTTCAGATATGGCATCTAGAAATGGAATATTAATATGAAGCTTTTTAAGTACATCGAGGAACTTACTGAACTTTTTCTCAAGTTTAGCTTGTGCTAACCTTTGAGGAAAAGGAACCTTAGGCACATACGGAGCAAGTGGCTTTGGTGGTGCTCCCTTTGAATCATCCTTGACCCTAGAGTTGTCAACTTCCTTCTCTCTTGCACCTGCTTCTTCAACAACCTCCCTTGATGGCTCCATGGTAGGAGGATCTTCCAATTGCTTTCCACTCCTCAGGGTAACAACATTCATTTGGCCTTTTTGAGATTGTTCAGTCTGGCCCGGGAAGGTTCCTGGAGTCTTTAGGGCTTGGCTAAATTGGTTGGCCAATTGGCTTATCTGATTCTCCATAAGTTTACCCTGAGCCAGCAACTGTTGGATAGAGCTATTTTGATGTTGGATGGCACTGTTTGTTGCAGTTATAAAGCTCTCTAATGTCACCTCTAGGCTTGATTTCTGAGGTTGTTGTTGCATTGGTTGTTGGGCATTGGTTGTTTTCTGTTGGAAACCAGGTGGTGGTTGGTTGTAGGTGTTGGATGGAGGTGGTGGTGGAGGGTTTTGTTGTGCTTGGGAATTTTTGTATGAGAAGTTAGGATGGTGTTTCCATCCTTCATTATAGGTGTTGGAATAAGGGTCATAAGGTCTCTTTGGGTTAGAGGAGTAGAAAGCATTGGCTTGCTCGATTGACATCTCTTCTGTATTCTGCGAAATCTGTGGGAAATCTGGAGCAACATGACCCTGCACAATACATAACTGACACAACTCCTGTGGGGTGTTAGAAGTTCTTGCTTGGAACTTATCAAACCTGCTTGTTAGTGCTTGAACAGAACTAGTTAACATAGTTAAAGAATCAACATCAAGTTTACCTCCCTTTTTCACAGTGTTTCGGCCTCCAGGATGATAGTTATCATTAGCCGCCATCTTCTCTATGAGCTCCCTAGCTTCGGTGGGGTTCTTTGTCAAGAAAGAACCTCCTGACGCAGCATCTATGTAAATACGGAACTCATGAGTCATGCCATTGTAAAAGGTTTGCATCAAAATCCAATCTGGAATGCCATGGTGAGGGCATTGTCTCTGCAATCTTTTAAATCTCCTCCAAGCCTCATAGAGAGACTCATCATCTGACTGCTTAAAAGTTTGTAGCTCATTCCTCAATCTTGCAGTCTTCTCATTCCCTGAAAACTTCACTAAGAAGGCTTTCACTAACTTGTCCCATGTATCGAACGAGCCAGTACCTTCATCTCTGAACCACTCCTTTGCCCTGTCTCGAAGTGAGAAGGGGAAAAGGCGTAGTCTGATTGCATCATCTGTAACACCATTTAACTTCATAGTGTCACATTTCTCCAAAAAGCTATCTATATGGCTTACGGGGCAATCGTGTGGTAGCCCTGCAAATGAATCATTGGAGATGAACTGTATGAATTGTGGCTTGAGCTCGAAATGCTGAGCCGTGACTGGTGGTCTTATGATGCTTGAAAGGACTCCGGTAGTCGTATCAGGAATACCGTACTCCAAAAGGGATTTCGTTGGTTGGTCTACCATGTTTCTATTGGCTTGATTTCTCCTTCTTCTTCTACCTGCCCGTCTTCTTGCGGTTGCTTCGATTTCAGAATCAAAAGGTGCTAGATCTTCTGAATCTGAGCTTCGTGTGGGCATGCAACAAGAAAACTAGAGAAAAAGTATCAAAAACACAAGAGAAAATAGCCGAAGCAACGAAATAAGCCTAGCAAAAATGAATCACAATTAATCTAATGAAACCGTTAGTCCCCGGCAACGGCGCCAAAATTTGGTAGGCGTGTCGCGTACCTATCAAAAATAACCTAACAGACCAATACTAATGGAGACTGGCAAGTAAGGGTCGGATCCCAAGAGACTAAGGTTCAAAAATAATTAAATAGACTCGAATTTCTACTAAGCAAAAATCAATTATAATCAATTATCTACCGAACTAAGTATGAGAAGAATTCGAAAATAAACTAAATAAGATGATTAAATCAAGTACTTAAAACATCCAAGATCTAGTTTCACCACAATTATTATTGATGCAATTGTAATTCTACCCTTAACATACGATTTCAATCGAACGGGGAAAAGTAAACCCTAATAAATACCAAGGATCTCTCTCGAGTATCAATGGCTTCCCTAACATACAATCAATCATATTCTCATGGTATCATGCATATTAAAGACATTAAACACGTTACTCTAACTTCCCAATTATCAAACACAACTACTCTCGTGTTATGAATCAAACCCTAAATTAATTTATTCAAATCCGTTTAAACCCAACTCTCGTTGTGATAAAAACAATGGAATAATCGCAATATTATAGTTACGTCTAACCTAGCATTGGCATAATCACAATCAAATTAGCAATTCAATTGTTAAAGTTATTAAAGAATTTAAAGATTTAATTCATGCATCAATAATATTTGGGCTACACTAGACCTTGAATTAAAGAATCTACTCACACATTATTAAAGAAACAAAAACAATAATAAATAATGAAAGCATAATTAAATAACAAAGGATGAAAAATAAATACCAAATCTTGAATAAAATTGAAGGTAGAAACCTTGAATCTTGAATCTTGAATTACAAAACTTAGAGAAAAAAAATAGATGGAGAACTAGTTCTTAATGAGAGAATAAAATAAAATATGGCTTCATGAATAATCAAGAAAAATAAGGCTAAAAAGTATTTATATGAGCCTAAAAAGATAAGAAAATTGGCTAAGCCTTGGCGCACAAGAATCCCAGGAGGCACGGACGTGCCTCTCTAAAAATAAAAACGCTGTTGAGTCTGTCTTCCAGGCACGGACGTGCCTGATGCTGGGCACGGACATGCCTGCTTCTTTACCTAGGCACGGACGTGCCTCTTCTGCTAGGCACGGACGTGCCTAGGGTCTTCCTTTGGTGCAGCTTCTGGCACAGAGGCACGGACGTGCCTAATGGGGAGGCACGGCCGTGCCTACCTCTAAAATGCCATTTTCTTGACTTTTCTTTAATCTCCAAACTCCATGGGCTTTGACTTACTTCGTGGATCTATAATTCATCCAAATTAGCTCCATTATTCCTGAAAATCATTAAAAACAACAAAACTACCCATAAAAGCACCGGATTATCCAAAGTAGAGCAAAATACGCCAAAACGGACTCAAATACTCAACTAAACTAACAAAACTAACTAAAAACCAACCAAATAATATACACAAAACACGACTTATCACCTGCTTAACTATATCCTCGATCATTTGAGGCCCTAAGATCATTGTTTCACTTATGTCATTCCAACATACAGGAATGCGACACTTCCTTCCATATAATGCCTCATATGGAGCCATGCCAATGCTCGCATGATAACTATTGTTATACGAAAATTCAATTAAGTCCAAGCTATCTTCCCATCCCCCTTGGAAGTCTATGACGCATGCTCTTAACATATCTTTCAAGGTTTGAATAGTTCTCTCAGTTTGTCCATCTCTGGCAGGGTGAAATGTTGTACTCATCTTTAGTGTTGTACCAAAGTTTTCCTAAGCACTCTTCCAAAACTTTGAAAGAAACCTAGAATCTCTATCAGACACAATATCCTTTGGAACTCCATGTAACCTCACAACATTTTTGATGTAAGCTTTTGCAAATTGCTCCATCTTCCAGGTCTCCTTCATTGGTATGAACACTGTAGATTTAGTAAGTCTATCCACCACAACCCAAAAGGTATCATTTCCACTCTTTAACTTTGGGAGGCAAGTCACAAAATCCATCGAAATGCAATCACACTTCCATCCAGGAATTTCTAATGATTGCACGGTTCCTTACGGTCTCTTGTGCTCTATTTTCACCTTTTGACAAGTTAGACACTTCGCTACAAAATCCGCAACTTCATTCTTCATTCTAGGCCACCAATACATCTTTTTCAAGTTTTTTTACAGCTTGTCCCCTCCTGGGGTACTGAGTATGGTGTATTGTGACCTTCTTCCATTAATTTTCTCTTTACTTCCTCACATTTTTGTGGTACACATCATCTACCCTCGTACCTTAAACTCCCATCTTCATGAATTTTGAAGTCTGTAGCTTTTCCTTGCTTTATTTTCTCACGAATCCTATCCAACTTAACATCTCCTGCTTGATTTTCCCTCATCTCATCAAATATTGTTGGTTGAATGCTTAGATTCGCAAGTATACCCGCTGGTACTATCCATTCTACCAATTCTACATTCATTTTCCTAATTTCCCTACATAACTCATCAGCCACTATCAAAGTGTTCAGTCCATGACTGGTCTTACGACTTAGAGCATTTGCAACTACATTTGCTTTCCCTTCATGGTATTGTATGTCTAAGTCGTAGTCCGTTGTAAATTCTAACCATCGCCTTTGACGAGAGTTTAGATCCCTTTGGGTGAAAATGTAATTCAAACTTTTATAGTTTGTGTAAATCCTACATTTCACTCTATACGAATAATGCCTCCAAATCTTTAGTGCAAAAATGATTGCATCTAATTCTTAATCATGAGTAGGATAGTTCACTTCATGAGGTTTTAACTGTCTTGATGCATATGCAATCACCTTTCCATTTTACATAAGCACACATCCTAAACCATTTTTGGATGCATCACTATATACATCGTAGATTCCACTATCATCTGGCAATGTAAGCATTGGTGCTGTAATCAACTTTTGCTTCAAGAGTTGGAAAGCTTCCTCACACTTCTCATCCTACTCGACCTTCTTATCCTTCTTCATTAGAGAGGTCATAGGCTTAGCAATTTTAGAAAAGTCCTTCACAAAACGCCTATAATACCCTGCAAAACTTAAGAAACTTCTAATGTCAGACACCGTCTTTGGTGTAGGCCATCCTTTCACTGCCTTAATCCTTTCTGGATCTACTTCTACCCCATCCTTGGACACAAAGTGACCCACAAATGCTACTTTCTCCAACCAAAACTCACACTTGGAAAACTTCGCATAAAGGTTATTCTCCCTTAAAGTTTGTAAAACTGCCCTCAAATATTCCACATGTTCCTCTTTATTCTTTGAATACACCAGTATATTATCTATGAACACCATGACAAACTTGTCCATAATGGATAGAACAACCTATTCATAAAGTCCATAAATATTGCTAGAGCATTCGTCAATCCAAATGGCATTACTATAATGTCCATACCTTGTTCTTAATGCAGTCTTGGGAATATCCTCATTTGCGATCCACAACTGATGGTATCCAAACCTAAAATCAATCTTGGAAAACAGAGATGCGCCCCTCAATTGGTCAAATAGGTCATCAATCCTTGGTAATGGGTACTTGTTCTTTATGATAACCTTATTCAACTCTCTATAGTCAATACATAACCTCATACTCCCATCCTTTTTCTTAACAAACAACACTGGATCTCCCCAAGGCGATGCACTTGGTCTAATGTATCCCTTTTATAGTAAGTCCTGCAGTTGCTCCTTTAACTCACTCATCTCTACAGGTGCCATTTGATACGGTGCCTTGGAAATTGGTGTCGTCCATGGGACCAATTCTATTGTGAAATCAATTGCCCTCTTAGGTGGCATTCCTTAAATCTTTTCTAGGAACACATCCAGAAACTCATTTACCACTTCTATGTTCTCAGGCTTAGCTGTCTCTTCGTGTTCCAAGTTTCTCACACTACAAAAATATATTGGATGTCCCTTCCTAATATATTTAGCCAACTTCATCATAAATATGATCCTTGGGCACTTTCTCTCACCATGCTTCCAATGTGTTACCAACTTACTCTCAGCTGTACTTAACTACACCTTCTGCGATAGACAACGAATCTCCGCACTATAATTACTCTACCAATCCATTCCCAAAATAACGTCGAAGTCACTTAACCCGAACTCAATGAGGTCAGACAAAAACACCTTCCCCTTGATCTCTAATGGCACATCCTTAAAAGTTTTGGTACACTGTACTACCCTTCCCGTAGGAATGGCTATAGGTACATCTATGACATCTACGGTTTTCAAACAGTGTGATAACTTTGAAATAACAGGTTTGAAATGAAAGAAAAGTTTGCACCAAAATCAAACAAAACTTTAACAGGAATAGAGTTAATAGAAAAAGTAACAGTAACAACATCCTTTGTAGTATCAGCTTCGTGCCTACTGATCACATTCAGTTTTCTTAGAGCTCCACTCTTCACCTGATTATTCCCATTATTGTTTCCTTTCACCCCGTTCTGCCGTTCCCCTTTGTTCCCTGAATAGTTGTTGTTCCCCTGAAAGTTCCTTTGAGCCCCTCCTGATTATTGCCCTGCTTGTTTCGATTAGAATCTTTGGAGAAGCACTCGCACTCCCAATGTCTCAACTTGTTGCAAGCGCGACAAGTAACCAAATTACCTTCACAATTTTTACCAGGGTGGTCATTCCTACACCTCTTGCAGTAAAAAGGCCTTGGTCCTTTGTTATTTCTTTGGTTAGAGTTCCTAGCTCCACCATTAAAGTTTCGCCCACCCTGGGGATTGTTACCTTGGAAATTATTGTTGTTGTTGAAGTTGTTGTTGTTGTTGTTATGGTGGTACTTCTGCTTCTTGAAGTTGTTCTGGTTACCTTACAGGTTTCCAGAGTTTTGTCCCATCTCTTTCCTCTTTTCCTTCCCTTCTACCTCAGCTAATTCTTTCTTTTTCTTCAACTCCAACGCATAAAGGTGTGCAAATCTCCCATAAACTTCATCTAAGGTTTCGAACACTTGTCCACACAGCTTTAGCTGCAAATCAGTGGTCAATCCACTCTCAAAATTCCTAGCTTTTGCCTTTTTTGTAGCAACAGACTCTTTGGCAAACCTTGACAGCTTAATAAACACTACTACAAAATATGCCTTAGAGACCTATTAAAATAGGCATAAGAGACCTCTTCTTTGGAGGTCTCTAGCTCACGTCTCTTTGGTTAAGAGACCTGGTCAATAGAACAAGTCTCTTTGGTATTAATAAGAGACCTAAGAAGTGAGACAATGGTCTCTTTGCGCGTGATTATTTTATATATTTTAGAAAGCAAAGAGACCTGTTACCATGGCCAACAGGTCTCATAGCTGTTATTTAAGAGACCTATTAGTAACGATAACAGGTCTCTTTGTTATTTTTTTTTTTAATTTTATTTCCCAAAATCCAATTATATTTGTATTTGTTCCTGTACGGTATATGAGCTGTATTTGTTCCTGTATGGCACCTGTAGGATATTTGTACCTATATTTTTCACCTGCTATATATATGCACATCATATACATTACTCCATAATTTTATAATATTCATGGAACATACAATAATAAACAAAAGTTGATAAACACTTTTACAAATATCCATTAATTATAGTATAACCTCCAAAAATACTATACAGCAATATCTGCAAAAAAAATCCAGTATTCTCCAAAAATATAAACCACTCATTTAATTTCCATGCCATCTAAGATAAGCTCCAAAAGTACTATACAAAAAATTCTAAAAATCGCAATACTTTTCCCAAAAGTAATGGACAAACTAAACTCACGCAATGTCTATACCATCTTCATTAACATCATCTTGTTCAAGCTCTAGAACATACTTAGCCCACAAGTCTCTAATTTCGTCAATATTTCCAGTTGAATATGTACAGGGGTCCACTTTAAAAAATTGTAAGATAAACAATAAATCGCCGTATATAGTCATAACTCATTGATAATAATAATGGAAGATCATGATATATTATAACTATATTAAAAAAAAAAAAATTACACATACAAACAAATGAATTTAATGATATGGGTTGAAATATGCAATGTCATGATTAAAATGAGGCATTTGGGGGTAAATTTTCCCAGTCTTTTGTGAGAGGCTGCAAAGCAGCAGCTGTACGAACATTAAAAGATTTTAGATATTGAAAAACGAGATGTTTAGATAAGTACCTATATATTATTGCTGTATACAATGTTAACACGCACATATACCGAATTAAAAAACTTGATAAGCAATACAAATTTTCATTATCTAGCACATGATCTAAAATCACATTCCAGTTTACTGAATAATGTTTGGATAAGAATACCGAAAAGTCTATAAATAAGGATACTTGCTCCGCGATCTTCCAAAATGATAATAACATGCTAATTAAAGATTCATACTAGTTTTATTTTTGAAATTGGCAGGATGCATACCATTTGTTCTGTATAAGTGATCAATCACGTAAAACTAGAATACTAAATGCATCTCTAACTAAAGCACACCCCACATTGAAATCCGAAGGAGAATACTAATTTTGAAAAGCCACATAAGACACAATAAATATAAATCACAATTTAAAAATCACCTTTACCACTTTGTATATGATTAATTAAAATAATACATCACCATTCTTAAAATAATCACAATATAATAATGTTTGAACTAAATTCATCTTAATTTGCATGTCTATGGTCAAGGAGCTAGTTCAATGCTTACTAGAGCTAAATAAGAACGACAGACAATAAGACCGAAACAGTTGAGGTTTGAGCTTACTAGAGCCAAATAAGGTGCATTAACAGGATGACATGATTGCAATATATCGAAAGTAGTCCATAAATAAAATTATAATGGGGCAAAAAGAGGCGAAAAGTACCTGGTTCCTAATTGTAGATTGAGCATAAGCTCAAAGTTTTTATGACCTCTAGTAATTATCTCTCCTTGTTTCTTCTCTAAGTTAATATCTAAGACATACAACATCTGCCAACTTCTTGGACCCTGCATGTGTTCATGTATCCCATTAATCATGTATTCAAGAATGTAAGCCTAATTATATTACCTAAGGAAAAGTAAAGCAACAAGATCTAAAAAAAAAAAAAGAAAAAAAAATGCTTGGGTGTGTTGTAAATTCTCATTGACAACTGAATGCTATCATAGCCAAACACAATCACATCTGACCAAACTAAAATATCAATAAAAAATATTGACTTACATGCCAATCATTAGGATTGAGGTCCATTAATGATTATGAAATTCTAGTTTCTATGTTAGTGCAGCTTATTGTTCCATCAAAGGATGCATCATATATAGTTCCATCATTAACTAAACTAAATCTGTAGGGCAAAAGATAATTGTCAACCGCAAGATCCTTGAAAATTATAAGCTTACTCATATTATCGAAGGCCACTGTACCAGAGGAAGTGTCTACACTGAGGCAGCTAATACATTAAGATTAACCTCATAGTGTTGAGCAAGCAAGAGTGAATATTTGTATAAACTCTTTTCTTGTATACATTATCGAAATCCTAGACTACGAGCCGATCTTTCTGAAGAAAAAACAAGGGATTGGAAGATAACATTAGAGGCATAAGTGATACAAACTCAACAACAACAATAATCTACCATAGCCAATTAATCAACATTTAAAATACACCCAATTCCCTTTTTTTAAAAAAAAATTACACCCAGTTCATCATTCAAATGGAATGATAAACCCAGACAAAGATAATCTTAATTAAGTCAACACTTGAGCAAAAAACAATAGAGAAAAAAGGGGTTAGATTTCGAATTGTTGTGCTTGAACAACAAGACTATCAAAGCAATTAATCAACATTTAATATAAATTCTGCATCGATTACTTAATTTCCAAAGAGTCATTCAATTTGTCGTCCAATTACCTCAATAGTGAAACAAAATTCCAAAAAAATGGACGATTAAACCCAATTTTTTTTTAACAATCAACAATTAAACATAACAAGCATAAACAAACATGATTAAATTATATGCAAGCAAAGAAAAACTATAATTTCTTGAAAAAAAAAACCCCAAACCCTAGACATTAAGATTCAATTAAAACCCCCCAAATTAAGCCCTCTCATCACAAATTACGCAAAGGTTGGTATGTTTGAAAAGGCAAACCAGTAAGCTTCAGCGGCCTCCCTGATCTATTACTTTCGATCTCACGAATTGCGACAATTCTAGGTCTGAAACGATGGGGCTTCCTTCTTTACTCTGCTTGTGGCTGGAGTAGACTTTCGTGCGACTTTGGTGGGCAAGTTCTTCCTTGCAAAGCTTCAATGGAGAATGAAAGTGTAAAACAAAGAGAGAAAGAGGAGATAACACACGAAGGTGGAAGACCGAATCAATTAGAGTAAGAAAAGGAGAGAGGTAAAAAAATGAAGGGTGGGTGGTGGACCCTTACACAAATAAGTGACCTGTTAGGATAAACAACAGGTCTCTTATTTCTTTTCCATTAACTTCCACAAATGAGTGGTAGGCCCTTTAATATATAAGAGACCTGTTATCTCTAATATTAGATCTCTTATACTAAAGAGACCTGTTATATTAATCAACAAGTCTCATATTACAGGTCTCTTCGCCTATTTTTGTAGTAGTGAAACTTGGTATAATACTCAGTGACTGACATATTTCCCATTGCTAGGTTAGAAAATTCCTCGGCTTTCTGTTTTTGTAGGAAACTAGGGTAAAACTTGTCCCTAACCTTCTCTTAAAACATAGTCCAATTGAACCCAGGTAGTGCCTTAATGGTAGCCTCATTTTGTTGCCACCAAAGGTCAGCTTCACCCCTGAGATACTAGGTAGCATAACCCACCTTCGAATTTTCTAAGCATCCTACTACCCCAAAAAGTTTCTCAAATTCCCTTAACCAGTTTTCCAGCACTGTTGGATCAGGTTTGCCTTGATAGGTTGGTGGCTTGCTTTGCGCCACCTTCTTAAATAGTTCCCCTTGAGCATCCCTATTGTTGGCCGAGTTTCTTGCTAACTGCTGGGCAACCACTGCCAACTGCCTTACAACCTCACTCAGCTCATTTCCTTCATTATTGTTCCCACTTTCTCCTGCCCTTTCTTCTCCTGAATTAAAACAAGGGGCCTTTATTAATTATGGTCATGGTTAGCTCTCAAGTTGGAAACCCATCTAACTAACTTATACCTTTCATACACACGCATTTAATTTAAGCTAACAAATCGAGATTGCAAAATTACGACTCTCAAATTTTACAGCTTGATCAACCAAATTTTGATTGCTAACCAACCATACAGTTAATAAAGTGTCACATCAATAGATAAAAATAATTTCCATGATTTCCCAGGGTTTAGAAATGAATTATTGGAATATTTAAGTAAGAAATGACTCATTGGAGTAGCGATAAGAAATGAATTATTTGGAAATGAAATGAATTATTTGGCTGTAAAATGAATTATTTGGCAAGGAATTGAATAAAGTTTTATTGCTAAGTAAGAAAATGAATGAAAAAAAATGAAATGAAATGAGTTCGAATAACATACGTAACTCAATAGGTTTATTGACTCACTGTGGCCATGCCACTTATTACTTTACTGAAAAAGGAAATAATTAAAACTGCGGAAATGAAACTAAGAATCCTAAAGGAAATGAAACTACAAAAATCTAGTCCTTTCGAACATTGTCCTTCTTGTCCTTCGATTGTTTGTAGCTTCCAGGATCGAATTCAGGGTCATCTTCCTTCTCCATTGGTTCAAGTGTCTCTGGATTTTGCTCTACTTGAATGAACTCTTCATCTTCCTCATCTTCAATGAAATGTCAATTATAATTGGAGTTGGGGGTGGATTTGAATTTAGAATCTCCATAATGGAACTATCAAAAGTATGGTTACTCTCATCCATTTGATCTCCTTCCTCCTACCCTCCATCTGTTCCTGCTTGATTACCCTGTGGTGGAGAAGAATTTCCTGATTGATGACTAGTGGAAAGGGTATCATTCCCTGTTGGGTTGTCATATTAGTATTTTGGATATGGAATGTGTAAGCACTCGTAATGATATTTCTCAACTCGAACGAGGTAAGAAATCAAGTATATGTAATCAGATACCACTGTCCATAATAATCTTTGTATTTGGAGTAATTTAGGACGTCCCCAGGTAAGTAGAAATCAGAAAACTTTGCTTTGATAGCAAGATATGGGGGTTCGTCTGCAAGACAATGAATTATCATAGATGAAACACGATCCGGAAGGTCATAATGCTTGTCTCCTAAGACATTGCTCATGTGTGAACAATAGAAATGAATTTTCTTGACATAGTTAAAGGGATGTTCAAAATATTTCTCAATTAGAGTACCAATTTGAGAGTGTTTGCTAGGAAATATCGGCATCCTGTAAAGGAAAAGACTTAGAAAAGAATTTTCTTCCCACATAAAATAAATTAACACAGTTCTTGCATGAATTTAGGTTCAATGTTCAATCAAACAATTTTACTTATTTCTAGTCACATAATTACATGCTTCCAATTAATCAATTTACATGATTAAACATCACAACCTAAACATTAATGCATACAAGAACATGATTATTTCTAACTTATATGCCCCAAATTCTTCCTATCCAAGCTCACACCAAGCTTTAATTTTTAAAGCAATTAACACATAATTCTTACCTTAATCCTTCGTTTTCCTGCAAAATGAACAAACTAAAAATATTTTTGACTCCTCTTTATTAAAAGAAAATTTTCGAAAATAAATTCCAGAAAGACCAAAATTTTCGGCCATAATTAAAAAAAATTCGGCACCCAAGTAAAATAAAAAAATCCGGATTTTTCCCAAGATAAAAAAAAATTCGGACCTTTAAAAAAAATTTCGGCCCTCGTTTAATTAAAATAAAATAAAATAACTCACTTTTTAAAATTACTCAATTAAATAAACACTTGGCCAATTTTTAAACAAAATATTTTGAAACACATTTTTGGCTTTAGTGGTAATAAAAATCTCAACCTAAGCTCCCATATACCACTTTGTAACAACCTAAAAATTCTTTCCTTTAAAAAATACCTATTTTGCTCCTTTAAAATACGAAATAGGGAATTCTAAGACATTACCTCCACTGTGAAAACGGTTAAGACAATTATCAAAGACACAAAGCGGAAGACTCACTTTAAAACCATTCAAAACAAGTTAACTTAAAAAGTAAGACCAAACGAAAGTAAAGTCAAATGAAGTCAACCTACAACTTGGAACCATTGTAGGCCCTTATCAAAACCCAAAATGAATATTAAAACCTTTTTGTTAGTCTCACAAGCAAATATATAATAATCAAAGCGAATAAACACATCATATTCTTATGGAAACTAAACAGGAATCACCCTTCATTCATGCTCATCATGAATATGCTTCATCACCTGAAAAACTTCTCTTTACTTTGCCCCCACTACTCGCCATTAGAAATGGGTCGTCGTAGGGCCAAGATAAAGACGAGGCCAAACAAACACACAAATACACAATCAGCAAAGCTGAGTATATAAACGTAAACAGTACACACTAACATGTTTTTATCCTATCAACATACAACTTACCTTGTTGCACCTGTTTACAAGCATACAACACAACAAACCAATAAATAGCTAAATAAATTGCTTATTTAATTTGATTACGCATCGAACGAGTTTCCTACCAAATCCCTACCCCAAATAAATTAAGGTAAACTACACCGGGAGCTAACCGGGTAGGCAAATGTCACATGAAAGTGACGGACGTCTTGCACATAAAATAAATAAAGGAAAATACTGCGTCCTTTACTCCTAGCAGAAGCTATGGTTAAATATAAAACCCCATAACTCCTTCCATATGTTCATACTCAAGGTATATACATTCCAAGAGTTTTGGTACGTAATCTCTTTCACTTTACGTTGTTTACATATTTTTAGACTTGGTGATGACTCTCAAACTATAACACAATCAATCATAATAAATCATTCAAGTAATCAAACATACTGATTTAATTCTTGAATAATTAGTGACCACATAAATTTAATGTTGAACCCTTTGTAAACTAGCTCGACGTAAAAAAACACCTTAAGCGCATAAAGCACAACAAATCCTATTCATCAGTGTTTAGAACACCTTAATTGCATTTAGGCACCGTAATATATTTTATTCCTGTGTACTAAGACACTTAATAGCTCAACTCCCATGCTTAAAGCAGCAATAAAAATTATAAACCATCATAAAATTCTCTTTTTATAATCCAAACAAAACTAAACATTTAGTTTAATTAAACATGCTCTAAATCATGCCAATAATAAAAGTGTGGTTCATATTCAACATACCAACATAATTAATTCCAATCATCTATTCACCTCAAATAATCCATACTTCACAAACCAATCACCAACATCAATTCAATCAACAATTTCAACCAATACCTATCATGATACTACCTTGGAATTAATTAAACAAAGCCTAGCATGCATCTACACAGTTAAATAAATACCGAGTACGCGAACGTACCTCGAGTATGATCTCAAAATCGCCACGGCTACACGAAATCACTCACTTGGAAGTCTCCTACAATCCAAAATTACAAAGAGACATTAATACCTATTCATAATAAATTTCCAGCAATATATACACTCTTTAAATCACTTTTAAAACCTCTACAACATGTTGAAATTTAATTTAAACCACCTACTTTTATTCCTAATTAATGGGTAATTAAAAATCCTTTCAAGAAACATAATTCTAACCTTTATATAAAAATTCCAGCATTATAAAAACATATAAACTAGCTGTAATTTTTATTAAAACATTAATTTCAATAGTTTTCATCCACTACAATCAAATCCCATCAATAAATAATAATTTAGAAACCTAGGATTTTCAATTTGTGGCTTTTTGATTCAAAAATTAAATCTGAAAATTATATGCATACTAATTATAATTAAAAGATCATAAAATCATCACACAACCCAAGAACAATAATTAAATCAAGGCTAGATTAAATTAAAACAAAGAACAGTTTTGTTTTTTTTTTTTCTTTTTTTTGTTGTTGTTGGAGTTGCGCACGCACACACCAAGGCAGGGCTACTGCCGCGCGCCTGCCGGTGCTGCTGCTGCCGCCTGCCGACGCTCGCTAGTGGCGGTGGCCGGCCGGTGGGTGGCTGTGGTGTGTGGCATGGAGGTGATAAAATAAAAGGGGAGGGGGAAAAATTAAGGGGAAAGAAAAATAAGTTAAATTTGCTCATATGATGGGTATTTATACCCTCTCTCAAAACCCTCCTTAATGATTCCAACACTTATTCAAGGTAGTCATTGACTTTCTTTAAAACTCCATTGACTTTAAAACTTCCTTTAATCAAATAATATGCCCCAAAGTTTCTAAATAATAAAATAAAATATTTCCAAAAGGATTAAATAAATAAAAATGGACCTTTAATTAAAATAAACCTTTTTAAATTAATAAAATACCATAAATAATTCATTTCAAATTATTTAAATACTTCATAAAATAATGATTTAAATCAAAATACGTATAAAAATACGAGGTATTACATCTATACTTTTGAACAATTAGTAAAAAAATCTAAACAATCGCAAATTTTGAACATTTAATAAAAAAATCTGAACAATCGCAAATTTTGAACATGTAGTATATTAAATATGAACATTTAGTACAAACGAGTATTTATCATTAAAAATGAACATACATTTATTTATAATGATCATATTTTAAACAATTTATGTTATCTTTATTTGTATTATACATTGTATTTCAACCTTTTTTTTTTAAGATCAACATTATAATTTAAAATATGAACATGAAACTATTAGAATTTGAACATATAATTTTTGAAAATAAACATTGAAATTTTTAAATATAATCATTACACTATTTTATATTGAGCATTAATAAATATGAACATGACACTACTCGAATTTGAACATTTATAAATAAATTTATGTTCATTGAAATTTTAAATATGAACACAACACTAAATAATAAACATCAATTTTTTGAAAGAAGTTTGTCTGACTCCTAATAATTCAATAGTTTTGTAATATAAACTGAACATTTACTGCATATAAAATGAACATTTCTTTATAAAATATGAACATATAAAATTGGATGTTTATGTTCATTTTTTGTGATGTGTACTTATTTTTTTTACTAAATGTTCATGTTTTTATAAAGTGTTTAATTTTTTTTACTAAATACTCAAAAGTATAGACATAGGGCATCTAGGTTTACCATGATGCACATAATAACTGTTGCTAGTAAAGTCGACTATCAATTTATTCACTTACTGACCCACCTCTATTGACGAATAATTGTGGATCATCATGCAGTGTTTGTAGTAGGTTAAGATTGTATTTTGACTGCTTTATTAATCCATGTGCTATTAACTTCAACAAGTAGTACTGAATCTGAAGAAAAACACGCTGAAAGGTACTCTTCCATAAAATTAAACAATTAAACGTACTTTTTTCAAAAACTGCTTAATAAAATCTAAATTTTATGAGAAATTATCTAATAATAAAGTATTGTAAAAAATACCTAATAAAAAAAAAAAAAAAATTGTAAAATATTACATTTGGCCGAATTTTCACCATTGACCTAATATTATAGCATTGACCCATCCCAAAACACCCTTGAAACCACCGTGGGGGTTGGTTTTCAAGGTGTTAAGGTCATTTTTGGGGTGGTTGGAGGGTCATCCGAGTTGGTGAGGGTAGTTTCGTGATTCGGGATGGTGGTTTTGGGGGTTAGAGGTGGTGGTTTTGGGGTTGGAGGGTGGTTTCGGCGTAGTGATGGTAATTTCATGCAGGTTGTGTTGGTTTTGGTGATGAAAACGGTAGGGATTTCGCTAATTCAATATAGATTTTTGAATGAAATTACACGTACTCTATGAACCCGAGGAAAGGTTGCACAGTTAAGACTGGAGCTTTTCACTACAAGAAAAATACCTTTTCGTAGCGATTATTTTAACATTTCGTATCGATTGTAATTGCTTAAAAAAAAATAAAAAAAAATCCCATCGAATGGTTATTCGATACAATATCCGTCGTTACCATAGCCTTTAGTAGTGTTTTTCGCTTTTGTTGGGGTTGTCCTCATTAATCGATACGGAAAACTACATTCAATTAATCGCTACAAATGTTAAACTCATTTTCTAAAAAAAAAAAAAAAAAAAAATCCCTACATATGATCTATACAAGATTCGAACATGCAACCTCAAACTCTAATATTAAATGTTTATCCAATAAAGCATGATATATTTTATGTTCTCTTTGTTAAAAGAAATTTTAAAATCTAATGTAAAAAAAGGCTTTTCATATCTATTTTTGGGTTTTAGCGGCGATTGTAAACGATACGCTTTTCTATAATTTTATAAATGTGAAGAAAAAAGGTGAATAAATATTATTATGTTTTTCGTATCAATTTCATATGGGTTTACAATGTCGATTGTATAATGATACGGATTCCTCTACTATTTCACAAACACATATGCATATCATAGCGAATGTACAATCGCTACGAAAAAGACAATTTCTTGTAGTGTTTTGTAGTGCTAGCAAGAATGCAAGTGATTCAATCGTTTCGGGGGTGTTTTGAGGTGGGTCAACGGAGGAAATCCAGCTGAGATAGTATTTTACAACATTTTACCTTTTATTATTAGCTTATAACATTTTAGCTTTTATTAGGTAGTTTCTTACAACAATGTTTTTTATAGTACCCCTCATGATTGCTTTAAAGGAATTTAATATACTACTCATACCAACAAAATGCATCTTTCTTTTAGCGAGCTCATATGCTAAGATACTTCTTAGTTAAGCGTGCTTGGCTGAAAGTAGTCTTAGGTTGGGTGTAATAGTTTTTTATTAGGTAATTTCTCACAAAACTTGAGTTTTATAAGGTAGCTAGATTCTGGCAAAAAATCCAAATTAAAATGGAATTTTGATCTGGTGGTGAAAAAGTGAAGGACAATGGATGTCTATCATTGTTATTAGGACGTGTTGAACAAAAATAACTACATATTGCACTAGTATCTAGTAGCTGTCTTTATACGTTACTGAAAAACGGCAGCTAAGATGGACATTGACTTGGACCAACTTACCCGATGGCCTCGGCTAAGACTGGCCTACCTATGGTTTAGTACAAGGCACAAGCCTACCGATGCGAGGGTCGTCGTCTTGAGCTTCATGTTTGGTAATCAAGAAAGGAAGTTACCATGTTCCCCAAAGTAGTGGAGATCAGATTGTGGGAGATTGGTGCTACCTAGAGACCGCCACGTGAGGTCTGATCATGGTTTGGCCAATTATTTTCGTTGACCCTACGTAAGTGAAGATCAAGGAGACTTGCAATCTTGGGATGGGTGCTTTGTGGGATGGTTTGCCATGACCACATAACGGTTACGTTGGTGTGGTTGTGGACACTATTGCTTTGATTCTAGGAGTGCTGAGTAATATGATGGTGGGACAGTTATGCTGATGTGTCATTTGGTTAAGTGTCGTGGTTCATACAAAGCGTAGGTCTTAGTGGGATGATCGACAATTAATTAGCTGATCAGGATTCAATGGCGCGACAGTTCCAATAAAGTTACCACTAACCAAGTGGCTCCTAAAAAGTAGAATGAAGCACAATGTTAGTGGGCGTGCTAGAAAGTGGGTGGTTGGAAGCCTTACTAGCACCACTTATGCATGACTTCGAAATTATAGGAGACATGGAATTTGCAAGGCGCTGCAATTGGGCGACCGTTACTCGAGCAGTGCTGAACATGGAGCACCGTGCCCTAATTACGTGGAAAACGCTAGATACACTCAAGGGAGGTATGGTGAAGTAGTGGGCAGCTACTATAGATATAGTTGGTGTAGTGGGCAATATTTATGCCTAAGTGAATGGGTTGTAGGCCTATAGTAAGACGTTTAATAAAAGTGACTTTTGCTTGTGTGTGCTTGTTATCCATCGTTAGTTATATGTGCGTTCTTGCATACTTGAGTGTGCGGTTGGTCTACATGTAAGTAGTGTGACAATTCTTCAAAAAATATTCAGCCTCTAAAGATTCATGTGACTATAACCATTATTTTTATTACTATTATCTCTACTCACACAATTCCATGGATTGACCTTGAATTCATTAAACAATGACACACACAATTAAATAACCTATTATCAAATATTACTAATTCACCGTGCTTTATTTGAATTTCAAATTCCATATAACTTATCTAGCTTATTCAAACATATTAGAATTGAAATAAGTGAAGGTAAGATGTAGAAGAGGAAAAATGCTTAATGACTTACACAAACATGCAAAAACCATACATGGATTAAAAAATACATTCATTTAGGACGAGATGCCAAATGTATGGATATAGATTTGAGCAAATTGCCAATATTAGTGATCAAATATCTTTTTTGTTAGGATTTTTTGTCAGAAACTACCTAATAAAATCCAAATTTTTCGAGAAACTACATATTAAAAAAAAATGTTGTCAGAAACTACCTAATAAAAGGTAAAATGTTGTAAGAAACTACTTATTTAAAGGTAAAATGTTGTAAATAACTACCTCCATCGAATTTCCACCTATTGACCCACCTCAAAACACCCTCGAAACCACCACTTTCATCCCCAAAACCAACACAACTTGCTTGAAATTACTTCCATCATGCCGAAACCAACCTCCAACCCCGAAACCACCACCTCTAGCTAACCCCAAAAACCAACATCCCGAATCACGAAACTACCTTCACCAACTCGGAATATCCTTCAACCTTCTCGAAAAATTGAAGTATGGGACTAGCTTTTCGCCTGACTTTGAGAAGGTTTTTGAATGGAAGGATCACCTTAGTCTCTTTGTAAATTCTGAGGAGGATGCCCTTGCTCATTGGCCTCTTCCATGCAGGTAAAGTTGTTAAAAACTTTCATTTATTTGGCTTTTAATATCTTTGATTTGTATGAATTCCCATGCACTATAGTGTTAGTTCCAACCCTCTATGTCCCTATTCTTTTGCTCGCTCCATTGCCAATATTTTTGTTAATTTTTGAAAACTAAGACATATATTCCGGTTAATCGATCTATAAAAGGTGGTATAACTATGTATGATCTTGATTAATTCGTCTCATCGTAAATTTAATTATATAAAGTATTTATAATATTTACAGGTATAGAAATGGAGATATATATGTTTTAAGATATGTCTTGAATCTTGATGACCTTGAAAAATCAAATGGGACATAAAGTAGGGACGGATGAAGTACATAATTTAAGCAAAATGTTAGGGTTATCCATGGAACATTTTATATAATAAAAAATCAATCATGTGGATTTTTTTTATCGATTTGGATTTTTGACTGAGTTGGTCCTTTAGCATACCATTAGAGGTAAACCCACGACTGGAGCCTTGATAACTTGGGTTAAATTGAAATCAATGATGGTTTTCGGTGGGCGACCACGCAAAATTTAAATTTCATTTTTTTAAGTATTCTTGTTCCACTATATATAAAGAGAAAACTTGTTGATCGATAATTTAATTTTCAATTATATCATAAATTTGATGATTTAGTACATATGTATGTTTGGTTAATATTAACTATGTAGTTTATGAATTAAGGGTCCGATTTTGCAGAGTTGCCCCGAACCATCGTCATTGTTAGCATTTGTATTTCTACCTTTGAGTAAAATGCATGGTTTTCACATGTGATGGAAAGTGCGTGTTGAAAACGTATGTAATATGTTCCCATGATACATCATATGTAAATGTAAATGAATTTTTTTTTTTTTTTAAAAAAAAAAAAAAAAAAAAAAAAAGGAACCTCACATGCATGTGGGGCAAAGTCAAGGACACATACGAGTGTCCTATGAAGTCATGATAAAATAATGGAGTCACTTTTATATATTGTCATACAATTTTTGACATGGGACATTTTTTGGTCTTACTAAGTGTTGGTCTTATTAATTATGTAGATTCTATTAATGATAGATTGGTGTGGCCAGTGGCCTAGATTCATTTTTAACATAGTATCAGATATAAATTTAAAATCTTAAAGACTCAAACTAATAGACTAAACTTGAGCTTGAGTTGGATCCTTTGATAACTTTCCTTTGAAATAAAATGTGTATAGTGTACATACGTGGGCACAGCAAAATAATTGGACTAAGAGAATAAAAATAATTAAAGTTCTGAATAAAGTTTTGATTATGACAATAGCCATTATTTTGTGTAACATACTTGACTTTTCAATCTAAAGTACGCAATTTCAAGTCATATAATCATGATTCTTTAATTTTTTTTCTACGTAGGGATGAAGCATTGGAATACTTGAGAAGTACCGAAAATGTTATAAGAAAACTTTGTAACATACTAATGAAGGGATTAAACGTCCATGAGATTGATGAGCAAAAGGAGTCTCTTTTGATGGGTTGCAAGAGAATGAACTTAACTTTTTACCCTAAGTGTCCAAACCCTGAGTTAACCTTTGGTACCGGTCCTCATTCAGATGCATCAACCATTACCATACTTCTTCAAGACGACGTTGGTGGCCTCTATGTTCGACGGTTTGATGATGAGAGTTGGATTCATGTGCCTTCTATCAATGGTGCTCTAGTAGTAAATGTTGGCGACGTGCTTCAAATACTTAGCAATGGCAAGTATAAGAGTGCGGAGCACCTTGTAATTCCGAACGGAAACAAGTCTAGAGTTTCTGTCCCAATTTTTGTGCATCCAACCTCCGATGATGTTATTGGTCCGTTACAAGAGATTACAGATAGAGGAGAGAAGCCAATTTATAAAGATGTTCTTTTCTCGGATTATATTGGGCACTTCTTCAGTAAGCCTCATGATGGCAAGGCCACGATGGAATTTGCTAAGTTCTAACGTTAATTAATAATCATGTGTTATTCAGCATTAATAAAGATGAAAGATCATGTACAAAAATATATTTACATGAAAACTCCTTAGATCATGATCTTTTAATCAAAATATCCTTCCTTAATTCTAGCTAATTTAAAGCTAGATCGAGTTAAATTGTTGTTTGCGTATCTTATCTTTCATTCGTTTATTTTTATTAGACTTGTTTCATCTACACACTTTATCAGTGCATAACTTTAACCATCAATATCTGATCTTTAATTTCAATAAATAAGGGTTATAAAAAATAGATTATATGAAAGTAGGTAATGAAACGATTATAAGAAGATTCTACATGACAATGTCTTTCCTTATGTATAACGAAATTTTGTGATAACACCTTTTAAAAGACTTTTATTGTGAACAACTACCTTATAAATTATTTTTTGTGAAAACACACCTAAAACCAGATTTTTATAAAAAAAAAAAACCATGACTTCGGTTTCAGACCCCTGACTTGGTTTGCCAGCGTTGACTGGTCACGTGAGCCTCACGTGCTCCATTTAAAACCCCCCCCCCTCCCTCTTATTTTTTCCCCTTTTTTATCGAACTCTCTCCAATTGAAATTGCTTCAATTTTTCTCTCTCCCTGTTCTTCCACCCAAACCTCACTTTCTCTCCATTGAAGAAGAAAACTCCATTATTTATCTCGAATTTCTGCAAAGAAACTCAATTCACCTAATTCGAGGCTGGTAAGTTGTTTTAATTAATGATACCGGTTGTTAATTTTGTTGGGTTTGCAAATTTTGCGTAAATTAGGGTTTTAAATTGGAATTAGGGTTACAAATTTGGGGCTGATTTATTCCCAACAATGTTTTGTAGCTAGCTTCCTTTTTTTACCCCCTCCATATGTTCTCTTTGAAGCAAGCAAGCTTCCTTTTTTTTACCAATGGCAGACACAGAGAAAAGGACGGAGATAATTAGCCAAGTACTATGGCAGAAATTGAGTAACAAATGAGAGGAGAGAGAAATTTTAAACTTACTCTTTCACTTGGCCAGAATTCATCCACGAATTGAAGAATTCAATTAGTTCCTGTCATGGCAGACATTCCTTGCTGAGCAATAATGGTGAGGTGAGGAAGACAGAAAGATGTAAATGAGAGGAGAGAGAAAATTCAGTTGGAGAGAGTTCAATTGGAAGGAAAAAAGGGGAAAAAAATAAGAAGGGGGTTTTTAAACGGAGCACGTGAGGCTCACGTGACCAGTCAACGCCGGTAAATCAAGTCAATGGTTTGAAATCGGGGTCAGCCGGTCAGGTGTGTTTTTGTAAAAAAAAAAAAAAAAAAGAAATCTTGTTTTAGGTGTGTTTTCACAAAAAAAAATTTAAAAAAAAAGAAGGTGATTCTTCACAACAAAAGTCTTTTAAAAGGTGTTATCTAACAAAATTTCCTATTTATAAATAACAAAAAATAGTTAAAAGTAAATGCGTGAATAGTGGCAAAGTCAAACTAGATTGTTGTTGTCAAGTTAATTGTAAACTTATTGAGCTTATGTAATGAAAAACTTCAAGTTTTAATTCAAAAAAAATAATCAAGTCTTTTGTTTACAATAGATAGTACTCAATTTAGAAAAAAATCTAAAACTATGATAGCTTTAGTCATATATGACTGTAATTAACTTTTTTTTTTTTTTAAATGAAATCAATTCATTAATAAAAAGTCATCCAACATCTACAAACAAAATCTATATTAACAAATACATAAAATAGAATCAAATAATGGGTTTCTTCATCAATGCTACCATCGTTGAAGCGATTTTGCACTGTGATACATCCCTCGCACACATCGCTGAAAAATGTAGCCTTTTAGGAGAGACGCTCTAACGATTTGTTGTAGCCGTAAGGATTATTATTATATGATTCGCTTGGACGCGTTTGAGAATTCGACAACCGTTGCGATCCCAAACAAATGTTTACCAACGAACTGATAATAAGGCAAAGGATGATTACTTTTTTGATAAGCTTGACACACAAATAAACCCTAACGAAAAACAAACAGCTAAACTAACAAAAACTAACAATTCCACCATAGAGAGACACGCACTCCACTATAGGTAGACGACGAATATCTACACTACTTGTTATTGAAACCTAAAATGCAATGCTATAGAAAAACAAGATTAAAGGGTTGGAAATAGTCTACTTTCTTCATAAATTAGACTATTTCCAGCCTAAGCAACCCAAATATTATAAACTCTAGAAAATAAGAGGAGAGAGGAGAGAAGAGGGGACATGACTGTAATAAATTTGTTGTACTAAATGGTGTTTAGATGGTCATTTTGTACAAAATGATACCATCTAAACACAATTTTGCATCAACGGACCTTATTGTAATCCTATATAATTAAGCTATTATAAATTTAGAATTTGTCCTCAATTCAATGCACCAAAAATAGAAAGTTGATATCGTTGAAAGCTTGAGCTTGTGTTGTAATTTTTGACTCGATTATAAGACTTATCAAAGTTACTAGTATAACGGTGTGACCTTAGCTGTTGTATACTTGTATGCATCTACGCTTAACTTTTCTAATTTTAATAATTCCGGCCTTTGAAAATCCATCATGACCAAATTGATAGGGTAGAAAATTGTTCATCAAAAGGAATAATTTAACTTTCATTCATGTTGGTGGTATGAGCTTTAGATGATTACAGACCAGCAAGTAACCTTATTTGCTTATATTAGTAATACTTATTCATTCAACTGAGTAACCTCATTTATTCCTAAGGGTAACCTTATATTGTACATAAAAGTATACCTAATTCATTATAGAAGTAACATTGACCCATTTGTTCATTCGAGTAATCTCTTTTTTTTTTTTTATAATTTTTTTTTACTATTAAAAGAACGATTTTACTTGTTAATTAGAGTACGTAACTTCATTTTTTCATAGGAGTAGTACCCCTATCCAACATGTAGGGAATTTTCATCGCCCCACAAGTGGGTCATGTTTTAAAGCATGACGGCGCTCCAAGAAAAAGAAGCTAGAGAAAAAGAGTCGACAACAAGTTTTAGAACTTGTAAACCGTTCACGGGTGTGTGAAGGTTACACCTTATTCACAATCACATAGATTGCTAACTCCATAGTGGTCCGGAACCATGACTGGATGTTCAGGGATGATGGTACGAATTTGACCTAAGAGAAGCCAAACCCGCCCTAAATAGACCTCTACTTGATTCTTTTAATATTCATGCACGCTTTTTGATCAACATACATACATTAAGTTAATCCAATCCTAAACCTGTTTAATCTGCATTGGTTGATTATTAATGCACAATCAAATCTATTATTAGTGATCACTTGAGTTACAATCATATTAAACCTAAGTCAAATTATTAATAATATTATTAGGCGTGATTTCAAGTACAAATTCCCTTTAAACTTGCAAAAAGGGGTGTGATCAAGCAATAACAATAAATCATGAATAATCAAGCAACATATGATTAGTACAACAATCATCATCATAAGAACATCATCCAAACATCGTTAGTAGTAAGATCCTAGGCATGATACTAAACGGATTAATAACAAATCCTAGCATGTCACTAATAATCAAAATCAAAGCATTACCTAAACATGATACTAGAAATCAAAATAAGCATCCTAAGCATGATACTAGGAATTAATATAACATTGTAAACATGATTTCTACTCCAAAATTAAAAGAATAATAATAAGGATGATTGAATTACTAACTTTGATGCCTCAACCTTCTTGCTATTAAAACAATACACACGTTAGTAAACTTCAAAAAAATCAAATCAATATCAAATATGAATTGAAATATAGATTTGGGACCAAATCCTCTGAACTATCAACCTTTCACATCGAGGTCAAAGGCAATGTTGAGGATGACTTAGAGTATTCGAATCTCGCGAATGAGGTATTGTGACTGATTTGGTAGAGTATCAAGGATGTGTTTAGGCTAAGGTTATGAACTTCGAGGATTATGATGGTTGTTGATGATAATTGTTGATGATCTGAAACGGGGAAAACGACCTCTATTTATAGGGAAAAAAGAGAGCGTGGACAATCTTAAAATATCATAATTTGGAACGGAATATAACTGCTCTTAACGCGGGGGGACAGAATTGTCGTGACGCGCCAGATTCCATCGCGGCGCGATGAAGCCGACGTGTCGTGATGGTTCTGTCGTTCTGCGATTTTTTCTAAAGATAATAAAGGCGTACGAAGTTTGATTTCTTATAGAATTAGATTTATGAAATATATACGGATGTATTTTAATTTGAATAGAACAAGGACTATCATAAAAGAAGTTTTATTCGACTTCGAACTCTTTTGATCTTTATTTTTTCGGAAAGGATAGATTAGAACCTTCTAGAGACTTCCACAAGTTCCTAACTGACTTAGGATTGGGAATAAGATATTTGGACCCTCATATGATCATTGGATCGTAGGTAAGGTGGACCTAGGCTCGGTTTGGGCTTGGTTTAGTATTTTGGCCATAACTTATTCGTTTTAAGTCGGATTAGGGTTTATAATATATCGTTGGAAAGCTCTTTTCAAGCCCCATAAAACTAAACAATAATTGGACTGAGATTATGTACCAAAATAATTTGATTTGGACGTTTTTATGATTTGGACACGAAATGAATGATTTTAAGAACACGAAATAAATGATTTTGGGTTTAAAGACACGAAATGAATAATTTAGCTTAAAACAGTTTAGGTATTGTTAGGGGTAGGGTCAAGGTTTAAGAAGATTTCACGAGATTGTTCAACTCTTTACCGAACTCGTTAATCAAAGACATGAAAAGTAACATGAAAAGTACTCATTACTGGGTTTGGTTTTTGGGGAGACACAATCAGGTGTCTACACAACCGATTAACCATATTCGTTCATCATTGTAACCTAATAACTCAATTAATTACTATATATGTGAAATGACAACACTATATGGTTGGCCATGTTTAAGAAATTATGATTACCGACAAGTAGAGCTGTCAAAAGCTGACCCAACACTACTAGAAATAGGTCGTTTTCCGACGGACCTAAATTCCGTCGGAAAATTCGAACTTTCCGACGGAATTAGGGTTTGTCAGAAAATTCCGTCGGAAAAGGTCCGTGACGACGGAAAATCCCTCGGAAGTCTTGCGACGGAAATTAATTCTCTCGGAACTCTAGGCTTCCGACGTAATATTCCGTCGAAAAGTTAAATTTTCGACGGAATTTAAATCCGTCGGAATTTTCCGACGGAATATTCCCTCGGAAATCCCAAATATTCCGACGGATTATTATTCCGTCGGAAATATTCCGTCGGAAAATTCTAATATAAAAAAAAAAAAACAACACCCACAACTTTGATTTTTTTCTTTTTCTCTTTCTCCTCTCCTCTCCTCTTTCTCTCTCTTCTCCTTCTCTGACCTCCCTCCTTCTCTCAGATTCGCCTCTCTTTCTCTCTCTTCTCCTTCTCCTTCCTCCGTTTCTCTCTCCTCCTTCTCCTTCCTCCGTTTCTCTCTCCTCCGCGCAACCAACACCAAGCACCACCGTCGCTGCGCAACCAATACACTACCACCACCTTCTCAAGGTTTTTCATGTCAAATTCGACCATGAAAACCCTAGATCTAGAGTTTTCATAGTCGAATTTGACCTTTAAAACCCAAATTCAAGCTAATTTAGGGGTTTTGATGGAACTCAAGGTAAGTTGTCGAATTTCTTCATTTTTTTTTTTTGAAATTTCTGGGTTTTTTTCTTTTTAAATTTTCGGGTTTTTTTGGGTCGAATTTCTGGGTTTTTTTTGGGTCGAATTTTTAGGGTTTTTTTGGGTCGAATTGCTCGGTTTTTTTGGGTCGCATTACTTCGTTTTTTTGGGTCGAATTTTTGGGGTTTTTTGGGGTCGAATTGCTCGGTTATTTTGGGTCGCATTACTTCGGTTTTTTAGGTCGACTTTCTAGGGTTTTTTGGGTCGAATTACTTTGTTTTTTTTAAGTGGTTTTCTGCTGTTTTTTTGGGTGATTTCGGTGGTGGTTTGGGAGGGTGTGGAATGGCGAGGTGGGTGGTGGTGGTTTGGGTGGTGGTATTTGGGTGGTTGGGAAGGGATACATGTTAGGGTGGTAAGTGGGTTTTTCGGTTGGACGTGATGGTGGTGGGTGGTGTGGGAAATGGGGTTGGAAGTGGTGGTGGTGGGTGGTGTGGGAAAATGGGTTGGAGGTGGTGGTGGTGGGTGGTGTGGGCTGGTGGCGGGGGTGGATCTAAGTAGGGTAAAGGTTAGGGGTGGGGCTCTTTTTTTTTTTAATTGACTTTTCCGACAGAAACTTCCGTCGGAAATTTCCGTCGGAATATACGTCTTCCGACGGAATACTTTCCCAACTCCGCAGAAATTTCCGTCAGAAAATTGCGACGGAATTTTGTTTAAAGTCAAAAACAGCTCCGACAGAACAGATTCCTTCGGAAAAGTGGCTTCCGACGGGATTTCCCTCGGAAAACGTCGAATTTCCTACAATGTGTTTTGCGACAGACATATTCCGACGGAATTCCGTCGGAAGACCATTTTCCGACGGAATTTCTGATGTTTTCGACGGAATTTTTCCGTCGGAATGAAGCTGTTTTTTTGTAGTGCAACCCGAAAAATTTACCCTAATCCGATTATGGACCGACTTGTTTGAACCTAGAAAAATGGTGACCCAAACTCGATATGATTCAATTGAAACCAACCCTAGACCCGAATTAACCCAAGAATTTGAGACCTGAACCCAAACATGAACCGACCTGGAGATGACCCGACTTGAATATAACCCGTAAATTATTGACCTGAACCGAGATTGACCCAAACCTATTTTAACCCATCAAAACCCAAATTTCACCCGACTTGAATTCAACCCCACCTGTTACTAACTCGAACCGAATTCAACTCGGCTTGTTATATTGACCCGACCCAAAATTTTTAGGAAGATTTAATGTTTAGATCCATAATTTAAGAGTAGAATTCGAACCTGAAATTTGGACCGATTACTCACTCCTTGTTAAAGATAGAAAGTGACAGTGAGAATTTGAGATTTAGAGTGGGAGTCTGGGAAAGGCGAGCAGGCCGAGCAATGATGAATTATAGCCATGGGTTGATCACTAAATTTCAGTATATTAGGAAAGCTACACTCTAATGGCAACATTATAGGATTTTTAAATATAAACTTCTTTTGTTACTTTTGTTACTTTTTATTTTTAGCTAACTAAGTCTGCAAGTATATATTTTTTTTTCTTTTAATAACCCAAGTATTTGAAACCTGAACTCGAACATGACCCGACCTGAATATAATCCATAAATTATTGACCTGAACCGAACCCGGCCTGAACCGAGATTGACCCAAATCTGTTTTGACTCGTCAAAACCCGAATTTAACCTGATCTGTTACTAACCCGACTCAAATTCAACCCAACCTATTATTGACCCGACCTGAACCTGACCCAAACTTGATAGGATGCATGACCCAATGTGACTCGACCCGAACATGACTCTACCCTAACCCGACCCGCATAGGTAATGCTATTAACCCGACCTGAGTTGACCCGACTAAAATCCAACCCAAATACTCGAATTGACAGCTCTACCGACAAGTGATCTAATAACATATAATTTTGTTAATTACAATAAGGTGGCTCAACTTTAATAGATTTATACATTTGTTGAAATTTGTTATCATAAACTTTTAAGATTTTTTTTTCTTTTATATATAGTAGCATTTAAAATTAAATAAAAAACGTAATTTTTATATATAAAAAAGAGATGTTGTTTATAGTACTTTAAGTAGATGAGCTGTAAAAAGTCGACACAATACAAACCTGAGATGAGAAAAACAGGTCAGTGTTAATAGGTTAGGTCCATTTCACAATTGTTAAATGGGTAAACACGACACCACATGTTTAATTCAGTATTAAGTTTCTAACACTAAACTAGAACAACTAACATGTCTAAGAAATATAACTAAAATAAAATATATTTTTTAGCAAGTAAAAAGAAGGGTTCTATGAGCCAAAACCTCTCACATGTCAACTTTATTATGCAAAACATCACAATACAACATGAAATAAAATATAAACAAGCGTGTCAGTATTAAGGATTCTAAACATATTAGTATATATGACATGACATGTTAAGTGTTTTTTTTTTTTTTTTTTTTTTTTTTTTTTTTTTTTTTTTTTTTTTTTTACAACTCATAAAACAGAAAATTAGCCTTTCCTAGCTTTAGTGGCCAAGTTGTGGGATTCAGCAATGATACATATGTTAACTTTCCTAACCATCAAGGAGTTGAGTGAACTAGCTATGCTTTTGATGTTTCTGATGATTGGCTTGATCTCTCGAGCCGCTCCTGAACTCCTGTAGTGTTGGTAAGGCTCTGTACCAAGGCAGTTTAGTCCGTCAGCATGAAGACATTCTTGCTCTTGAGATCATAGCTCATAGGGGCGAGGAGGAAAGCCACCACATCAGCTTGCAGAGGAGTAGCAGCAAGGACTTTGCTATTGTCCTAGATCACTTTCTTGCCTTCGTTGAAGATCACCCAACCTGTGGCTGCTTCCCAGTCTTCTCCATCTTCTCTCCTTATTTTCTTCCAAGCCCCATCAAAGAGTATCTTTATTGAATGGCCTGAAACATGACCAGAGTAGCACCAGCAGATGTTCTAATAAGTTTGAGGTTTCTTGACCCATTTTTCTTCGACACGAACACAAAAACAACCTGTGTCAGCTTTAATTTAGTTGGTTTATTCATAGTCAAAGTCTTCACACTCAGGCTCAAAACGAACAATTCTCTTTTCGTAGTTGGTTCTTGGATCTTAATATTTGTTTATGGCCCCATAAGGTCAAATGGGTTTTTGGATCTTAACTTATTGGGCTAGAGTTTGGCAAAATGTTGGGCTTCTGTATGTGAATAGTCTCTGACTTTGAACTCGCGACTTTGAATGAGCAACTTTGGCCTAAACGATTTAAATTAGACTAGCGTTTTTTAAATAGAGGTTTCCAATATTTGGCTAATTACAATTATTGTCTCTCGGACCTTACATTAATTTTATCATAAAATGATCCATTTAAAGGTTATTTTAACAATTTTTGTGGTAACTTTAATCCCTTTAAGGATAACTTTTAATTATAAAGAGTTTGATTGTATTTTAATATGTAATTTCTAATGAATACATGTTATTAAGGCTAATATGATTAAATCTAATACATTATAAGTGTTTTTAAGGGTAAAATTTATGTTAGGAAAATGATAATTTTTGTAGTATATAGGTGTAACCCTAAATATTTATAGAGTAACGAACTTTAACCCGTCTTTTAATAACTTAATGAAAGTTTGCCTTAATAAAGAATTTGTGATGTCTCTAAGACTCTAAAGTCTAAATGAGGGAATATCTGGCAGTTTGGTTTTCAACTGAAAAGATAACATGTTAACTATTGGAGTGCTGAGGAGGAAGTAAATAGCTTTTTATTACCAACTCTATCAAATTAACAACTAGCAATTCCATACTAAATTACCAAAGCCCTTTCCATATACTTTCGTATTTATATATGTTGCTAATACTAATAGCTAATCACTGCATATAAAACAACTTGCAAGTAGTGAAAACAACAAGTGTGATCAACTATTGCTAATAGGTAATCACTAACTAAGAAACAAGACCTACGGAGTGATAACATTTAAATCATATTAGACCACATTGCTTTTACAAATCAAATTTTTTAAACAAATCAATTCATTAATAAAAAACGGCAATTATAAATGAGATCTAAATTAACAAATACATAAAATTCAATCAAACAAGGGTTTCCTTCATCAAAGCTACGATCGTTAAATAGATCATGCACTGTGGTACATCTCTCGCACATATCGCTGGAATATACAGCCTTTTCGGAGAGACAGTCTAACGATTTATTGTAGTCGTAAGGATGATTTTCATCTTATTCACTTGAACGAATAAGAAAATTCGACAACCGTTGCGATCCCGAACAAATCTTTACCAACGAATTGATAATAGGGCAAAAGATGATTACCTTTTTGATAAACCCTAACATGCCAAAGAACCCTAAACAAAAACAAACAACTAAACTAACAAAAACTAACGACTCCACCATAGGGAGACAATCCACCACAGGTAGACGGACGAACATCTACACTACTCGTGTAGATTTATTGAAACCTAAAATGAAAAACTAAAGAAAATTAAGGGAAAATGTTCGGAAATAGTCTAACTTTTTCAGCCTAAACCGCCAAAATAATTTGGGATTTGTTAAACATCGCCCACAAATTACTACATAAAGCCCACAAAATATACTTGGTTTGACACTTTTGCCCATTTGTGAAATCTTACCAAAAACGAAAAATTATGACATCAAAAAATCAAATTAAAAAAGACACTTGGTTTGACACTTTTGGCCATGTGTGAAATCTTACCAAAAACGAAAAATTCTGACATCGAAAAATCGAATTGAAAAAGACACTTGGTTTGACACTTTTGCCCATTTGTGAAATCTTATCAAAAACGAAAAAATTCTGACATCGAAAAATGTGGAGCCGTACTAGGTCCCCGAGGGAGACCGGAAAGCCGAGGGACGCCGAAGAGTCGTCGTCATCGCAGCAAAACGAGGTAAATCATCGTCGGCGGCGTGAGCATGGACCACCACCGTCATGGTCGGGGCGCCTGGCCAGGACACCGGTGCCATGGTGGTGGTGTCTGGCTAGGACGCCGGCACCGTGGGGGTGGCGCCTGGCCAGGACGCCGGAACCATGGTGGTGGCTTCCAGGCTAGGCGCCACTCCCACGGTGCTGGCGTCCTGGCCAGGCGCCACTCCCACCGTGCCGGCGTCCTGGCCAGGCGCCACTGCCTTTTATATTTGTTTTTTTTTTTAATTTTTTTGTTGTTTGTTTTTTTTTGTTTATAAATTTGATAAATTGAAATTGTTAAAAAAAAAAATGTTTTATTTGAAATTATGTTTTAAATATTTGTTAATAAATTTACTTTATAATTTTGTGTGGAAATTAGATTTTTAATTTTTTTTTTGTTTTTTTTTTTTATAAATTTGAGAAATTTAAATTGTAAAAAAAAATGTATAACTTGAAATTATGTTTTGCATATTTGCTAATAAATTTATTTTGTAATTTTGTATGTGGAAATTAGATTTATGTTAATAATTTACAAAAAAATCAATTATGTTTTAATTTTGTTTGTGTATGAATACTTTTACACATAATTATGTTTTAATTTTGTATGTGTATGAATACTTTTATAAATGATTATGTTTTAATTTTGTATGTGTATCAATACTGTTATACATAATTATGTTTTTAATTTTGTGTTAATTTACGCTTTACATAATTATATGTATTTAAATATAATATCTAATTGATGCAGGACTATGGTGGAGACGAAAATGATTACAGTGGAATATTTGTACATGATGGTCCCTTCGAAGATGCTCAACAAGCGATTGATTGGGCTAAACAGGTTGCAATTACTTCTGGTTTTTGCTTGGTATTAACAAGTCATAAATCTCAACGAGATGGTAGAATGGATCGCATTTTGAGATGCGACCATTATCGCAAAAAAGAAGAAAGAGATTTTAGTACAGCCACTCGGTGTGATACAAAGCGGAAAGGTTGTGGGTGTGAGTTCAGAGTAAAGGTTCGGCAACTAGAGAGTCGTGAAGGTTGGGAAGTGAAGGGTTACTCCAAATGGGGGTATCACAACCATGAGATGATAGTATATGAAGTGGGTCATCGACAGTTGAGCGGCTTAAGTCCTGCTGCAAAACTGGTTGTCAAAGAAATGAGTGATGCTCAAGTGAAGCCTGCTAAAATATTAGCATCTGTGCTAGAGAAATTTCCTGAAGACCAGCCAAACCGAAGACACATCTACAACGTTAGACAGCAACTGAAGTTTGAACGGTCAGAGAGAAGGAACCCTATACAGCAGCTTCTACACCAGGCACAAGCACGTGGTTACCTGTTCTGGTATGATTCTGATGAAGATACAGCGGAGGTGACTCATCTATTCCTTGTGCATCCTGATTGTGCTGATATGATCAAGTCTTGGCCATCTGTGATTTTGATCGATTCAACGTACAAGACAAACAAGTACAGGTTCCCACTGGTTGAGATGATTGGGATGACTCCAACGAACCAGAACTTTCTGATTGGTCATGCAGTCATCAAGGATGAGACGGCTGCGAGTTATTATTGGGTCTTGGAGAAGCTGAGAAACTACATCGGCCCTAATGTTCAGCCATCAGCCATCGTCAGTGATTGTGAGGGAGGTCTCTTTGCCCCCATAGCAAAGCTGTTTCCAGAATCGAAGCACTTATTATGCACATGGCACATCAACAACTGTGTGGAAGTGAAAGCCTACAACCTTTTCAACTAGAATTTGGAAAGTGTAGAGAGATTGATAAATGGTAAGTGGCGGAAGATCCTGCAAGCTACCACAGAGGCAGAGTACGATCGAGCCTTGGCCAACTTCAGGGATTCGTACCAATGGTGTCCGGCACTGATAAACTATGTGATGCAGCAGTGGGTACCTCACAGGGAAAATTTTGTCAAATATTGGACAAACCAAGTACTTCATTTTGGAAACACTACAACATGCAGAGTTGAGAGTGCTCATAGAGCTACGAAGGACTGGACTGATTCTTCCACCGCTGCTTTGGATACACTGTTCGAGAGAATAAACAAGGCAATTGAAACTCAGAAGAACGGCATCAGGAACTCTCAGGAGGACTCTAGGCGGCGACATGGTACGATGTATAGCCATTTCATATTTAAGATTCTACATGGGCGTGTGTCACACTACTGCTTGGGGTTGATTCTGACCGAGCACAACAGGATGAGGGAGTTGGCGGATGAAGTTGATGTTCGGTGTGGATGTGCTATATCAGTAACTCATGGATTACCTTACGCATGCACCATTCACCGCGTAATTACCCAAGATAGGACGTCGTTACACGTTGATCAGGTTCATCCATTCAGGTGGACGCTCATTATTAGTGAGCATGCAGATACGCAGACGGTCGACCGCGAATAGGAGGAGTTGGAGCAGTTTCGTTCGATGTATGACCGAGTGTCCTCCAGTCATCCTTCCATTATTCGTGATGCTACTCACGTACTGCATGACATGTTCAACACGTCCTGCTTAGATCACGAGGAACCTGAAGGGGTCGAGCGACCTAGAGGTCGCCAACGGCGGAACAGGAGTGCGTTTTAGTACATTCGTGGTCGTGGTCGTACATCGTCATCCAGTCGTAGCCAGTCTTCTTCGTCTGTGAATATGCCTGGCACTGGTACAATTGCTTACTTTAATTTACGTTTTATAATGGTTTTAAGTTTACTACTGACTTGTTCACTGTGTTTAATGATATGTTCAACAGGAAGATTTGATATTGACTAGTTTCCATACAAGGATAGGATACCTAACATCATCATGTCATACTTGGACGGCTGGAATGATGTAGTTGGAGATGGTAACTGCGGATTCGGGTCGTGGCTGATGTGTTTCAGATGGGCAAAGACAACTACGGTTTAGTGCGTCAGTTGATGTACAGTGAAATTGCCTCTAACCGAGATGTTTATCGTCATGTGTAACAGGACGACTTGGATAGTGCTCTGCGGCGTATCCGGTGGGGAGGAGGACCTTGCGGTCTAAATCATTATTTCGATGCGCCACTAGATCTCTTTGCCGTTGCAAACATTTACAAGTGCGCAGTAATGCATTTTGGGCTGGGATTGCATAGTCGGGCTTATTATCCTTGTACAACGGTTCTCCCTTGGTCTTCGCGTGAGACTATCACTACACCGGTCAGAGAGCTAGCTATTGCATTTCTTGGGTCGTCATACAAACATTTCATCCGACTGGACCTGTCATCCGATTTTCCTGTCCCACCGATCATACCTCGGTGGTACGACATTTGCGCAGCAAGCGTAGAGGGTTGGGATGCGCTGTATCATGACCGGATCCATCAATGGAACACCCTAGCAGCTTTTTAGTTTTTCATTGGTACACTATTTCTATGTAACCTTATTTTTGCGTTGCTTATTATCCTCGTACTGTACTGTTGACTACATTTATATGTTACGTGCATACTCTCAAATGTTAAAAACTAAAACAATAATTTCAAATGTTAAAAACTAAAACGATAATTTCAAATGTTAAAAACTAAAACGATAATTTCAAATGTCAAAAACCAAAACGATAATTTCAAATGTTAAAAACTAAAACGATAATTTTAAATGTTAAAAACTAAAACGATTGTATTAAATTCTGCAAACTACAAAGATAATGTCCTATTTCACAAACTAATTTGATAATGTAAAAAATGTTCAACAAACAAAATTCCAATAACATCAGTAATCCCTCTTTGCCGCAGACTCCCAATGCGCAAGGGTCTGTTCCAACTCATCAACAGCAGCTCTCCCTGCTGCACTCATGCTGTCCTTCTCCAAGGAGAGTTTTTGTACGCCTTGTATTATCTTTCCCATCCACTACACACAAGAAAAATAAAACATGAAATTGAATAACTATATATAAAACTTTAAAAAAACGCAACAATAAATTTTTGTTTAGACATACCGCATCTACGGCAGTTGGCGGTGGCATATCATGATCATCGGCGTCGTCGCCATATTCGAGGTCTCTAATCAACCTTGGGTGCAAATACCGATTATACCATTCCATGTAGTGCTGGTCACACATGGGAGGCACCCCAGTAGGCGGCCTCTGCAGCTCCGCAGTCCATAAGCGGGCAACCATCGGGAACTGCTCCCACTTGGCAATCATGCTATCCGGCCATTGGACGACGTACTCCTTCGACGACGCAGATCGGACCGCCTTACTCGGCCATGCCGGTGGAGGAGGGACAACTTGGACGAACCCAAGCTGGCGAAGACAGCGCTGGGGCATGTACGCCTCCATGATCTCACGATACTGTATGAGTCCCGTGTAGAGGGTCCTAAGTACCCTATTACTAGGGTTCTGGCCGAAAGGCATCCAGTTCACCTGCACAAAATTTTTTAAATTAGTAAGATTCATATAATAAATGCATAACAGTACAAATTTAGAAAATAATTTGTACACTTTACCTCTGAGGGGGACATCCTGTCAAGCGATAACCGTATCGATCGGAGGCGGTCAACGGACTTCTTCTCCAATCGCGAACTCCACGCACAGGCACGGGGCATCCCATCACTAATAGGAACCGGGTCACGGTGTGGTCGAAATGCAGGAAAATACTCGTATATCTAGGTCTGCAATAAAGTCAGACATCCAGTGATACCTGTCGCGTCAGCCCGACTCGAAAATCCTAGTTGGAGATACAGATACGCCAACATAGCCGACCCCCAAGAAAACTGGCCTACACTGTCAGGCTCACACGCATCAACTATGTCGTGTGGCCTGAGCTTGTTTCCGCTCTTATCCGGAAACAAGGTACACCCGAGGAGAAGAAAAACATAAGCAGCCAACTGTGCGTCGTGCGTCCTACGTGCACCGGGGTGCAAACAACGCTGCAAGACGGATGCAATCTTCACACCGCCGTGGTCCCAAACACCAAGCGCCCCAGTGTATAGCGCAGTCCTGTCCACCGCCAACAGCTCCGCCAACAAATCTGCCTGATCTGCATCAGTCACAACAGAAAGACGTTTACCCTCTGCGCGAATCCCAAGAATGGCCTCGACGTCATGCAACATGATCGTCATCTCACCGAATGGAAGGTGGAAAGAGTTCGTATCCGGCTGCCATCGCTCAACGAAAGCCGTGATCAACGTCCAGTCAATCTTATCGTGCATGGTGGCAGGAAGGTGATTCACCCCAGTGTCCTCCAGTCGCTCGAACATCTCGCTCTCCACCGGCCAAGACTCAGCCCATCTGCTCAAAACGGTACAAGTCTTTTCCCAGGTTTAGCATTTCAAAATGCCCGTCACCAAACCCCTCTCCTGGTCCTCCCAGATACAAGTAGCTATGTGTCCTAGAAAGCTAGGAATCACACTCCCGTCTATAGGCCCCCCAGGCACCTCACCCTTAACCACCCAAAAATCATTAACGGCCCTCGACCATTTTCTGCTTGCCCTAGACACGGTGGACGCAGATAATGTGCCAGATCTACTAACAAACCTACCATCCCTACCCTTACGCACATCTACCCTATGCGTCTCATACATGTCATCTAGCCTCTGAATGGACCGTAATCATCATATGGTCCACTCCCGTCGTCCACATCCTCGTATGCGCCCTCCTCCTCCTCCTCCTCATCATCATCATCATCATCTTCATCCTCATCCCGATGGTGAACCCGTTCTCTACGAGCCGAGGCCGAAATACCACGGGATCTAAGATGTCTGGGCCCCGAGCTCTCCATCGAGTAGTTTCCACTTCTAATAAGGTCTAGATTCTTCCCGCACCATGGCGAAAATGCGACACCTTCAAAAAATTAATCAATGTACACACAAAAAAAAAAATTATAACAAAAATAACTACCAAAAACCAAATCAAATAAACTAAAAAAATACTAGCAAAGTAACCTGAAAAAGAAACTAACAGAACACTTAAAATAAATTAAAGAATAAAATATACACAAACAAAGAAAAAAAAAACCAACACATACAAAATATATATAAACATAAAAGAAAAATTTTAAAAAATAAACTAAACGAAAACATTATCAACTAAACAGAAAAACGTACTAACAGAAAACAAACATTATCAACTAAACAGAAAAACGTACTAACAGAAAACAAACATTATCAACTAAACAGAAAAACGTACTAACAGAAAACAAACATTATCAACTAACAAATACAAAAAAAAAATGTACAAAACAAACATACAAAGAAATGTAAAAGAAGTATAAACGTAAAAAAAATACAACAAAATTGAAAAAAATTTATACAAATAAACAACAAAATATACAAAAAAAAAAAAAAAAAAAAAAAAAAAAATCTGATTTTTTAAAAAAAAACACTTAAAAAAACATAAAACAAAAACAAAATTTTAATTTTAAAAAAAAAAAACTAAAAAAAACAAAAAACAAAAATCAAAATAAAAATAATGATTTTCATAAACATAAACAAAATAAAAATACTCTGATTTTAAAAAAAAAAAAAAAAAAAAAAACTTAAAAAAACAAAAAAAAAAAAAAAAAAAAAAAAAAAACTCTAATTTAAAAAAAATTACTTTAAAAAACAAAAAAAAATTCTGATAAAAAAAAAAAAAAAAAAAAAAAAAAAAAAAAAAACTGATTTTCAAAAAAAACAAAAAAATTAAAAAAAAAAAAACAAAAACAAACCGGTCGCATGAGGAGGACGCCACGCCGGTGATGGCGGTGCTAGATCCAGACGCCAGAGCCGTGGCGGCGTCGTCCTACCTAGACGCCTGAGCCGTGGTTTCGACGTCTGCACCTGGCGCCACCACCACCGGCGTGGCATCCTCCCCAGGCGCCCTGCCTTGCCACGACAGTTTTTTTTTTTTTTTTTGGAAAAAACCAACCTTTCCACCGTGAGACCTCCTTCCCTCCGCCATCGCCGCCGCTAATTCCTTACCTTGCCGCCTCGACATTGCCGTACTTTGAAATTTTTTTTTTTAAAAAAACATAGAATGAAATTGAGTGAGATTTTTTTTTTTGGTGATGAGAGAGTGTGTCTTTTTTTTTGGTGAAGGGCAATATTGTCAATTCAATGGAATTTTGTGAGATTTAGTTGGTAAATTGTAGGCGATGTTTAGCAATCCACAAAAATTTGAAAACCCTAGAAGAGAGAAAGAGAGGATGTGAGAAAAGGAGAGGAGAGAATTTTTTTATTTTTTATTTTTAGTCCTGCTTTTACAAATCAAATTAAATCACTTTGTTCTTGCAATAAATTTTAACCTACTATAGTTGTTTCATATACAAATAGGTTTACTATTTTACAATTCTACAGCTTTATAGCTCGTAAATCAGAGAAGAACTACTACCTTTGTTAATTTTTAGTTGCAGCAAAGAGATATTTAATACCTCAAAAAATACATCCATATATTGCAACTAAAATTAATGGAGGTAGTACAAAATTACAAATAATACACTCTAATTTTTGACAAGTCTACTAGAAGAACTATATTTTTATACTTCCTCCATTTTTTTACTTGACTTGTTTCTTTTATTACGCTAGTCAATACAAAACTTTGACTATCAATAACTTTAATTATTCATAAGTAAAAATTATAAAAGTTACGGATTATATATTATGATAGTACTTATTGTGACGAATTTTAAAAAATCCTACATGAATATGTTTTTCCTTACATATTATTTACAAAAGACGGTCAAAGAAGATGTGGTGAATAGTGGAAAAGTTATAGCAGGTCAAATAAAAAAGAACGAATGAAATAAGAAAGAAGAAAAACATTTTAAAAAATCGTATGTACCGTATATCTGATATACAGTTACCTTAAAATGAAAAAAAGTTACCCTGCAATGAATGAAAGTTACTCAGTACATATAAGTTATCCTAATATAAATAAAAGTTACTTTACTGACAAAAATTACCCAAAAAGTCTAAAAGTTATCCTAGAATCAATAAAAGTTATTTTAATATATATAGTAATAAAAAAAATTTAAGAAAGAATCCCCTTCTCCAGAAACGACATAAAAATCAAAATTGATGACCGTATTTTTCAAAACTGTAAACGGTGGACCTTCCCTTTGTTTCAACAACACCCAAACTTGTCAAATCCTTCATTCCTAGGAATCCCATAATTTCCCTTGTTTTCCATCATTTCCTTTTTTTTCTTATTCCCAAAAACAGAGTCTGGTTTCCTGTTTCCGCCGCCTACATCAAACCAAACCCACTTTAACCCCTTCTTTAATTAATCAAATTCCCCCATTTTAGCTCACTGATTACTCTCCAACTGCCTAATTATATTTTCTTCCACTCTTCCAAACACTAAAACATCATTCCTCAAAAACCTTCAATCATTCCCTTAAACTTGTTTTAATGGATAACGGAGCCTTACCAATCACACCCCTCCAACCTGGTGCAGGTACACTAGGCCGGCACCTCGGGCGCCGGCTAGTTCAAATAGGCGTGAGAGACGTCTTCTCAGTTCCCGGCGATTTCAACTTAACTTTATTAGATCATCTAGTCGATGAGCCAGAACTGAACTTGATCGGGTGCTGCAATGAGCTCAACGCAGGGTATGCTGCTGATGGGTATGCGCGAGCGAAAGGTGTTGGCGCGTGTGTTGTCACGTTCACTGTTGGCGGGCTTAGTGTGCTTAACGCCATTGCTGGAGCTAACAGTGAGAATTTACCTGTGATTTGTATTGTTGGTGGGCCCAATTCTAATGATTATGGGTCTAATAGGATTTTGCATCATACTATTGGGTTGCCTGATTTTACTCAGGAATTGCGTTGCTTTCAGACTGTCACTTGTTTTCAGGTATATATTCCCTTCATTTTGTTACCTTCTTCATTTACCATCCTGATTTTTAGTAATTATGAAAGCATTAAATAATAAGTATGCAGCCTTTCAAAAAAAAATAAAAATAATACGAGTAATAAGTATGCAGTATTTCTAAAATTGGTATGATCCAGAGAATTTAGGAGAAGTCCTAAGAAATGGCCGCTATATATTTTGAAACTGAAAGTATAGCAAAATTGTTGATATACTAAATGCATAAAATACCAGAAATTGGTTTCATCCATATTCTAAGTTCTCACTTTTACTAGAGGTGCAAGCAACAAAGTGTTCACTCACTTGGTAAGTTTCTTATTTCAGATCCTGAAAGTCTAGGTTCGAATTCTACCGAAAACGGTGAGGGTTGAAGTCTGGTCAAGGTCTTCTTTACCAATTAAAATTTTCTTTTTTACTAGAAGCGCAATTGTATTTTGTTAATCCCTTATTCTCTATCTCTGGATCTCATTTTAAAGCAAAAATACTCACATGTATGCTTCTCTTTTTTTTCACATTTTCTTGCTTTGCGTAGCTACATCAACTATGTCTCAAGAAAACGAAAGAGTTTATTTTTCTAATGATACTAATAAATATGTAAATAGTATAATAATTATTATATCATTGTGAGATATACAAGTACTAATAGGACATGTACTGAGTACTCTAACGGTCATTAAAGATATTTTTAGGATTATAATGACATTTATTGGGTATCACTGTGTTAATGGTATATTAGATATTATACCACAGTGACATATAATAGTACCTATAAATATACAAAGAGTATTTTGTTGTTGAGGTACTTTGGCAAATGTTTGGGTAAGTTTCATCTTTCATTCGCTTTTAGTTAACCAACTCAAAGTAACGCAGTATGCATCTTTTTATTAAATTATTGGAAATGGGAACAAAATGTTACCTGCATGCTGCAATTTTTTTGGTTGGGAGTGCTCTGTTGCTCATGTTTGATGTATAATGTGTTGATCATATAAACATAATAGGCGGTGGTGAACAACTTGGATGATGCACATGAGCTGATAGACACTGCAATTTCGACTGCTTTAAAGGAAAGTAAGCCAGTTTACATAAGCATAGGCTGTAATCTGCCTGGAATTCCTCATCCAACTTTTGCTAGGGATCCTGTTCCATACTTCCTTGCACCACAGTATGCATTTTCATAATGATTTTCTCCCCTGTATATTTTAGATAAAACTAGAATGCGTAAATTCTATGTTCTGTTTCTGGTTTATGACACTGACTTTGCAATGCAGCATGAGCAATCAGTTAGGCTTGGAAGCTGCAGTGGAAGCAACAGCCGAGTTTCTAAACAAGGCCGTGAAACCTGTTATAATTGGCGGACCCAAACTTAGAGTGGCAAAGGCGCAAAAGGCATTTGTAGAACTTGCAGATGCATGTGGTTACCCTATAGCAGTCATGCCATCAGGTAAAGGGCTGGTGCCTGAACACCTTCCCCACTTTATCGGCACATACTGGGGTGCTGTCAGTACTAACTATGTTGGTGAAGTGGTCGAATCAGCTGATGCTTATGTATTCGTGGGTCCTATTTTCAATGATTATAGTTCAGTTGGGTATTCCCTGTTGATCAAGAAAGAAAAAATGATCTTAGTGCAGCCTAACCGCGTGACTATTGCTAATGGTCCCTCATATGGATGGGTTTTCATGGATGACTTCTTAAGTGCATTGGCAAAGAAACTTAAGAGAAACACCACAGCCATGGAAAACTATCGACGGATATATACCCCTCCAGGCATGCCTCTAAAGTGTGGGAAGGATGAACCTCTCAGAGTCAATGTTCTCTTCAAGCATATACAGGCAAGCCATATTCTTCAATTTATTCACACAACATTCATTGCATTCTTGGTGTTTTTCAATTTATGCACACAACATTCTTGCCTTTAATGATTATAGCTCAGTTGGGTAATCCCTGCTATCAACATTCGTTGAAATCAAGGATCATTCAGCTATATTCAATTCTTTTGGCATGCTTTTCTATATCCTTGCTGGACCCATACATAATAAGTAATTTTATTAAATTGTTATTTGACATTGGTAAGGTTATGAAAACAGGCTATGATTGATGGAAATACTGCAGTGATTGCAGAAACTGGAGACTCATGGTTCAATTGTCAAAAGCTCCGGCTTCCAGAAGGCTGTGGGTAAGTTGAAACACCTGGAAAACATTAAGTCTTTATTGAAATTATTTCTGTAACTTTTATGTAATTCATGCTTGTACAAAAATGAGTTGGATCCCATTGTGACCTAAGTACCTACCATGGTGTACATGTCATTCATGATGTTTTGTTTCCAGCCAATGGGTTTGGGCTAGAATGTACCCAAGCATGCTTTTTGACGTTTTGTGGTTATGTGTGAATGTTGTGAAGTCTGAACATGTATTATTCACGCCTGAAACTGTGGATGTGCGCTCAATATATGCAGGTTTGAATTTCAGATGCAATATGGGTCAATCGGTTGGTCTGTTGGTGCTACATTGGGATATGCTCAAGCTGCCAAAGACAAGCGAGTTGTTGCTTTCATTGGTGACGGGAGTTTTCAGGTCAGCTGCTAATCAAAACTTACCCCTTTGGCAAATGTAACTTCTTTATGAATCTCATGCTCAGTTCAGCATATTGAAACTGCTATTCAGTCTGCCATCCTAACAATTTAAAGTACAGTTATTATGTTTGGTGAAATATGATAGAGTGTGGAAAACTGACAGCTTCTTTCTATCTTATTAGGTCACTGCTCAAGATGTTTCAACAATGATTCGGTGTGGACAAAAGACAATTATATTTCTCATCAACAATGGCGGATATACAATTGAAGTCGAGATCCATGATGGACCCTACAATGTGATTAAGAACTGGAACTATACAGGCTTTATTAAGGCTATCCATAACGGCCAAGGAAATTGTTGGACCGCAAAGGTAATTTACCACTAATAGAAACTTGTTTGAATTCTGCATCTCCTTCTAGTTATATTTTCTTCGACTTTTATGGTTGATGCATGTTTTCACTCGTGTTCATTAGCTCAACTGAGACCTTAATGAGTATGACCAATTCAGTTTTTTGGCCACTTAGAGAAATGTAGAATCATGTGTAGTTTTAAAAGCAATTGTCAATCAATTATCTTTTCTAAAATATCAATCATTTGGTGCATAATTTCTCAATTATCAAACGGCTAATAACAAAAATGTGGCTTAGCAAATGATTTAAGAAATTCTTCATCTCGTCAAGTGTTAATTTTGTTGTTGTGAACAATTATAAAATGAAGGTCCAAACAGAGGAACAACTGATTGATGCAATAGCAGCTGCCACGGGTGAATATAAGGACTCTCTTTGTTTTATCGAAATCCTTGTGCACAAAGACGATACCAGCAAAGAACTGTTGGAATGGGGATCTCGCGTTGCCTCTGCGAACAGTCGGCCTCCAAATCCTCAGTAGTGATTTTGTAGTCCTTTCATCAAGCTTATCAACTGTTGTAGCTATCTGTGGTGGCTTTGAATAAAGGCTGTACTAAACAATGACAGATTTTGTATGGTTTGTATATAAATAAATGTTTTCGTCCTGTGATATATGTATATTGTTGATTGACTGATAATCTACCAATCTGAGAGGATAAATAAATTGTTGGTCCTAGTTTAATGCTTTGTTCTTTTAAGCTTAAACAGAATAGCCCAACTTTGATTTAAAATGAGCTACCCTACTCCTACTTGACATGAAAATAAACAAGAAACATACTCAACTATGGCCCAACTCCAATAAACCCGCATCACATTAGTCATTACCCAATTCAAATAATTCAATTTAGACTTAAATTATAAACTCCATTTTGCCATCTAACAAATCGACCTAAGGTCCTAAGACACCTTATGTGAAAATGAACATGACAGAATTAAAATTGATAGAATTTTTTACCATTAAGTTACTTAATAGTCTTCTCGATTTGAAACATCGTAACTTGCATTGTAATTGTTTTATACATGAGATATCGGAAAATATATGTGTGATATATTTTCCGTAGATATCATTAACAGAATAATAAATTTAGGTTTATTTTATGTTAAGATATTATTTAGAGAATATATATTTAAAATTTATGGTTATGCTAGTATATCCTTAAAATGACATGATTTTGTACCTTGAAACGACAGGACAAGCATATTGGTTTCCTTGTACCTTGAGACGACAGGACATTATACCTTGAAACGAAAGGGCAAGCATTAAAAAAAAATATGAAGTCGACATCAACAGAGTAGTGCATCTCGATCAACTTCAACAAAGTGAAGAATTGAAGTCGATCGATTTCAACAAAGTGAAGAATTTCTAATCGCAACGTTCATGTTACTGCGGTTACGATTGCAGGAGGGTGTTAAAGATATGAGATATCGGAAAATATATGTGTGATATATTTTCTGTAGATATCATTAAGAGAATAATATAATTAGGTTTATTTTATGTTAACATATTCTTTAGAGAATATATTTTTAAGATTTATGGTTATGCTAGTATATCTTTTAGAAAGATTATTTCCTATCTTATAAGCTTAGGTTTTGTATATACTCAACCTATCGATGAATAATAAGGAAGTAATACGAACCCATACAATTATACTCTTTCACCCTAACTTGTATCACCGGATATAAGAAATTTACTTGATTATCTTTACATCAAAACATTTGTCACCCGATTATAACCCGAATTGACGTTAACCAATTAAAGTACGTATTAATCACACAATTATGATCCAAACCGAATTGACACAAACCAACCTTGATTCGAGCAATCCGTTGCCCACCCTCTATAATGCATGATATTCATTCACAATTCATATATCCGTCAATTTAAAACAGGTTAGTAAATCAAGCAATTCCCAACAACTTTCCATGTGGGAGGGCAATCACCCCATCTAAATTCCACATCCTCAAGAATCATATTCCATTTTCCAAACTAACACCTTTAAACAACTAATAAATGCAACACTACCTCTTTACATATACACCAACCAACTATACCCATCAAAAATTTAATTCTTTACCCATAAAAAAAATCAATTATTTCTTCATACTTTAAACTCCTCTAGGCTCTATATAAATCCTTTTAAACCCCATTATTCCTTATAACCCCAAAGTTCTAAACCTTCCAATTATTATTTTATTTTTTTTAGTCCCGAGAGAAAACTGTCCTAACCTCAGTACATTTTTACAAATTTCCAAAAATGTCAGCTCAGTTCATAGAAAAACACCGCGAAAACGCGGAAATATACACCGGTTCAGACCTATGCAAGCAAAAATCAATAGAGCTTTTACTCGAAATCAACATGCCTAATGGTCTACTACCCATGGATGATATTGAGGAAGTTGGGTATAATCGTACGACCGGGTTCGTGTGGCTAATCCAAAAGAAACCGATCCAACACCGGTTCGAAAAGATCGGTAAACAAGTATCATATGATACTCATGTTACGGCTTTTGTTGAGAATCGTCGGATGAAGAAACTTCATGGAGTTAAAGCTAAGGAGCTCTTAATTTGGATCACTCTTAATGAAATTTATATTGATGATCCTAATTCTGGTAAAATTACCTTTGGTACCCCTACTGGTATTTCCCGCTCTTACCCAATTTCTGCTTTTGAGGTGGAAGAAGAGAAGAAATGAAAGGATTTTTCAAGGGGTAATTTTGGGATTTCAACTTGCTTAATGTCAACTTACTCTTAATCATGGAGATTTAGCTATGTTTTTAATTTGATCTTGCCCTACTAAACCATTATCTATGCTTTTAATGATTAAGTACTAAGAATATGTTTACTTTTCTCTACTAGTATTAAGTTGTGTGTTATTATATAGTATACCAAAGCGGAAGCTACTAATGCAAGTTTTACGTTTTATAATATTTTTATGTGATTATATTATAATAAATGTATTCTCCGTATGATAATTGTTGTTATAAGGCATTTTGTACGAGTATAATTGTTGTTCATTATTAATCTTATGTTGTTGTAAGATATTTTATTAATTGACTAAAAACTCTACAGAAGTTAATAATAAGAATTAAAGGTCCAATAATAAGTGGCTAATGACATTAGGAATCAATTAAGTATATTTTCTGAAAGTCGAAATATATTGTTCAGTATTCATTATTCTTCACCCACTTGCGAAGTGTTGTGATCACAGCATAAGTACATTATACAATTATCTTTATTCCTTCCCCAATTAAGACCAAAATATACCTACACATACCAATTAGGACAATTTGGTAAGCACGGCATACATTTTTTTCTTCATCCTACAATTATCGTTAAAGTGTTAGAATTAAAAAGAGATCCAGCTTTAAAGTGTTAGATTCAAAAAGAGATTTGTAACTTTTTATTAGTATTTTTAATATGACATACACCTTTTACTAGCCAAGCAAGCTAGGTGGACGTGTAGCCGTGTAGGTCGAATTTCCTTAATTTGGAAGGAACAAGCTAACAATTTTCTCACAAAAGGAGAAGTTTGAAGATTAATTCCAAATAATGAATCTTGTGCCCACGTAAAATTGACCTAAAGAAAATATACAGATTATAACGTTTGTGACTAATAACAACCATCCTTGTAGTCATCATGCATTTCTTAAGGTATAAATAAATGACATATTTGTGCAATAAAAACAGCTTCAACTACCAACAAGACTCACTTATCTCATATTTATTTTGTACTCGTATAATTAATGATTTTCACAAACTCTTATATGTGGCTTGTCACACGGTGTAGCCAGCCATCATGGGGTTTACTTCATTAGTATGTGTTATAGGGGTTACTTACTTACTTTGTCAGTGTTATAGAGGTTACTTGGTCAATGTTATAGAGATTACTTTGTTTTCTTTTACAATCAGCCACACGGTGTGACCAGCCGCACACAAGACGGGCTAGATAATTTTTACACCTACATATTTTCTTAAAAAATTTCACATAGAAACTTGCATAAATATCCCATGTCCACCTTTATAATTCCAATATAATTTTTTAATTTTTCTAAATTTATTTATTGTCTTGTCTTTATTTTTTTTTTTAATTACTTCTTATTTTTGAATGAAAGTGTCTTGTCTTTATTTACTTCCCTTTATAACCATTGTTGTGGTTTCCTTATTATGGATATTATTGTATACGACTATGTCAAAAATATCATTAAATTGTTATCTTTTGTTGGTATAAAATTGAATAATTTGCAATCATTATTGATTTGCACTCCATCCATTTTTTTAAATGCAATAATTTAATTTCACGGAGTTTAGAAGACATTTTATTTAAATTTCTTTTTTTTTTTAAAAAAGAAAATTAATTCATTAATGGAAGAGTCATACAACATCTACAATATAAATCAAAACTAGCAAATACAATACAAACTGAATCGAATAATATTCTTATTTGACAAAACTACGACTGTTGTTATCTAGATCTGACATTTCTAAATGCCCTCTTTCACACCGCTGTTTGATACAGCTTTTCACGAGGGGGTCTTTCGATCTATTGTAGCTTTAATTTGGAATCGAACACCATTCGGTACAATTGATTGTAGATGTAGAATTAACCTCCATGGCAACACATCACAACTCCTCATCAACAAATCAATTTTTCGTACGAAATTAAAGAACATAGCCCCAAAACTCTCAAAAAGAGAGAAAAATTAACTCGATATACGGGTAGAAATAACCCGATATAAGGGTAGAAAAACTCTCAAATAGAGAGAGTACAATTATTGTGAGCATAAAGTAAAAAACTAGTAAGAAACTAAGAGATTAGGGGCTTACCATCAACCAAAAGGTTGGTGGTAGCCCCTAGAAACAAGAATTTTTTTTTTTAGGGTTTTTGAGGAGGAAGAGAATAAGAGGAGAGGCGGAGTGGAAGGGTTTATTTAACTTTCTTTATAACAAAATATATGTGAAGTGATACGTATTGTGAGGAGGGTGTGCCCGTCGTTGGGAATCCTTCTCCTCTATGTCCATGGCCCTTTAAAAGCCTAGGACTTTACACCGTTTTAAAGCGTGTTAGGATTGAATTCCTGACTGTTTGGGGGACCTTGAATTAGAGTTGATTCTATCATTATGCTTTTTTGTAAGTAACTAGTAAGGAGTCGCCAATGAGTTTTAGGAAAACTCATAAACCTCGTTCATGTCTTTCTCCCGATTAGAGTTCAAGGGATATTTTAGCATGAATCATAAGTTTACCCATGCCCAAATTGGACTACGTGTACCAGGAATGAGTTTGGGAGCGAGAGTACTTAAATAATGTTCCTTTTAGGGAGGAATCGCTATTCTAGCCCAAGTGCGGCCTCTACTAGCTCTTTCTTTTTCACAATTTCATTACCAAACAATATATGCAACGTGATACCTAAAACTAAGTTAGTTGATTTTAGTTACACACATTAATCACGTAGGAATTACATCGCAAAAGTCGTTATTCTTATTTATTCAAATTCGTGAAAGAACAAAAAGTAAACAAGATTCGCCTTAGCTTAAGTGATAAATCAATCAATTAATTATTCAAATTCTAGTCTTGATTAACGAAAGAATACTATGTGAATTGATTGATTAAACTTTGTTTAGAGTGATTAAACAACACTAATTAGTTGATTAAAAGTTGTTTAAACAAGAAAAGAAAAGGTGATTTATCTAAGTGCTCGGGATTTTACCACTTTTCCTTATTAGATCTTCGTTTAGAACACTTATGGACTCCTTCTTGTTCAGGAACCTCCACCGTAAGAACAAATGATTAAAATGGGTGAGTGTTTAGGACAAGGAGAATGATTAGTGCATAAGATCACAAGGTTTTTGCTGACTTTTGGTTAATTTCTGTCTATTCAAAGCTTCGTATTACACCTCAATTTATAGGGAATGGGTAAATTTAGGGTTTTTAACATTCTGCCGCAGCAGATGGCACGCGCATCTCAAAAGGTCGCACGCGGCTGCTACGCGCAAGTGGTTGAGTTGCGCTGCTGAGGGTTACACAACCTATTGTCTTGCGCGTGGCTTCATGGTAAGATTTGATTTAGTATTTTTATAATATTCTGAATCTTCTGCGAGCGCACCACTGGAGGTTGCGCTTGACGTCACGCGCAACCTTGTGGGTTGTGCGTGCCAGGCCAGCGCAACTCCTTAAGTTGCGCTCGGTTTTTCCTGCGGCAGCCTCGGATTTTAACCTAGGCACCTCTAAATTCGTCCAAATTAGGTTTAATCTTTTGATATTAGGCCTAATTACTGATCGGGCTTAGTTTTAGTTAGCTTTGGTTCATTTCGTATTGGGTCAAGCTAGTTGTTATATGTGTTTAAGCCTTAATCAACAATCCATAAGTATTTCTTCATGTTGATCCAACACAAAGATGGGTTTTATTTATCGTCATAGCACTTTCGATCGAGACAGGGGACCAAAAGTAGATGTCGACACATACCAGTTATTTTTTTCACCTAATTTGAACTTATTTGATCTTATCTTATCTTATCTAAACTTATCTCGACTTACTTGAGCTTTTTAGAATTTATCTAAACTTTTTTTTTAGAGAGCTACAAGGGCGAGTGATGAGAATCGATATTAGAATCACCTAGAAACGGGAGGGGAGCTCTGATTTATCTAAACTTATTAGACCTTATTAAAACTTATTTTTTGTTATAATTTGGAATTGAGTATCTCTTATTAGAACTTAGTTTACCTGAACTTATTAATCTAAAAAAAGTGAAAATAACGTAAACAAAACAGACCCTTAGTAGAGTGTGTTGGGGAATTATAAAAAGGAGAAATCGGATTAATAGTTTCTTTTATTTTTAAATTATTAAATAAGGGAAAATAGAGTTTTTAAAAGTAAGAAATAGAAAAATTTGTCAAAAATAAGTCACCTTTGTGCGGTTAGCTTAAAATAAGCCAACCTTTATATTAACTCAAAATAAGTCAACCTTTATAAGATATCTTCCCATACTTGATGGTTTTGGAGGTAACTGGTTGTTTAGCTTAACTATGCCACGTGTCTTAATATGATTGGTTTGTTTTAATTTTATTTATTAAAATTAAAATTTTAAATTTTTTTAAAACAAACATTCCTTCCTTCACTCCCTAGTTCCCCCAGCTGCTAAACAACCCGCACCCTCACGCAAGGGTTGGTGGGAAGAGAAGAGTCAGTCGACGTTTAAGGAAAAGGGAAAGGAAGGGGTTGGGGTGGGGAGGGTTGGCGAGAGGGCAGAGAAAGAAATGGATCAAGGGTTGGGGAGGTGGCTCGTGCGGTGGTCGATGGGGGTAGGGGTGGGGGCTGGTCAGTAGAGGGGCGGGTTTTTTTAAAAAAAATTAATTAAATTAATAGTTTTTAATTTAAAAATTAAATAAAGTGACTTGTTTGGTAGGTTGTAGGTCATTTGACCTATTTATATAAAAAAAAATAATAAAAAATAAAAAATGAAAAAAAAACCCTTTAAAAGGGAACTTATTATTAGTTAAACGAAAAGTTGGCTCATTTTGAACAAATCGCACAAAGATTAGCTTATTCTTGACAAATTTTCCTAAGAAATATGAGAGGAAGAAAATAACTAAAATAAGGTGGGGATCATGAGTGGGGGATATATATATATATTATTAAAAAAAAAAAGTGTAGATGACATCCATTTTAGAATTGTTGTACAAAAATAGGAGGAAGTATATATGTTAATTAGTTAATATATAGTACCTAATCATAGTTAAATGTGTGTCCAGTCATATACGTACTTTATCAATTATTATATTCCATAATATAATTTACACGGTCAAACTTTTCACTACACCTTCCAATGTGTGAGTTTAACCATATTGATACATGGACTTTAACATTAATGTACTTCCTCCGAAACTTTTTATTTGCAACATATACCAAATATGGCCGGGAAACTACATTTAATATGCAACAAATTAAAACCTTTTTAGTAATTTTTTTAATGAAAAAATTACCAAAATAACTTTACTTAAATTTAATTAATACATTAAATATAATTAACCTAACTTAATTCATCCCCAAAACCCTAACCCACATTCTCTTTGCATTTCTCATTCCGAGCCACCACATCAAACACCAGTACCACCTTTTTTTTCTCTCTCTCCTCCCTTTTAGCCACCATTCCCCTACTTTATCCCTTTTCTTCTTCTTATGTCACAACCACCACACCACATTTCTACCACCTATTTTCTCTCTCCGGCCTTCCTCATAATTAAACACCGACACACTTTCTTCATTCAACCTTGGTCGTCAATGTTTGCCGGCAAGTCATCACCACCCTCTCTCCCACAATCACACTTACATCGCCGGAATTCCACTACACCACCGTAAAATTCATTGCCGCCCAAATCCATTGATCAAACGACTTCAAACACTCCAAAGTCGAAGAATCCCCTATGAGATTCACCGCGCTTTTCTGTAATCTCTCGCCACCTCTACTTCCTCCCACGCCGCTTTCTCTTAGAATTTATATATGTTAATTAGTGATATTCTAAGATATATTTATGGTAATTTGATATTTTCTAGGATTAGGAAAGTTTACATATGGTAGAGTTTTGTTTAGGCTATCTTTTGTAGGCTATAAATACTAGCCAAGATAAACAATATTGTACAATTCAAGCTATTATCTCATAAATATTTTATATGGTATCAAAGCCAGTTTAGATCTTGGGAGCATTAACTAAAAATTCCAATATTCTTTACAATAACTATATTTTCTTAAAATGTATAATTATCCTAAATAATATCATAATATATATAAGATCTATATGGAATATATATCACAATAGTATATTTTCCTATATTCTTAACGATAAGTCTTATATAAAGCAAAGCGGACTTACGTTAATTTTATTGTAAGACGATCAATTTTGAGGGTAACTTTAATAATTTTTATGTTTAGTAACTTTAATCCCTTAAAGGGTACTCCCTTCGTATTTTATTACTTACTCCACTTTCCTTTTGCGGCCATATTTTATTACGTGATCCATTCCTTTTTTGGAAACTTTTAACAATATTTTTCCTCCCTACTAGTCCCCTTATATCATATTTTAATATTTCTCATATTCTCTCCTCCCCACTTATACCCACTTTTGCTTTTTAAGATTTTTTATTCTTCAACCAACCCTTCTTCCATGTTTATTTGTTACTTTCTACTATATTCCTCCTAAAACTCCGCGCATGGAGAAATGTAGCAAATAATAATAAAATACGGAGGGAGTAACTTTTAATTTGTAACGAGATTGATTTTATTTTAATGTACGTATAATTTCTAATGGATACATGATATGAAGGTTAATATGATTAATCTAACACGCGAAGTTATAAGTATTTTTTAAGGATAAAATTAATGTTAGGATAATGGTAAATATAGTTGTATATAAGGGTAACTTAAAATAATTTTAGAGTAATTCTAATCCATCTTAGGCCCTGTTTTAGTTCACCTTAAAAAAAATTAGTAAAAATAATTTCAGTTCGCTAAAAATAAGTTTAGTTTAGTGAAATCAAGTTAATTTCGATAAAAATTAATTAATTTTAGTTCAGTAATAAATTTCAGTTCAGTAAAAATAATTTAAGTTAAGCAAAAATAATTTCAGTTAAGTAAAAATAATTTTAGTTTAGCAAAATTAAGGTGAAGTGAACGAGGCCTTACAATTGGTAAAATATTAGTGATCCTTACCAAATTAAAAAGTGTTGCAATTATTATGAAACAAATGTGAAAAAATGAGCATTTTCCCTAAATATTGTCGGGAAAAGACCCCTTATATATCATCTTTTTTTCATGAGTTCCCACATTACCGTCCACGTAAGCATATAACAGAAAACCGATTTTTTTTTTTTTTTTTTTTTTTTGCCAGTTCAGTTGAAAACCGCCAATTGAAGTAGCGGTTTATATAAAAAAAAACCGCCACTTGAAGTAGAGGTTTCTATAACTGGAAACTGCCATGTTAGGAAATAAACTAAACTTACCAAATACCAACGAGATTTGTTAGGGAAAAGATATGATGTATATTTTATTTATTTCTATCTTTTATGTTTTCCTAGTTTGATGAGGATTATAATTAAGAAACTAGATAGATTTTATAAATATAATCAATGTAGGATTATTTAGGCTTGGGGAGCAAGTAAATATCCTAATTGATGTGGGATTCTAGGTTAGCCTATATAAGAGAGTTTAGACTTACTAGAAAATTATGATGGTTGAATTGATAATTTATTGAGGAGGAAAATCATCAAGAGGGTTATTGTCTTATTTTGTAGGAACTTAATAAAACATTATTTTGGTTTGAGGGGAGGAAATCTAAATTTTCTCATAAAAACTTGTCTCTTTTATTATTGTGTTTTTGCTATTTATTTTACATTGTGTTTGAGGCTGAGTTCTCAAATCGTTCCATTGCTCACATCTGTTATAACACGCCACTTGAAGTACCGATTTTCGATCTGTTACAGAAACTGCCACTTGAAGTGGCTGTTTAACTGTAATTCTTTTTTTTTTTATTTTTAAAAGTTTGCATTTTGCAAAGCAGCCTACATTACCTGTAAGAGTCCATTTATACCTGCAGAACCTTCAATTTGAACCTACAAAAGCAACCAAATCACATAACAAATCTCATCAACAAATCCAGCATAATAATAAATTATCAATTCCATTGCTGGTTGGCTCGCCAAATTAAGAATATAAAAATGGTGTAATTGGCTTACCAAATTAATCCCTACCTTTTAAAAAGTATGAGATAACTCTTGTAAGTAGTGTTTAGACAATGATACCCTCTAAAACATTTATTTACTTATTTTCCTTTATTAATGTTAATTGTCATTTCTTTTGAACTCGTAAGAATAGTATGCAAACATTTATACCCCTAAAAATATTTATTTACATGTTTTCCCTCATTAATAATATCAACAACTAAATTTGTGATTTAAGGCCAAATCAAAAGAGCTCCCCCGACATGACAAGTTATAGCGGGCGCATCGCGTACGTTAGCTACCCTAATAATTAAAAAGGTTGAACACAAATTTACAGTACTTGCATGTGATCAAATACATATGCTTCTGTTGGTAAATTGAACAAAAATTCATTTAGGAATTGATATTACTAGAAAATTTAGGGGAATTGATATTTATTTGATATCAGTACATGTCAATTCAAATAAGTAAATTGATAATAACATTAGAATTAACAAGTTAATTGGGAAAAAAAAGAAATTAGGGCATAAGATAAACAAACCCTTACCAAGAAACAAAAAGCAGCATCGATGGAGGTTCAAGTGATGGGGCTGGCGGGGCAGCCTCCACCAAGTTATTCTGGCGACTCAGAGCAGCTATGAGGGAGGTTCGGCGCTCCAGCAGGGTTACGACGCTTGACCACAGTCGAGTAGCGCTCTTTTTTTTTTTTTTTCCTTGTTTGACAGATTGGTTTTTGGGTAATTAAAAAAGTTAACTGCCACTTCAAGTAGCGGTGTAAGTAGCGGTTTACGCAAGAAACCCGCTAATTCAGGGTTCGTTTGACATCGTTGTGGTTTTTTTTTTTTTGGTTTTTTGTTTTACAAAATCATATGATTATGTCATATTTTGAATGAAAAATTAGTTAAACTTATTAAAATCCTAATAATTTTATGAACTGACAATAGAAAAGTGGAAACACCTTTTCCTTGTTTCCTGCTATTGGTTTTTGTTTTTTTTTTTTTTAAAAAAAAAAAACTGAAAACAAAAAATGATGCCAAACAAGTAGCGATTTTCTGTAAAAACCGTAATAATAAAACACTTGCTCGAACCAGTGACGTGGACAGTAATGAGGGAATTAAAGAAAAGGACGCGATATATATGGAATTGAGTCTTTTCCCAACATTATTTTGGAAAAGGGCTCAAAAAAATGTGGCTATTATTATGAAACAGGAGTATAGAGAAATTAGGGGTCGTTTGGTTGGATCAATTGGAATGGGTTGGAATAGAGTTAGAATCCATTCCATCTAATTCTTTGTTTGGTTGAAGTTTATAGTAATAGAATCTCATACCCAAAGGGTTCTAACTCCCCCATACCTATGAAATCTCAAACCCACCCCTTCCCTCTAAGATTTTAATTAAGGATATAATCCATTCCAACAATAAAACCAAACAATTTTAAACTATTACGTGTTTTTAGATTTCATACTAATCCATTCCAACTTGATGAACCAACCACCCGCTTAATGTCGTTTTTTATATTTTTTTTTAAAAATAAACTTTTTTGGAGCTTTCACTTTTAAGCTGCACTCTCTTCTCCATTGAAGCGCGTACTCTGAGCTTTCTCTTCTCCATTGAAGCAGCTTCTTAGGTAAGATTTTATTTATTTATAATCATTATATATCAATTTCACAATCTATGGTTTATCGTTAATTTATAAATCAGTATAGTCAATTTAGGGTTCTTGTTAGTTCCATTATTGAATTATTGGACTGTTGGTTATAATTACTGAAGTTATGCAAGATTATAACCATTGATTTTGTTGCTAGAATTTCTCTTTTAGCATTTTAGGTTGATCTTATGCAGAGAAATTTTTAATTGTGATTTTTGGAGCCTAATTTGATGATTGAGTCAAATTTAATTGCTAATGTGTTGTTGATTGTTTTTGAGAAATGTTGTTTTGCTTCATCATTACAATTTGTCCACATTTTGTTGGAGTCGTTGTATTGTGAGTTGTCCGACATAAGAGATGATGAGAGATTACCAACTTAAAAGCGCGATTAGTCAATCCCTTCCCACAGCTAATCGGTTTTAGGATGGAACATCAGTTAGGCTTATAAGGGGTCTGATTCTGTTTCTTGATGGATGCGGCCTAGGTCCATTTTATGAAGTTGAAAGATTTTCCATTGCACACTTTTTTTTTCTTTTCTTGTTTTTGCATAATCCTCTGACTATATAGTGTCCTGTACGTAGGTTACTTTTCTTTAGTTCATTTTTGTTTCCCTGATTAATAGTTAATATGGCTGTTTAGCATATTGGAATTTTCCGTGGTGATATGATTTTTGCTAATTCTTAGGAAGATGGTTTGTCCATCAAAATTTGATTCAAGCTGCAAAAATTAGGAAAAATAAAAATTAGAAGTCAACCTGTGAAAAGCATGAGCAAAAGCTCTTAAAAGTCAAGATAAAAGGGTCGAAAGTTTACTCGTTTGACCTCAGGCGTTTAAGACAGGGACTAGTATGTCGTTTTTTTTTTTTTGTTTGTTTCTTCAGGTAACTCAAGTAATCGAGTACTTGAGTGAGTACTTTGATGTTCTTTATTTTATAGTTGAAGTGAGATTGTTGCTTACTTTGTAGATAGGCTTGAGATTTCGTTAGCTCCTTTGTCTTCCTATATGTTGTAGATTTTCTAACTTCTACCATTATAGGCTGAATGTGCTTTCAATATTTACTCCATTAAAGAAGTTTTTGGATGTTCTCAGAAGTCTTTGCAGGTTAGCTATTGGGTTGTGTCATTATGTGACAATGTATGTTACAATAGTCAGATTTGTCTTTAGTTGTATGCTATTAGTGTGTTTAGAGAATAGTGACTTATCCGTAATTGAACCTAGTAAAAGAAAGATATTGGGAAGGCATCATTCACCATAGCATGCCAAAACGTTGAGTTTGCTTGCTTTGCTACAAAAAATACTAGGCTTTTATAGTGTTCTACCACAAAAAGAACACTCTTCTTCTGTAGGTCTAATCCCATTTTAGGCGGGTGTACAATTATACACCTCTGTTGGAGGAATGCTTTTAAGACAATATCCAGACTCTGCATCAAGAATTTTTATATATTTCTCTTGAATCGAGTGTGAAAATATCAATCTGTGAGTCATTAGGGCTATGGAGGCCACCTATCCTTAAGTTTGGTAGAAGACTGTTCTGTTTCTTAAGGATCTCAGAATCATGGTTCATCATTAGCCAGGGGCTATTATCAAGCTGACACAATTATTAATGTAGATATAGTGGTTCATATAGTTATCAAACTACAATTGCTTACTTTATTTATAATGGGGGTGGAAAGTTCATTATTATTTGGTTTTGAATTATAGTGGACCAATATAGAATGACTTATCAAACATCTGCACTTATTTTTTGTAAAGTAGCTGATTGTTGTTGCTTTGAGGTCCAAGGTCTAATGCAAGCCTTACCATTGTCAGTGATCTTAAACCCTTTTATCCACTTAAGTTTGAAGTCATTTCAAAGGCATTTAGATATTTTGTTGCTGGTGTTGATTTGTGGTCGTTACCCGTAATTGAGCTTTATTTTTGTATGATTGTTGCTGATAACCTTCTTAGATACTCTTTGGCAAAGAGAAAGTTTATCTGTTTTATATATTACTTCCTCTGTTTGACAAATATTACAACAAATTCTTATTTGCACATGTTTTCTCTCTTTCTCTCTCATCATCACATGGGTCTCTACCTTTATTCCTCTTTATCTCTCTCTTCTTCTTAAAATTTGTGCCCCCTCCCCCGGTTGCAATATTTGTGGAATAGAGAAAGTATTTGTTTATCTACTTTTGACTGGTGTGCTTAACTCAGAAAACATCCAATAGATGCCTTGGTGCTTCTATTACTTGTATACACTGGAATAATTGATCATGGTGTTCATGGCTCTGTTGAAAATGTGATCTAATTTCTAAATTGAAATACATTCAATAAATTTCACATTTGAAAATCAAATGTAGCTGAAAGCATGTAGTTTATTGCCTGGTGTTTTGTTAAAGATTTGTTTTTGTTTTTTGAATGTTACTGTGATTTTTCTGACTTATCAGGTCATAGTGAGTCCGGGTTATGGTGTAAGATGAGAAATGCCAAAGTAATTCAAATTAGATCTCTATGCTTCTCAGCTTTGCATGTGCCGAAATTCCACTCTTCCAGCTCTTATACTGCACCAACAGCTGCCTGCTTTTCAAATTCAACTTCAGTTTTTCTTTCAACCACTATTCAGCAGTTCATTAATTCAGATTCACCTTCACATGGCTTAAAGATTCATAGCCATATTCTAAAAGCTGGTTACAAATTGAATAAGAACATTTCTATCAAACTCCTCATCCTTCATTTGAAATCTGGCTTTGTGAATTATGCAAGGCAGTTGCTTATAGAAATGCCTGATCCATCACTCTCTGCTTATAATTATTTGCTTAATGCTTATGTGAAGCATGGCAAAGCTCTGGAAACTTTTGATTTAGTCCGTCAGATGTGCAATTCTGATGAAAAGCCTGACAGCTTTACACATTCATTGATACTAAAAGCTTGGGCTTCTATACCCGTTCCCGTATTTTTTATCTGCGACATAGGAAGACAAGTGCATGCTCGGATTCTAAAATATGATGGTATAGCGGATGATGTTCTTCTTGCTACCTTAATAGATATGTATGTCAAATCTGAAAGGCTTGGTTATGCAAGGTGTGTGTTTGATTCAATGTTAGTGAAGAATGCCATATGTTCTACTTCATTGATATCTGGCTACTTAAAAAGTGGTAACATGGAGGATGCAGAGTTACTGTTTCAAAAGATAGTTGACAAAGATGTTGTGGTCTTTAATGCTATGATTGAAGGTTATAGTAAATCAACTGATACAGCAAAGAAATCGGTTGAAATTTTCATTGATATGCTGAGACAAGGTTATTTACCTACACTTTCCACTTTCGCGAGTCTTATTGGAGCATGCTCTCAGTTGACGTCAGTTGAAATTGGTCAACAAGTACAGAGTTACCTGGTGAAAACTAAGTATTTTATTAACGTGAAGATTGGGAGTGCTCTAATAGATATGTTTTCAAAATGTGGGAGAACTGATGATGCTCGTCAAGTATTTGATTCCATGCCTGAAAAGAATATATTTTCGTGGACATCCATGATTGATGGGTATGGAAAAAATGGGAAACCCTATGAAGTGATTGAAATGTTCAGTAATTTGCGAGCGAAGAATCAAATAAAACCAAATTATGTTACATTTTTGTGTGCTATCTCGGCATGCACATATGCTGGGTTTGTAGACAAAGGTTGGGAGATCTTTGAAAGCATGGAGAGGGACTATTCATTAAAGCCTCAGATGGAACACTATGCTTGCATGGTGGACCTTTTAGGGCGCTCTGGGAATATAGAGCAGGCATGGGAATTTGTGATGAGAATGCCCGAAAAACCTAATTCTGACGTTTGGGCTGCTTTGCTCAGCTCATGTAAAATGCATAACAAACTAGAGATGGCAAGTATAGCAGCAGATGAGCTTTTTAATTTGGGTGCTAATGATAGGCCAGGTTCATACATTGCCTTATCTGACTCACTGGCTGCTGCTGGAAAGTGGGACTCTGCAAATAATGTTAGGGAACTGATGAAGCAGAGAGGAATATTAAAAGATACAGGCTTGAGTTGGACAGGAGGAGATGATGGTCTGAAATGGTTTCATGTTGGTCTAAGGTGAAGGTGAACAGCTGAAATGGATATTGACATCATATGAAGAGCCTCATGTTTTTTAAGCTGGCAACAAATCAGCTTACTTGCATTTGCATGATTATTCAGATAATCAATCGCCTTTGGGGTTTTTCTGCATCAGAATTACTTTTGCCAAGCACAGAGCATTCAACATTTCTAGTTATACAGACCCTTTTTTTAAATGACTTTCGGCTCTGGCAAACACATACTGGGACATTACTCTGCAAGATCCAAAAATGTGTAAGGTCTGTTCATTTGCTACAACAAAGCTTCCAGTTGAAGGGCTTGCTCACTCCAGAAAATGCATCACCTATTGATGTATGCTGTTGGAAAGAAGAATGGGTAAGTTCTGGTCTTTACATAATATATTTTCTTCCAAATTATAATCTTAATGAATCAATTGTGTAGATTGGTTTTCTCCATCACAAATGAGTGCAAAAGGTAGAAAACTAGATAAACCACTAAAATAAGTACTTTAATTAATAGTTGTACTATTGTCCAATTGGATGATTGTTAAATAATTCCCTAAACTTGAATGGGTTCTTTCATTAGTTCATTTATGCTGACATGTTACTATCTTAATCAACGAACCTGAAAAGACTTGTTTATGCTTTATATGTTATTTTATATTTGATTTATGTTAATTCTAGTAGATTTTTCTTGTGTGTTATCTTAGCGTGCAGATATGCTGTATTTGTAGACAAAGGTTGGGAGATCTTTGAAATCATGGAGAGGGACTATTCATTGAAGCTTCAGGTGGAGCACTATGTTTGTATGGCTGATCTTTTGTGGCACTTTGGAAACATAGAGCAAATGTGGAATTTTGTTATGAGAATACCAAAAAAAACTATTTCAACTTTTCTAGTGTCTGGGCTGGTTTGCTCAGTTCATGCAAACTGCTTTGCTAAAATGGGAAGTATAGCGGATTAGCTGGATGAATTTTTTAAACTGTGTATTGATTGAAGGATTGGCTCACACATTGCCCTATTAGACTCATTGGCTGCTGCTGGAAAATGGACTCTGTAACTGAAATTTGGGTTCATACTAACTGATGAAGCATTGGATCGAGTGAAAGAGTGGAAGAGTGGGACCATGGAGGGGTTAAACGAGGGAGAGGGAGACCGAAAATAACTTGGTTGGAAGGAGTTAGGAAGGATATGAAGTGTATGGATTTGATTTTTTTTTTTTTTTATTATTGTATTTTACCCCTACTACAACAATAAAAAAAAAATGACTTGGTTGAAAGGAGTTAGGAAGGCTATGAAGTGTACGAAATTGTGTGAGTTAGAAAGGAGCTAGATGATTTGTTGTAGCAAAATTTTTTTTTATTTTTTTTGTATTTTACCACCTACTACATCCTAGAAAGTGAAATTTTCCCACCAAATTGCCCAAGCCCTAATATATGACGTCATTGACCTTCTTCTCCCTCGATTCTCAAGTTCAAATGTTTTTTTTTCAACATATATTAAAATTAGGTTGGGAAAAATCAAATAGTAGTTGATTTAACATCATTCAAGCTCACACAAAGATAATCAAGTCACTAAACATTATCAATTATAATTTGTTGTTCTTTCTTTAGGTCCCAAATTTGGGAAATTTTTCAAATTGAGATAATTTTCTAAAATAAGCATTATTTACTCTATATGAACCAAAATATATGCTCAATTTAGGATTATAACTCTTAATTTAGAAAACCAATTAAATTTTAAAATCCCAAAATACATATGAACCCTAATTCTTCGTAATAATAATTAGTACTAATTTATGAACAATAATATCAATTTTGATACTAATTGAAGACATAATACATGAAATCGATGCAAACTAGTCCTAATTTCGTAAATTAATCACTAAATAACAAAGCCCCAATTTTGATTTAAAATCCTAAATGATGAACACCATCTAATAATTACCCTCAATTTCGTAAATTAGGTACCTAACTTTGTGGTTTGTTTGTATAATTTATTTTACAATTAAAAAATTGAAGAACATAGGGTAGGTTCAAGAAAAAAATCAAAAAAATCTATCGGTGGGCCCCCCAATGACGTCATATAGGAGACTTGGGGCTATCTAGTGGGAAAATTTCAAGTTTTTGGAAATAGTAGGTGGTAAAATACAATAAAAATAATTTGTTGGTGGTTATTACTAAAACGGCAACAATAGTATGTGGATATTTCCAAAAAATCCTTAAGAAAATAAAGTGTTTTATAAAGAGGTTTCTAGCTATTTTTTTTATTAGCACCCTGAATTACATCACACGTGTGCCCCGCATGTAGAGGAGACATTTTAAAGGGAGTATAACATTGCATTTGCTGGTGTATAAGAAGGGGCATTTATGTAATTTTTTATATGGATGAATAAATTTATTTCCGAAATTTAGAGTAGTATCATTGGATTATCAAATAATACCACGTGGTACTTTATTTTCATATAGTGGTACCACTGAAAATCCAGTGGTATTATGTAAGCTTTCATTGGAACAATTAGCATGAGGGTCTTATCACGTGATGGCAATTTGACCCAAAAAAAAGGTGGGGTCCACCTATATACCTCTCTCTTCTTTTCTCTCTTTACCATGTGTTTGTAGAATATTTTAATTATGTATTTGCGTATTTGCAAATACATAACAATCCTAAAATAAAAATTGTAAATTCAGTGGAGACCATTTAAAAAGGAAAAGGTGAGTAAATTAACAATAATTAGCTTTACAATATACAATATAATATAATTAACAATTGCGTATTTGCAATGCACGGGTTGTTTATAGATATACAATATATTTTTTTTTTAAATATGGTTTTATTGGAAAATAAATAGTTTTTAAAGGAGAAGAAGGGGTGAAAATTAAACGTAATTGTAGAAGATATTAAGTTGGGGAAAAGTGAACCAAACAACATTCATAGTTTCATACATGTATTGAATAAAAGCTAGTTTTTTTTTTTTTTTTTTTTTTTTTTTAGTTTTATTTTTTATTTATTTATTTTTTAATATGAGAAAGGGGATTTAAAAAAGAAAAGATTCAATAAAGTAACATGTGACATTGGTGAAAAATAAAGTTTATATATGACATAATGGACATGATGGTTTATGTTTTTAAATACTAAGTATAGATTTAAAAATTGACATTCATACAAGCTAATGGAAACCAAATCTTGCAAACATCAAGCTTAGTAACAGTACATACAATAAAGCATTTAAAAAAAAAAAAAAACCACAAAGTTGATAGATTTAATTATTTTTGGCATATAGAGAGCCACAACGGCAGGTGATGAGAATCAATTATAGGATCCCCTGAAACCGGGAGAAAAGCTCTATCCAATTGAGCTGTACCTCACTCTCGACAATTGTTGATAGATGGTAGTTCACCTTATTCATCATACACAAGAAAGTTTATTTATTAAATAATTATGTTAGCATACATAATTAATATTTAAATATAGTTGCAATAATATAATTTGCAGTTTGACCAGGTCCCTTAAAATTCCAAGAAGGAAGCAATTTAATCCATATGTGAGAGCTCATAAGCAAGGGCCAGCCGTCGGAATAAAATTTAATGTCATCCAGGTTAGGCGGCTCTTTACCACCGGACCCAAATATGACATCAAGCAATGCACAGTTGCTGCAGCGAAGAAAAAACCAACCACAGCGTCGACAACAAAGCCAGCCATTGACACTACCAAAATGCCAGACTTCATGGTTGCTGTCGTTACGGTTGCTTGAACAGCCACTTGTGGCGCAAAGGAGCTAGCCTCCTTTAGGGTATTCTTCAGCAATGACTCAAGCTTGAACTCATTTGTGTAAATGTCCCAAGCCGTCATGGCAGCAACCTTCGACAGTGACTTGATCACGCTAAATGATATGCTTCTCCCTCTCTTCCTACGCATTGATTCCCAGTTGAATGCTGGGATCTTTGCGCGTCCTGACTCCTTGATAATGCTATTGTACACCTGTTTGGTACATCATGTTGCCCTTGTTTGATTTGTATTCTTTTATAGGGTTTACAAAAAGCACTAATTATGTGATAAGACTAACCTCAAGCTTTTGTTCTTCTTCCAAAACCTCAAATTCATCTTTATTTCCAAGTCTGTTCTTGTGTCTGCATGCCATGAAGATTGAAGAATAATATCAAGGTTAAATGTTACAAAATGGTATTCTCTCTATTTTTAAATACTTGTTCCATTTCTTTTAGGCACGTATGCCAATGCTATCAATAGTATCTTTAATTATCAATAAGTATAAATTCTAACAATTAAAAATTAATAATCTATTAATTGAAACGATTCCAGCAAGTACCCACAAGACTATTTTTTTCTTATGTATAAATCACAAACATTAGTCAAAGTAAGACAAATGAATAGTGCAAAAAGTTGAATGGAGCAAGTATTTAAAAACGGAGAAAGTAACAATGTTAGCATATACACCGTACTAATTATTCATAGAGACGCTTGAAATTATAGGGATGGCGCTCTGCACGCACCTGTTGATAAGGTCAGGGAACTACTGAACGCCCTCGTGCATAAGATACAATGTATACTCCCTCGATCGTGAGCGGGCAGTGGCACTTTGAAAACTATTAGCATATTCCCACATAGCCTTCTTGTAAAATGGCACTTCTTCAGATAAATGTTCAATATTGTTCACATCATCAAGTTGAGCAACGAGGTCGTCAAGGTGCTCCTTAAGGCTCTCAACTTACGAACTTTGCAAACAGCTATTCCTAACACACTGCAGGCTCATGTTGTCATGTTGACACCATAGTTCATATACTCCTGGACATCATCTAAGGTGATTTCCGCCGCCTTGGCTACTCCCTCATGCTTTTTCCGCAGTTCATTGCTGATATCTAGTATTTTAACCACATTGTTATAAGCACCATTCACTTCTTGTAGGAACTTGACCTGATCAACTGCAGATTGGATGTCTCGCATTAGTGGCACTTCTTGGTTCCTCACCCGTAGTGCAAGCGTCCGTAATTTCCCCTCCACCATTATCAATAGGTCGCCTATTTCTTATGGCACAGTCTAACTAATCTTATAAGAAGAAACAAAGTACCAAGATTGAAATTCATTATTACGAATTATAATTACGGATTTATCATATCCATAAACTATCATTGACTCGTGGCACAGAATTTGAGGAATAAATTAGAAAAGGTAAATGGACAAAGTTTTCAAAATAAATACCTATAAGAGGGAAGATAAGAATATTACGAGTAAGTGTTTAAATGATCTAAGGCTTTCAAACTGAAAAAGAAGTAGAGGTGTATAAATGCTTTAAAAAAATTTATCCTTACGCCTTTACCTTCTCTAATTATTCCTCAAAGTGGGCGCATCAAGGCAATTTTGTGAGTAATAAATACCGGCGGAATATACTATACTCCATATATGTTTACAGCTTCTACAAAGCAGTGATAGATAAAGAGGGAAGGCTGGGATGTGCATTGGGATAATTACGAATGACAAGTACTACGAGTCCGTTTCCTTTCTTAAGGGCTAAATCTAAGGGCTCTTAAAGAAATCGTTGGAACTAAAAATGGCTTTGGGCTGGCTGGGTTGAACTGTGAGTATGGCCCATAATAGGGTTGTCTAGGCCTGGCCCACAACCAGTGGACTGGTTTAGCTCGGGCTCAAATTTTGAAAAGTAAGGCCCAAGCTCGGAAAGTGTCCATGTGCGGATGTGCCTTGTGGGATGGGTTGGGCTGATCCATACTAATTTATTAGACAAAATAAACTTCCATGTTAACTGTCACCAACAATTTATAGGTATTAAAACAACAACAACAACAAAAAAAAAAAAAAAAAAAAAAAAAAAAGCCCAGAAGCACCGCAAATTCTTAGCTACACACTTGTGTAGCTAAGCTAGCTGCAACAGTCATATATATGAACATATAATACTTCAAAAACCATTGGATGAAAACCATAAGTACTTTCATTATTATTAGTTCCATTAGTCTTGTGTTATCAAGCAATGAAAGAACCGTTCATTCAAATTTCTGGAAATTTTATGTTTAAAATTACTGTAGTTATTGAAAGGGTGTAACACATACTCTATGGGTATGATAAATTCTACCTTTCCAATTCGATTTAAATTTCTTAAGTATATTTTTATTCTCCTTCAATTGAAATAAAGTACAAAAGATGATCACTTTTGGTTTGTCTTAGAGGTGATCAAGATGGGCTAAACCCAATTTTGGGCTAAAACATAAATTTTTGTAAAGACATTTAATTTCTAATTTTGGATATGAATTTTAAGGATATTTAGTTGACAATTTTTGGCCCAGTTCAAAAATGCCCGAAAAATTTAGCTCTCCCAACTCAAATTCAACCTAGACAACATTATATATGGCCCACTAATTTACCTTTTTTTTTTTTTTTTAGTGCCCACTAATTTACCTTTTTTCCCTACCTTTTTTTAAAAAATTTGAAATAACTCTAATAAATAGTGTTTAGGCAATTTATACCATTTAAAATGTTTATTTACTTATTTGTCCTCATTAATTTTAATTTCCTTTTATTTAGTTCTCAAAAATAGTGTGTGGACATTTATACTCAAAAATTATCTGGTAACATATTCCTCGTCATTAATGCTCCTTACATAAGGCCAAACCGATGAGTTTCCCGCAACGACTAGATATGACACGCGCATCGCACACATTAGCCACCATAGTAATAAAAAATTATTGCACCAACCCACCCACACGATATCCTACCTATTTTATGTATATCATTAAAATTTATCCCACCAATCTATAAAATTAATCCTTCACATTTTTCCTTGAATTTTGTGGAATAGGAAGCGTTTTAGATGTTAACAGTGGAATTAATCATATGCAATTGTACAAGTTATGTCAATTTCATGGCTTGTTTATACGGAGTAATTATATTACCCGATAAGGAAATATCGGAGATGAGATTTTGGGAGGTTTCGTTATAGTCGTCCTATGTGAATCGTCTTTCAGTTTGCCAATGTATTTTCTTTGTTGTGATTGGTGTAGACACCTGATTGTGTCTCCCCAAAAAACCAAACTCAGTGATGAGTATATTTCACGTCTTTAATTAATGAATTCGGTAAAGAGTTAAAGAGTCTTGTGAAGTTTCATTAAGACTTGACCATATTCTAACTTTTCCTAAAAGTTTTAATCAAAAATCATTTATTTCGTGATTTTAAACCAAAATCATTCATTTCGTGTCCAATCTTAAAAACGTTCAAACTAGATTATTTTGGTCCATAATCCTGGTCCAATTATTGCTTAGTTAGATGGGGTTTGAAAAGAGCTTTCCAACGACATATTATAAGCCCAAATCGGACTTAAAACGAACAAGTTATGGCTAAAATACTAAACCAAGCCCAAACCGAGCCTAGGTCCACCTTACCTACGACCCAATGATCATATGAGGATCCAAATATCTTATTCCTAATCCTAAATCAATTAGGACTCTTTTAGAAGTTTCTAGAAGGTTCTAGTTTATCCTTTCCGAAAAGATACACTACTAGAAATAGGCCGTTTTCCGACGGAATTGTTCCGACGAACTTAAATTCCGTTGGAAAATTTGAATTTTCCTACGGAATATGGTTCTGTTAGAAGAGTCCGTCGGAAAAGCTAAGTTGTGACGGAAAATCCCTCAAAAATATTTCGACGGATTTTTTTTCCCTCGGAATTTACTGATTCCGACGGAATATTCCCTCGGAAAATTTCTTCCTACGGAAATTTCCGTCGGAAGCTGTAAATTCCGAGGGAAAATAAATCCCTCGGATATAAATTTCCGACGGAATTTTACCCTATTCCGACGGAATTTTATTAAAAAAAAAAAAAACCTAAATCTAAAAACACGGAACTCACATAACACCCCCCTAATTCTCTTTCTTTCCTATTCTATCTCCATGCCCCTCTTCTTCTTCTCTCTCCTCTCTCCTCTCTTCTTTCTCTTTCTTTCCCTCTCCTCTGCATGTCTGCCTCTTCTTTCCCTTTAATTTCTCATCCCTCCTTCTTCTCTTCTCATCCCTCCTTCTTCCCCCTTTCTCTTTCTTCTCGATCTCCTTATCACTCCTCTTTGCAACACCACCACCATTACAACAACCACCATCCGCAACAACCGCCAAGAAGAACACCACCGCAACAACCACCGGCTACATCAACGCAGCGCAAGAACACTACCACCGCAATAACCTCCGACAACACCAGCACCGAAAACAGATCTATATTTAATTTTGGTTAGAATTAGATCTAGTTTTATTTTGTTCAAATTTTCAATGTATAACTTTTTGTTTTTGAAATAATTGTATATTTAAGTTAAATTTTTGCTAAATTTCGAATTGTTAAATTTCAATGTATATTTTTGTTAAATTTCGAATTGTGTTGATTTTAGATCTATTTATTTAATTTTTAATTTCTGTTTTTTATTTTATGTTATGAATTTTGTTTAATTTTTTTTTTCACGGGTTAGGGGTTTTTTTGGTGGGTGGTGAGGTGGGTTCGGGTTGGTGGGTTATGATGGGGTAAACCGGATTATTGGCGACGGTGGGTTAAGGGTGTGGTTAGGCGTGGTGGTTAGGTAGTGGTGGGTTAAGGGTGTGGTTAGACGTGGTGGTTAAGGCGGTGGTGAGTTAAGGGTGTGGTTAGGCGTGGTGGGTTAGGGTTTCGGTTAGAGGGTTTTGGTGAATTATGGTGTGGTGGGTTAAGGTGGTGGATCTGGTGGGTTAGGGTTAGGTGGGTTAAGGTGTGGTGGGTTAAGGTGGTGGATCTGGTGGGTTAGGGTTAGGTGGGTTAAGGTGGTGGGTTAAGATGGTAGTTGACGGTGGTGGGCCTGGTGGGTGAGGGCGAGGTAGGTTTTTTCCTTTTTTTTTTATTTTTTTTTTCCGGCAGGTTCCGACGGAAAATCCATCGGAAATTTCCGACGGATTTGATTCCGTCGGAAGTTTCCGACGGACTATTCCATCGGAAGGTAAAGTATAACGACGGAAACAGTTCCGTCGGAACTTTGCGATGGAATTTCCATTTAAGTCAAACTTGACTCCGACAACCATAAATCCGTCGGAAATTCCGTCGGAATGGACCTTTCCGACGGAATTTCCCTCGGAATATCGCGAAATTCCTACAAAAGGTAATGTGACGATGCCTTCCGACGGAATTCCGTCGAAAATGGGCATTTTTGACGGAATTTCAGGGTTTTTCGACGGATTTTTTCCGTCGTTGATTGGCTGTTTTCTAGTAGTGATAAAGATCAAAAGAGTTCGAAGCCGAATAATTTTTTTTTGATAGTCCTTATCTTTATCAAATTAAAAGACGTACCGATATATTTTGTTAACCCAATTATATTGGAAACCAAATTCCGTACAGCTGTTTATCTTTAGAAATCATTGCCGGACGACGGTACCAATGCGTCGCGATAGTCCCCTCGCGCCGCAATAGGTCTATCGCGCCGCGGTGAAACCTGTTATTATTCCGATTCAAATTATGATCTTTTCTGATCGGCTGACTCTCTTTTTTCCTTATAAATAGAGGTCGTTTTCCCAGTTTTGAAATCAGCTAGAACCATCAATCATAAGCTATAACCACCTAGCTCCAATGATCATCAATCCTTATCAATCATCCATCTTCTTAGCCTAAACACATCCTTGATACATCTAAACAATACCTCTTTTGCGAGTTTCGAATACTTCAAACCATAATCGACGTTGCCTTCGACTTCGACATGAAAGGTTGATAATTATGAGGGTTTGGTCCCAAATCTATATTTCAATTCATATTTGATTTATTTACTTTATTGATTTAATTTTCTTGAAGTGTACTAACGTGTATATTGTTTTAATAGCAAGAAGGTTGAGGCATCAAAGTGAGTAATTTAATCACCCTTATTATTATTCTTTGATTTTGGAGTAGAAATCATGTTTACAATATTATGTTAATTCCTAGTATCATGATTAGGATGTTATTCTGATTTCTAGTATCATGTTTAGGACGTTGATTATGATTTCTAGTATCATGTTTGGGATAAAGCTTTGATTTTATTATTAGTGACATGCTAGGATTTGTTATTAATCCGTTTAGTGTCACGCCTAGGATCTTACTATTAATGTTGTTTTGATGATGTTGTTTTGATGATGATTGTTTTATTAATCATACGTTGCTTGATTATTCATGATTTATTGTTATTGCTTGATCACGCCTTTTTTTGCAGGTTTAAAGGGAATTTGTACTTGAAATCACGCCTAATAAGATAATTAATAATTTGAGTTAGGCTAATATGATTTTAATTCAAGTGATCATTAATAATAAATTTGATTATGTATTAATAATCAACCAACGTAGATTAAACAGGTTTAAGATTAACTTGATGTATGTATGTTGATCGAAAAGCGCACATGAATATCGTAAGAATTAAGTAGAGGCCTATTTAGGGCGGGTTCAATCTCTTTTAGGTTGGGTTCATACCATTATCCCCGAACATCCAGTCATGGTTCCGGACCACTATGGAGTTAGCGATCTCCGTGATTGTGAATGAGGTGTAACCTTCACACCCGTGAACGGTTTACAAGCTCCTAAAACTTGTTGGCGACTCTTTTATCTCTAGCTTCTTTTCCTGGTCTTGTTTGAGTCAAATTACATGTTTAGTAACATGGTCATGACATGAGTATTGTAAATATCACTTACACTCACGAGTCATTGCACACTTGGTACATACTTTCTTCACACCATGACCATGTCTTAGGTCTATGCATGAGTCATCCTTTCCGTCATTCGAGTTGAGGGTCCTTCTCATTCCGGATGTTTCCATGTTTTCCCCACAAATACACCCTTTCCTTCTACATCACATTTCATACATTACATACCTTACCATGAATACACTAACCTTCTTGAACACTTTCCACATTCCACATTCCACATACTTTTCTCTTTCATGCTTCCCCATACATATCATTCTCCTCATACACTATGATCTTTCCCATCTATGCATGTTGAATCGAGTTTGAGTCATGTGATTGACAAGAAACATCCATAGTTTCCTTTTCTACAACCTTTGGTCAAGGAAAACATAATGTACGAGGCGGACTTCAACAACAAGATTTCACGATTCTTTTCTTTTTTTTTGATTTTCCTTTCCCTTAATGAGTCTAGCATAGGCACTTTCCATCATGTTTCTTCATGAGTTTTTTTTTTTTTTTATCCTTTCCATTTCAATAACATGAGTATTTATTTTTTTGTATATGATCATTGCATTTCATTAAAAAAACAAAAAAAAAAATCCTTGCTCAACTAAGCACAAGGTATACCAATGATTTTAGGCACCCCTTGTAGCCTAATGAGAAATCTATTAAAAATTAAATTTGTACTACACAATTTTTTTTATTTATTTATTATTATTATTATTATTATGAAAAATAACAAAAACCTACAAAGTCAACCAAATTACAAGAAATTAGTCGGGAGCCGAGATACAATCTGGGCCCCCACCCCTCTAACAATAGCGAACCTGATCTTGCTGTAGATGTGAGCGGCTACACGAGCACCAATATCCTGAGTTTTAGCGAACGCCTGAATCCGCTTCAGCAACGCAACATCCTCCTTCTCTAATTCCCCCAATGAAGAAAAAGAGAAAGGAAGAAAATTATAGCCAATAGCCCTACAACGCGTCTCATACTTTTCCCGCTTCCGCTGAGTTGCAACTGACACAACAGGAACGAAGTCAGAAAACCCAGATTGTGTTAAAGGAGAAGACCCCGTCAAGTCAACACACACATCAAGGCCTCTATCCCAGGATAAATTAACCCATTTTCCAGTCGAAGAGTCCTGTCAATCCCTCCAGTCAACCCAACGTCAACCTTCTTTCTTGTAGAAATCCCAAACCGAAAACAAATATCAACAAGGGTATTTCAAATAACACTATGCCGATGTTTAATACCCACCATCCCAGCACAGGACACTACATGATCCCCAAAAATATCCCCATAAAAAACCCTCGAGCAAGCTGAACACGGTGTTGAAACGGAAAACAAAGGAACACCTAAGCGGTAGCAAAGAACACAACGGTAAGCCTTACAAGTCATAGTCTGACCCAAACCCGAGATTAAGACCTCCCGCAACTAGTCAGAGGTGTGATCCCCCTGCTGGGACTCCTATAAGGCAACTTGACACAGAGATAAGGAGAAAATGGATTTTGCAGATGCAGTAACCTTTGTGAAATACATATTTTCCAATTTCCTCATGAGTTTGGGGGCAGCCATCTCACTAGGGTTACTCATAAGGTCAGTCTCCACAATCCTATTAAAAAGACTAAGAGCATCATCGAAGGCTAGTCCCGGACCAATAATACTAGAATTGCGAAGAAGCATAGCCTAAGATCAGTAGGCTACAAACGTGATGCAAGAAAAGCATGGTGCCGAACATCACCCGCTGAATAAACACCCAGTCCTCCATAAGAAAAAGGTAAGGTGGCAAGTCACCATTGTCAATCACCAAAACCAGGCCTCGAAGCAGTTACAATGCGCTCCAAAGAAGCCCGAAGGGCCACATCAAAAGATAGCTAGGCCGCTTCAAAAAGACAAGGGGGACAAGTGCGCATAGCAAAGTAGAGTTTTGAAACCCTAGTACACGCACGAAGTAATAACAACTCACATTGGGGATCATCAAGTTTAACAACAGCATCCATTAGCACAATGGTCTTCGACACTCTATGCGAAACAAGCTCACCACAAAAAGTGGAATCCGCACTGACAGGACCACCACGTAACTTAACACCATGCATCGGACGAGCAATATCAGGAGGAAAGACACCTACGAGACGACTGCGTGGGTCCTTCGAGAGCCAGAAAACTTCCGTTTTCTCAACATTTACATGGAGGCCGAGATGAGGTCCCTCCGCCAAAATCAACTCCATAACCTTTCCTACCACCACAGTGTCACCAATAATAGTGCCGTCATCCAAATACCAAGCCTGCAAACATAAGTCAAAAGAATCCTTGAATCGGAACACCAATGGATGGAGAACCAAAGAAAGAAGCAAAAGGCCAAGAGGATCACCTTTTTGCATTCCTTGACATGACCTTAAGGTATGCTCCCCATAAAATATCCTAGCTAGAGTAGAGTAACAGAATTCAACCCAACGAGAGAGAGCTGGACAACGTAGACGAACCTCACACAACAAAGGCGTACGATAAACCAAATTGAAGGCATTCTGGAAATCACCAGCGACATAGAGAGGCCAACATCACCACCACGAGCCTCAACCAAACGATTAACAGCATGAAGAATAGTGTCACCGCCCGCAGGCACCCCTACACCAAACTGAAGACCTCCTAAATAGCTTCCCAGACATGGACCAATTAAAGCAAGCCCAACCTTTGAAACCAAGTGCCTCCAAACGGTACCCACAATAATATGTCGAATACCACCACCAGGCTTAACAAGTGGCGTGAGAGGAGCACTAGAAATATATTCACCCAACTCAGTAGGAAATTTCCCAACAAGAAAGAGATTAACCACCTGCGTAATAAAATCCATCAACTCATCTGAAACAGCAACTAAAACACCACTCAAGCAATCCATAAGGTGTTGAGCACGCAAGCCATCTCTACCGTATGACGTACCACGCGGAAAACCCCTAATCTGGTCCAAAACAGTAGTGGGAGTCGCAATAAGGTGATGATCAACATGGATATCCGGTAAGGTAGGAGCCGGAAAGGAAGGGTGCTTAGCTTGTAAAATTGCAAGAGTAGCTTCATTGTAAGGGGCGATACCAGAAGACGAAAGAACCCTGACCGTAGTAGTGTAATGTCCGTCACAAATCTTTCTCTTACATTGCTTAATATTACGCTTAGACAAATCATGGTCCTCATCAGCATCCAACAAAGGTGGAGACACATCAGCCAACGTGTCCCGCACAAGTTGCACAGAACCACTAGGATCACACCAAGAACGAACAGCAGTGGTGATACTATCTTCCTGTCGTTGTCGTTTGATAGCTAAAGTACACTAACAATTACTCTGCAGAAAAAAAGTTTTAAGGACACAAAGAGGCAACACAAGCAATTGAACCCAACAAGAGATGTCATCAGGCTTGCAAATCACCTTATCAAGCTCTCCTTTGAAAACCCATGAAAAACCCAAGCGACACTTAGGAGGGATAGATTTCACCGAATGAAACCGCTTAGATAGTAAACTATCAAGGAGAGCATAATTGAAAGCAAATTCAGGTTCACGAGGCACACTAGGAACAAGATTAGATACCTCTGAAGAAGGACCTTGTGGTTAAGGAAAACCATAAAGAACAAACCAAACCACACCATCCCCAAAATTAGGTGGGGCCACAATATCAAAACCAGGACCATGTCGACACTTAGAACGAAGAGTATGTGTCTTGAAACAATCCCCACAAAGACAAATGCCCATACGACGAACGATCATCTCACCTCTGAGAAAATAGCCAAATCAAAAGTAAGAGAGTTTCGGGTCATATCCCGCACATCCGCATAACAATTACGGTCACGGAGATGAGTGAGCAAAGAACTTCTTGTGAGCCCATTACCCCTCGCCACCATGACACCCATTAAACCCACAAACGGACAATGAAAGCGAACAATAAGAGGCATAACACCTATAAACTGCAGAAAAAACCTACCAAAACGCAACTGAAACCACAGCAAAATAGCCCTTTAATGTAGCCTAAAAACAGCCCCCAGAAACTGCTAATAAAACTGTACACAAACAACCCTTAAAGCTGCGTGAAAACTGCTCCCAAACAACCCTTAATACCGCTTGAAAAATGCACCCAAAAATCGCTTAATACCGCCTGAAAACTGCACCCTAATAGAGCAAAAAGCAGACCCAAAACGAAGCCAAACCGCCCAATAAACCGCCTGAAAAACAACCCTAATCTAACACTGCCGGAAAATTGACATAGAAGACTACCAATGGAAGCCTGTTGTGTACCTAAAATACACCAAAAAATGCGCACCACTGAACTGTAATTTACTACCGGCAAACATAACCAACAAAGCCACTGGAAAACACCCCTGAAACCATGCCTGGACTGCCGGAAACCACCCTTAAATCCATGCCTGGACTGCACATCAAAATAGAACCCCCGGAGCACCACGCTGAAATCAAATAAAACATTGATCGCAACTTTGTATATTGCCTTAAAACTGCACCAAACGAAATGAAGTACGCTACCCTGAAAAATGCCTGACCTGAATGCGCCACCACCAACCCTTCGTCGGACCTGAACGCGCTTAAAATCACCGAAGAAGCTGCCGAAAAAAGGACGCGGGAAAAAAAACCTACCCCACCCTGCCCTAATCGCGAGAGAAATTATTATTATTGTTTTGGGTGTAGTTCCGGAGCTAGGTTGGTGGTCAGATCTGGACTTCGGCTAGGATTACCTGCACAATGAGCGGTGGTTATTGCCCTCGGGGGTGGTCTCGAGGAACCCCCCCGATGCTTAAGTTAGTATAGCTTTAGGTGAATAATAATGGATAAGTGATGAAATGTAATTGTCTAACCTCTTTTCTGTTGTACTTGGCTTGCTATTTATAGTTGTACTATTTTTAGTGCCGCGGGATGGAGCTCGCTGGGGTTAGCTATGAGGCTGAGCCTTTGGGAGATTATCCCTGACTTCGGGCTGCAGCCCGTTGGGGTCAACCATGAGGCTGAGCCCCTGGGAGATTATCCCTAGCTTTGGGCTGCCATGAGGCTGAACCCTTGGGAGATTATCCCTGACTCCGAGTTGGAGCCCGCTAGGGTCAGCCATGAGGCTGAGCCCCTAGGAGATTATACATATTTTTGGGCTAGACTAGCGTGAGCGCGCACCTCTTAAGTGGTGTTGGGAGCGCGGGTCTGCTCAGCGGGTGCTACCCTATACATCTAGCCCCCTAAGAGGTGGTTTGAGGTACTCAAGCTAGCTCTTGCTAAGCGAAGATGTTCTTCTGAGCTAGGGTTCGTAGCATGGGGATAGCTTTGTCAGAGCTACTCATACAACCAGCCCCCCAAGAGGTGGTACGAGGGACGTGCCAACCTTTTCAAGTGTCCGACATCTGGTGGCTCATTACTTGACTGGATTGGCTGACCGAGGTCGTTTCCGTACAACTATCCCCCCTGAGTCTCATATTTACGTTCAGTTGATTTGAGGCTTAGGAATTTCTGCTAGTGGATGCTGCTGTGCTGAATTGACGTGATGAGGAGCTTTGATTACTCCTGCTGATGTTACTCAAAGCGACGAGCTAGGCTGAGCGAGGAGCTTTGATTATTCCCGTTGAAGTTATTCAAAGCAACGAGAAGGGTTGAGCGAGGAACTTTGATTATTCCCGTTGAAGTTATTCAAAGCGACGGCTCGTTCAGGTGAGCCTCATAGGCCATGTGTTCTTTTTTCTTCTCCCGTTTCATGTACTCCCCACCAAGTTGTGTTTTCCCCTGGTTATGATGCTTCTACGGGGAGTGCGCTTGCCACTGGTGTTTTTATCCGTGCAGAGGAGCCCAGCGGTGGTTGCTCTGCCCCCAACGCCTTTCATCTCTACCTTTGTGGTAGGGTTCATGACGACACTTTTGACCCTTATTGTGAGAGGGTCTTAATGACTATGGGGTTGCGATGCCTCATCTGCTCCGTTTGCGGCTGCACGCTCCTCGTCATCCGCACTTGGCATTAGAGGTTAGGGCCAACCCTCCTGCTGATGCCCCTAATAGTCCTTTTCCTAATGTACTTCCTTTGCGTGAGTTTGCTTGGTTGGATGATATATCTAATGTGCACCGTTTTGATCACACTACTACATTTTTGATCTAATGCAACGGTACAAAAATAGCTAATACAACGGCTAATTTCATACCGTTGTATTAGACTAGGATAATCCGTTGTATTACACTAAAACAGGGCTAATACAACGGTTTATACTAACCGTTGTATTAGATATACTAATCTGTTGTATTAGATGAGCTAATCCAACAGATTATTCTTCTAACACAACGGATAGTGTTCCCGAATTTTTTTTTTTTTTTTATATTTCAATTGGAGCTAATCCAACGGATCAGCCACAAAAAATAAAAAAAGGAAAAAAGAATAAGACCTAATACAACGGATGAGTAAAAAAAAAAAAACCGGGAAATGCTGAAATATTAGAGCCAAAAATGAAATTGAAACCCCTTTTCCAAACTTCTCATCAGTCTTCCTTTGTTCTCCTCCCTAGCTCGCTGCTGCTCCTTCCTTCGTTCTCCTCCCTCGCCGCCGCTGCTTCGTTCTCCTCCTTCGCCGCCGCTGCTTCGTGCTCGAATCTCTATTTAAGGTATACCTTGAATTTTCGTCTACCAATTATGGATTTGTTGATTTTGTTTTGTATTTAGTTTTAGTTTGAACCTTGCATGTGGCTGATTGCTCGAATCTTTGGATTTAGATTCGTTGATTTGTTTGAATGTTGCATGTGGCTGATTGCTTGCTTTAGGGTGGTTGTTGGGGTGGTTTTTCGATTTATGAACCCTAATTTTTTTTGGGGGTTTATTTGGGAATACTTGACATACCTGTTGAAGTTAGCTGCTCGAATCTTAACCTTTTCTCAGTTCTTTCTGCTGGCCTTTGCATTTTGCTTCTTGTAAAACCTGTACAATTAATATGAGGTTAAAGTATCTAATTTTCTTCTGTAGTATAATAGACAACTTATTTTGTGCTGTTAATTTTGATATTATTTTGGCTCAGACATTGCTCATAATTATGCTGCAACCTTTGTTCTTTTTTATGTAAATCTGTTTGGGTGGGCGTATTTGGACAATTTGCTATAAACAGAACCCAACAGGAAATTCGCTTATGTAGCTTTATGCAATCCGAATGTTTTTTTTGCTCCTTGATATATAATTCGGCTCTATGTTCTGTTTTCTAAATCTTACTGTGGTCTGTGCTTTGGATTTCCTCTGTTATCGAGCTGCTGTCCTTGCTTTTCTAGGTTCCATGTTCTTGATTATGTTCCCTTTTTTCAGAAATGAGTTAGATGAATTGATCTTAGGTGCACTGATGAACTACAACATTCTCTATCTTAAAATTGGAATCTTGAAGCTATTTCTTGTCAGGTACTTTCTACCAGGTTAGTTTGGCCTGTTCAATTTCCATGGACAGATGGACTGAATATCTGAATGTACTCTTTTGCATGAATAAATCAAAATATAGTGTTTATGACCGAATCGCTACTTTCTTTTTCTGTTTTGATAGACACTACTTCATATTAATTTTGAAGTGGATTTTCTCATCAAATTTCCTGTTTTGACTAATTAGTAGCGTGAAATATGATCTGGGTTTGATTCAATTTTAATATTTTCAAGTGGGTTGCTAATTATACTTATTGGTTTTGACTAATCTGAAGTATTTCATTGTAAAGTTTGATTTGGGTTTGTAGTAATGTGGTTAGAATCAATATTACTTTTCTTTGGGGTAAAATTAGTGTACTTATCGATACAGGGATAGATTATGTACTATTTTGGTCATTAAGGTATTAGAGTCAGTATGGAGTTATGGACTATGAAAGAAAGATAGTTTCTTATTTTAACATCCACAAACTATCTGACTTGTTAGCTCTTTCAACTTTTAAACCGACAAATTTATGGACCGCAAGGAACTTAAATGCAAGAGTATGGAAACTAATAGCTGTGCCTGTGCCTATTTGATTGTTTGCTTTATTATTTTCTGTTCATTACTTACTGTTGAATGTCAATTGTTCAGTATGATGTAAATGGTAAATTAAATATGGGTTTTTCTTGTTTTTAAATTCTAATCCACATCAATCAAAATATGGAACATTATGTAACAGCTAAATTAGGGACTTAAGTCAAGGCCTTCTAGAATTATCAAATAATTTTTCCTATTTACTCTGTTGATTTCTATTTTTACCCTAAGGAATGGAAGGTGGAACTAAGAATTGGTGGATGTTTGCCAAATGGAGCGATGAATATGAACAGGGAGTCGACGAATATGTCAAAAGGGCTTTTGCTATAAAGTCTCAAGGAAATTAAATTTGTTGTCCATGTCAAATTTGTCATTATCGTTTTTGGCGGTGTGAAGGTGTGGTGAGAGACCATCTAATTTGTAATGGTTTTGTTCCAAGATCGGATAAGTTATCAGACTTATGGTTCAATATCCAAAGAGAAGAAACTATTTTGGATAATGATGAAGGGTCAATCCCAAATGACTCTAGCGATGACGTAGTGAGGTTGTTGCATGATGCACGTGATGCTTTTAGAGAGGGGCCAAATGATGAGGCAAAAAAGTTTTGAGGTTAGTTGAAGAAGGGAAAGAAGAATTGTATCCTGGTTCCAAAAATCACTCAAAACTTTCCTTCATGATTCGACTTTTTATTTTGAAGTGTGATCATAATCTAACCAATGCCGCATTTGGAGATATATTGGAGCTTATAAGGGAGGTGTTGCCTGATGCAAAGTTGCCAACTTCTTTCAATGAAGCAAAAAGTGTTTTGAAAGTGTTGGGGTTAGATTATACAAAGATTGATGCATGTCCAAACGATTGCATGATATATTGGGAAGAGCATGAAAATGCAACAAGCTGCCATGTTTGTAAAACACCAAGATGGAAATCAAAGGAAAAAGAGGATGACATAGATAATGGTAAAGGAAAGACCTATAGAATTCCTCAAAATATTCTTAGGTACTTTCCGATAAAGAAAAGGCTTCAACGACTGTTTATGTGTCAAGAGACGGCGAGATACATGACTTGGCATGCGGATGGGCGTGAAAATGATCATCTTTTACATCATCCAGCTCACGGTTAAGCTTGGAGGGAATTTGATTCCTTTTACAAAGAGTTTTCTGATGACCCGCGCAATGTGAGGCTAGGACTAGCCACAGATGGCTTCAGCCCGTTCAACTCAATGAGTATTGTACATAGTACTTGGCCAGTTATGTTGATCAATTACAACTTGCCTCCTTGGTTGATTATGAAGCCTGAGTATTTGATGTTAGCACTACTAATTCCGGGTCCTTCTTCCCCAGGCAATGACCTTGACATATATTTACAACCACTAATGAAGGACTTGAAGGATTTGTGGGAGTTCGGACTGGAAACTTATGATGCTTTGAGTAACCAGAGGTTTCACATGCATGTGGCATTGATGACTACCGTGAGTGATTTTCCTGCTTACACGATGCTTACACGATGTTATCTGGCTGGAGCACAAAAGGATACTTGGCGTGCCCTGAGTGTCATTATGAATTAGATTCTGAGTGGTTACCTTATAGTGCTAAGAATGTGCATAGGGAAAATCGTAAATTTCTACCTCCATTTCACCCTTGGCGTCGTGATAAGAGGAATTTTGATGGGAAAGTTGAGGAAAGACATCAACCTACTCCATTGAATGGAATTGATGTAGCTAGTCTGTTGTGCGATTTTCCAAATGAATTTGGAAAGAAGCAAAAGAAACCAAGGTGTGATGTTGATGATCCGAACCCGTGGAAAAAGAGGGTCATTTTCTTCGAGTTACCATATTGGAAGCATTGTCTTAATCGTCACAACCTCGATGTAATGCATATTGAGAAAAATGTGTTTGATAGTGTCATTGGGACATTGTTAGACATTTCTCAAAAGACCAAGGATCATGTGAGTGCTCGTCGAGATTTGGTAGAGCTTAATTTGATGCCGGAGCTTCAACCAAGAGAATTGGAAGATGGTGGCGAAGAATTTCCAAGATCCCGCTGTTGGATGCCATTGGAGCAAAAACGTAGGTTCTGCCAAGTCTTCAAAAATTCCAAACTTCTTCAAGGCTATGCTTCTAACATTGGTCGATGTGTACAAGTTGGGGAAAGGAAAATTGTAGGCTACAAAAGCCACGATGCGCATTTTATGATGAATTATTTGCTCCCAATTGCAGTTAAGACAACATTATCCAAAGATGTTGCTACTCCTTTGATTAGACTTTGTGCTTTTTTTAAAAGTATATGGAGTAAAACTGTTGATCCTCAACATCTTGAAAAATTGCAATCTGAGATAGTTGAAACATTATGCCTACTTGAGAGGATTTTTCCACCTGCCTTTTTTGATATAATGGTACATCTACCTCTACACTTGGTGGGCCAAATTAAGTTGGGTGGACCTGTAAGTTCAAGGTGTATGTATGGGATTGAGAGGTATCTTCATGGACTGAATCAAGATGTTCGAAATAAAGCTCGTCCAAAAGGCTCAATGGCAGAAGGATATCTAGCCAAATAATGTGTTGCCTTTGTAGCTAGATTTTTGAAAGGATCAAACTCGGCCACACCTCAGGTTAATGCTTGTAGTACATCACAATCATTTCTTCCTAAGTTAGGACGTCCAATAAAAGGGAAAGGAAGGACATCAAAGAAAATAGACCGTGAACACATACTTGATCACAATCAATGGGTACAAGCGCATCGTTATGTATTGTTCAATTGTGATTGCGAGGAAGTTGAGAAATATATAAGGTTAGATTACCAACTAAAATGTAGTTTCTTTTCTTTTGCTCTTGGTTTTCAATATGTTTTATTTGTAGTGTTAATAAAATAATCTTTTTATATTTCATAGTGAGCACAAGGAATTTGTAAGCGCTAGAGGAAAAAGGAAATGGAATAGCGTTCAAGATCACAGCAAGGATTTTGTGGATTGGTTTAGGGAGAAAGTTGATTTCATTGTTGAAGAGGGTCAAGACATCATCCCTAACAATATCATATGGTTATCAAAAGGGCCTTCTTACATTGCTAAAAAGTATACAGGGTACTCAGTCAATGGTTATAGGTTCCATACCATGAAGCGCGATGCTAATTATGTAACTTAAAATAGTGGAGTCACTCTAACGGCCATGACATATAGCTTTGCGAGTTCCAAAGATCAAAATCCTATTGAGGCTAATGTTAATTATTATGGTTCAATAACAGACATCATTTCAATATCTTACCATGGCTACTTTTGTGTCGTCTTATTTAAGTGTGTGTGGTTTCACTCTGAAAAAGATGATGATGAATGATTAATATGTGTAAGACGATTTCTAAAGAAGAACCATTTATCTTGGCATCTCAAGCACATCAAGTGTTTTATGTTGAAGATCTTAATAGAGATGGTTGGCATTATGCTGTTCAAATCCCTCCTAGAGAGCTTTCTGATGGTTTTTTCCCTAACAATTTATATTACATTATATTGCATTGCTTTCCATATTATATTATATTATATTATATTGCATTGTTTTTCATATTATTATCTTTTATGGTTTGTAAACATGTTCTCATTGAATGGCTTTGCAGATGAAGGAGAGTAAAGCAAAAGCTTCTGATTCCCAAAGTCAGCTTTTAGACTATGAGTTACAAAGGCTCCGAAAATTGAAGTATAATGCTGAAAGAATGTCAGCCCAAGGATCGGGATCCTTGGCGAATAAGATACTGCAACAAAAAACACGCGACATACTTTGTTCGAGTGTGAGGCAGAGTGTGAGGCAGACAGATGATGGCTCCTCAGGAGATTCTGATATGGAACAGGAAACTCTTGGTACCGGAAAAAGACAAGTATGTGAAAAGGTATCTTCAGTAACTTGAATTTGTTGCTTTGTATATATATGTATTATTTATATATATTACTTGTTTGATTTATGCATTACTTGTTTCGCTTTTGTTTTATAGGTCTCTTCTCAACAACATCCAGTTCCTGCACGGGAAATTCAAAGGAAGCAGCAAGAACAGCAATTGGGGTTAACAAAGGCATCTGTGAAGAAAAGAGAGTTCTGTTCTCCTGGCTCAATGTCAGCGTACCTCGAGTTTCGGAAACGACAAAAAGATGAAGCGCTGATGATGAGCAGTGAGGTGCCTGAACAAGGGAAAAATTATGATGATGAGCAGCTGAATGAGACCGCTGATGCTCTTCAGGAAGATTGTGAGGGCAATGAAGCAGCGGACCGAGCAGTTGTAGCACAGTTTGGAATGGAAGGTATATTCTGATCATGATATTCTTGTTATATACATACATACATATATGTACTTCATGTACAAGAACAAAGATAGGAGCTAACAAAGAAAAGAAGAGGATTTTGCTCTTCAAATTGGTGTAGCATGAGATTAATTAACTTTCAGGTATTTGTAGGGCAGGGTGGTAGAAAGGGGGTATTTCGACAGGTATTTGTAGGGAGTATCAATTTGGAAGATACTTTTGGGATTAGCATGAGACTAATTAACTTTATGTAATTATGAATTATGTTTCTTACTCTGAGAAATGATGTAGTGTGTAGTTACATTCCTGAAGCATTTTGTAGTCAGTCCTTGATTTCTCTCAGAAAGCTGGGCTGCATTTTCCTATTAGTCCTATACTTAAAACAACATTTCTGCTGCTTTCCACCAATATCTGTAGGAATGCAGGTCAAGTCTCTTTTTTTTACGTGGTGGAATTGAATTATATTGCTGAATTGGTATCTTGATGCTGAAATCAATTGTGAAATTTATGTGATCAACTTGAGCTTGTGGCTTAAAGCTTGGGTGGCTTTGTATATATGATGAGTGGGTTTATGAATTTGATGTCAGATTAAGGTCCTCAATAGATTAGGGACTTAGGTTCAAGTGTTCAAGCTCAACTGTTCAAGACTTATTCAGGCAAATGAACTTTAGTATAAATTGGATAATTTTAAACCTAGAAAACCCAGTTCGACCTTTGTGTTTGTTGATAGCTATTCAAAACCTGTCATGACTAGCTAAAATGGATTTGGATTTTATTAGCTAGTTTATTACTGGATAGCTAACATCGAAGAGTTAATAAGAATGTTATCTAATTGCTAGTTCTGCTTGAAAACTAAAAGCTGTTTATTAGGACCTTTAGATGGAAACATGATTTGACTGACTACTTTGTGTTGGGACTCCTAAGTCCTGACTCGTAACTGAATAGTACATTATTCTGTGACTTTTGGTAAATTCTGAAAGTGGAAGGCCAGGCATATTTCTATGTGAAAGTCCAACCAAAGTTAAAGATAAATTCACCCTCACTATTGATACCTAATAGGGTGACCATTTCTTCCTGTGTCAGATTTCTGTAAAAGCTCTGTGTGAGTTGGTCAACATTCATTGAGGGTGTAGCGATGTCTTGTAGCACCTCTGAAGCTAAAGAGACTCTTTCAACTGATTTTTTTTATTTTAAAATAGTACTCAGGTATAAATTTTCTCAGGTGATTTAAATATGCTATCCAGACCCGTAATATTATGGAATTTTTATTTATGGAATTATGTATATGTGCAAGTGAAAGGTTTGAATTTGTATGAGTTTACTCTGTTAATGCAAATATGTTTTCTAGACTGTGTTGATTGCATAAATATGTTGACTACATTTTGGAAACCGTGTGGGCCATAGTGGTAGTATTATCTGGATCACGAATTTGTTGTGTTACTTGGTTTGTAAATATTCGCTTACGAGTTTAGAATGGTCATGATCTATATTTACCATCAAACAAGGGGATAAATTAGAAACAAGTTGAATTTTTTTTAACCCTTTGTTTAGTCAGGAAGATTTATTTATTTTTTTTTTCTGTGGATTTGAATACGCTGAGTTCATAATATAATCATTTTTGTAGATTATTTGGGTTAAGGAGCAGTGTATAAAATATATATGCTTAAGTCTTGATGGCTGCCTTTTAAGAATTCCGGGATTTGATCCTACAAACTTTTTTAGGAAGATTGAATTCTAACTACTAGGCTAACCTCAACATGTTTCGATGTTTACATAAGTTTAATTCATGGTGTGCTTAATTCAATGTGTGATTGATTTGGTCTGATTTTCATGTTGAAATGCCGATTAATTGTGAATAATGTTGTTAAGAACAAATTCAAGGAACATGAAAACAAATCCATCCATTTGACTAGTGTTTATTACCACAGAAACATCAAGTGAATTGTCCTTGAAAAGGAAAAAACGAGGTCGAACAATGGTCCAAAGAGTTCACGCACGTTCACGAGAGGAGCGTCCTGTGATTGTTCTGAACTCATTAGGTCAGCCAGTTGGACCTACAAAGGAGATTGTGCAAGAGTTCAAGTTTTTTTTGGGAACGGGGGCAAGGGATTCCGAACTTGCACCGCTTAACTACAGAAATTTTCCAAGCCTACCGACACTTGATAAGATATTGGATTATGTCCAGGTAAGTGATACTGTCTTAGTTGCATTACACGTACACCTCAACACGTTACTAATGTTTTAGCTTGAACAGGAAAAGTATATGGTCCCCCATGCCGGGTTTAATTGGGTGATGGATGCTATAAATAGTTGTTGGAAATATTACAAATGCCAAATCAAGAAGAAACACTTCTATGCATATGATACGGATGATTTAAGGTGGAAACATAAACCAGATACAATCTCCGAACAGATGTTCCAAGATCTTCTACAATATTGGCATACCGATGAGGCGAAGGTACTGTACGTATATTGATTCTAATCTAATTTCCTGAAATAATTTTATCTAATATGTGTTTAATTTTGAATTAAATGGTGGTTCCCGATTTTCCTTAAGCAATTAGCGACAGCAACAATGGCAATCGTCTAATGTTAGATGATATGCATACTTTGGGACGCAAATCATATGCTATTTTACGCCATGAGTTGGTAAGTACATTTTGTAAAATCTAAATTATAGGCATGTTGCATATACTTTTATTCTAATTTCATATATTATGATTTACATATATATAGAAACAACAAGATCCAGACAAGAAAGAACCTTCTCAAGCAAAGGTTTACAAGGAATCAAGAAAAAGAAGTACTGAAAGGACATACATTAGCAGCTCTGAAAAAGAAAAAGAGAATATTGTGAGTTATTCGATATTTAGTAACATTGTACGCCTAAATATTGTTAGTTATTCGATAATTAGTAACATATTACTATGTTTGCCTAAACAGGCCAAAATTGATGCTTTGGAGTCAGCAGAATCACAAGAAGATGGTAATGTATGCAATGACCCTTACAATGAAGTGATTCCACCTCCTAGACGCAGAAGTCGTGTGCATCTATATGGCTCGGGTGTGAAGAAGAGTGATTTGAAGAACAAAGATACAAAGTCAAGTTTCATACTCCCGGAGGAATTCCAAGTAGGCATAAAAGCACAATTAGTCCAAGAAATTGCACCTACTATCACCACTGCAGTTTTGGATTCGATTCGCGAGGTGAACCCCGGGATTAATCTTGTGGTTCCTAGTACTCTGCAGCAATTGACTCCGCATGATGCATCTAGTGCACCAAATCGAAATACTGCCCAAAGTGGACAATCTTCAAAATCATTTAATCAGGTACAATATGCACTTCTCTGCTCTGAACTTTCTTTTCTAAACTTCTCTGAATAGAAACAACAAATGGTGGTGTTGTGTTGTTATAGCAGGGGAAATTTGGGCTAACAAGGTGAATTTAGTAGAAACTATCAGAAATGTGATTACTAAAATACTAAATCATTTTGCGTTGAATCTTGAATTCTTATGTATATATTAATCAACTGATTTGATGAAATACACTATTTCTCATAGTTATAACTGTCCATCTTTAGGGTTTAGGCAGCTAATACTAGGGGAAAGCTTAGAAATATGAACATACCAATATATAAGAGACAATCCCTGTCACAGTGTAGCACAAAAAATAAAAAGTTCAATCAAATAGTCAGTGAGGGATTTCATGAACCTGAGAGGTACTCCTAAAGACCTAATCCAATCTAAGAAAACCTTGAAATATTTTAAGACTTACCAAAGTTTCATAAAACATCTGTGCACATAACTTCCTTCGTCTCCCTTCCAATATGGTGCTTAAACTTAAATTATCAGAACCATTTGCGAAGTTGGATACAGGAGAATGATTTTTCAGAAATTGAGCCACTGCCCTGCACCCCAAAAACACAAGTTTAATCTCACAGTATTCAGCCTAAAATGCTAATGAAGCCTAAAATGTTTAGTAAACATAATGGTGACCTGGTCCTCGCAGACATGGTATCTCCCGTTTGAGCCCCTTGAGAATCTGATACAGAAAGCTAATGTTAACCATAATTCTACAATTGGATATTAAATGCCTATAACTGGCCAGATGTGAGCAATTATTAATATAGTAAAACATGCAGCTTACCAGTGGGGATGTTGTTATCTAGTTCCAAAAAAGAGAGCTCCTGCAATTGAATTAGGCAGGTGTCTCAGCAATGATAGGCAAAAATACTAACAGTGTGCTAAAGGCAGCTTAGTAGCTTAAAAGATGCCTCAGACAAGAATTAAAGACTTCATTTGGACATGTCAAAGGTGAAAACTTTTAGAAAGGTTCAGAAATGCAAGCATGGCAGTGAAGATCATTTTAGAATTTAAACTTAATTTAACTAAATCCAAAAAACAATGACCCATAAGATACAATTCCAATGCTACATTGCAAATAAACAAATGGTAGATGAATATCAAAATAACCCTACGACTAAAAGTATAACACTGGAAGTTATATTGAAATTTGTCAGTAAGTTGTCTTTCAGACTAACGAATGAAGCCAATTACTATAATGAGACCATAAAGATAGACATCGATGTGCAATGGGACTCAAGTATGAGCTAGCTAATTGTGTTTAGCATTTGTTGAGAACAGGCCTTTGCAAAACTTTAAAACTTGCCGGAACATCCTTAAGCACTGTTGAAACAGGTGTATCCCTCCTAGGTGTGCCATAAAAGTTGATCAAAAGTAATCCTAATAATAGCATTCAATAGGGATTATAGGGTTCTGTGGCTCCTGCCAAGGATCTATTGGTGGCTTACATTCTTCCTCCTATATTCATTGTGTTGATCATGTTAGGTGTCAATTATGAGACGTGATTGAGCTTTCTTGGCCTTGGTGCCTAGGGGCTTGGCTAAGTTCTAGCCTACTAACAGCTGATTAGGTTGGTACTTGATAGAAAATAAGGAAGAATCTACTAAATTTTTGGAAATGAAGAATTCAAAAGACTAAATCAAGTTTCCTTGCTTGCCTTTCAAAAATTAGAGGTGCCTAACTCCTGGAAGAGATGAGCAGTGGCTAATTGTGTTCAAGCTTGTTGAAAGGTAGTGGCAGTAAATAATTAAGCCTGCCTGCCGCTGCTGCTGCCTGCCCGTTGCTGCTACCTGCCTGCATGCTGTTGCCCGCCTGCTGCTGCTGCTGTGTGCTGCATTGTGTGGTGTTGTGTCGTGTTGTTGTGTTGTTGTGCGTTGTGTGTTTTGTTGTGCGTTGTGTTGTTGGTGGTGTTATGGCTTATGCATTACTTGTTTTAGCTTTTGTTTGGCTTATATGCATTATATTATTTGTTACTTGTCCCTAAAAGTTGATTTATATACATTACTTGTCCTAATATATTATTATTATTATTATTTTTACATGTAGGTGCTTGATGACGATGAGCTACCCCGGGATGAATGAAGTACGGACTAATGTTGATTTTATGTATCTATTGCAAGTACTAATTTTATTTCAAACGATTGTTAATTAATTAGTGAACTTTCATTTATTATTAGTTAGTATCGGCACTTTGTTTATTTTGTAATCCAACGAATATATTATATGCACTTCGTTGATTTTTAATTATAAATATACTAATATAATTTATATTTGTTATATATTATACCTTTTAGATTTACAATAATTAATTATATATAATATATAGCTTAGGTATAATATATAATTATATATTCCAAAAAAAAAATTAAAAAAATTACCTAATACAACGGTTTTTCAAAAAAAAAAAAAAAAGAACAAAAAGGGTCTAATACAACGGTATCAAAAGAGAAAAAAAAGGGCTAATACAACGGATTAAAAAAAAAGGACCTAATCCAACGGATTGGGCGAGCAATCTGTTGGATTAGGTAGATACCTAATCTAATGGATTCCTCAATCCGTTGGATTAGGTCTAATTATTCCCAAAAACAAAAAAGGGAACCTAATCCAACAGATTGCTCAATCCGTTGGATTAGGTCACTTTTGCCGTTGTATTAGACCTAATCCAAGCCCAGCTAATGTGACGGTTGCTAGCCGTTGTATTAGGTCTAATACAACGGTTTTTTACACCTAATACAACGGAAAAAGCCGTTGTATTAGCTCTTAAATGTAGTAGTGTCATTATGCAGTGCGCAGCTTGACTTCGGCTGTTAATCCAATGGCTGCTCCTCAACAGTCCCCTGGTGACGCTGCTCTGAATGCCTGCCAGCCCTGGTATGTAAGTGATGTGGTCCCTCCAGCGATGCTACCTTCTACTTGGACGAGAAGGCTGAAGGTCCCAGGCTCTGCACCTTGAGCTCTGACTGGCGGTTATTGGCAGACCGTCTAAAGCTGGCCGAGTGTGGTAATTCTTTTTATGTGTTGGGATCAGGCTATGAATTGGTGTTGCCTAAAGCTGGGGCCAGCCTTTCTAGCCCTTATGATGGTCATATTGTTGTGTTTGCTTCTCATTTTGATGTAGGGTTAAGGTTTCCCCAAGATCCAACCTTGGACAAGCTGTTGTGTGCTTTCAACATTCCTCTTTCACTGATTCTGCCAGCATCTCTGCACACCTTAATTTGTTTGCTCTAGACGGTGCGTTTCAAATGCTTCCCTGAGTCTTTGTCTCTATTTCAGTCTCTATTTAGTTTCAAACGAAGTGCTTTTGGTGCTGATTCTGGTTGGTTCTATCTTGCGCCCAAGCCTAAGAGAGTCTTGTCTTACCTCAAGTTGGGTCATTTCAAGGATTGGGAAGGGAAATTCTTCAGGCTATGCGTTCCTGTTGATTTTGGGTGCCCTCGCTCTTTTTGCTGTGTGAGGTCAAATATGGGGGGTATCACTTTGCAGACGATTGACGCTATCAAAGAAGCTCAGGCCTATACCCACTTTAAGGGTGAGACTTATGCACTCAAAACGTGGCTTTCCAACTGGCTTATATATTATAGGTAATGCTCAGCATTCTGCCATTCGTCTATGTTCGACTCATGAGTCTGGTAAAGTTCCTCATGCCTTGCCTGGCGTTTTACTTGTTATTTTTGTTTTGTTTATGTGACATTGTGACTAATTTCCTTTCTTCTTCCCAGGCTATGACAAGTTGGATAAGGCATTATTGGGTGTGGACGATAATTGGAAGCCTGTTATCAAGACTCCAGGGTATCCCTCGTATCCCTTTGAGGTGCTGGAGGTCTACGATGCTGCCCGTATGGGTGAGACACGCCTAATCCCTGCTAAGTTTAAACATGGTTCAGCTGCTGCTAGTAATTCTTCTTGTTCTACTCCCACCATTCAAACAGAGGCTGATCCTAAAGTTTCTACGGCTGGTAGTGGTCAAGTCAGGAGGAATGCTGATTCTCCTCAAAAGTCTGGGTCATTGATGGCGCCGAATTCTTCGGCTGCGGTCTCCGGTCGGTGGACACCCCAGACTGTAGAGGAGAGTAAGGATAAGGCTCACACTACTAGAAAACAGCTAATTTACGAGGGAAAAATTCCGTCGGTATGCCTTAAAAATCCGTCGGAAAGACCAGTTTCCGACGGAATTCTGTCGGAACACGTTCTCGGAGATCAATTTGTTGGAAATTTGGGTTATATCGAGGGAATTTCCGTCGGAAACGTCCTTACCGACGGAATTTCCGACGGATTTTAATTTCTCGGAACCTGAGTTTGACCAGAAATGGAGGTCCGTCGCAAGGTTCCGACGGACTAATATCCCTCGGAATATTCCAACCTTCCGACGGAAATTTCCCTCGGAATCTTCCCATCTTCCGACGGATTGTTCCGTCGGAAGCTTCCCCCCTTTCCGAGGGAATGTTCCGTCGGTAGCTGCGAACTTTCCTACGGATATTTCCGTCGTAACATTCCGAGGGATTATAATTCCGTCACAACCTACTGACGGAAATGTCCGTCGGAATAATTCATCTTTGCGACGGAATATGTTTCCGTCGGAACCTTGTGACGGAATCAACGACCGCAATTTTTCTATTTTGGCTATATATTTTCCTCCGGGACAGACCTGTAATTCCTGCTTCTTATATTACTCACTGAATAATTTATGCAAAAATAATTATATATATATATATATATACTAATTCCAATGTCTACAATAAACACTAAGTTAATCTAAAATTAGAAGTAACAAACACTAAGTTCATCAATGCTATACAACGGCGCGAGAGCTCCACCAAAACCCGGGTCGTCGTCCCTAGGATCTCGAAATGGAGGTCGCACGTTGGAACATGGGTCATTGGCATAACGACCCATCATCCTCTCTTCCAGCCTCTTCTCCATTTCTTCCATTTGGGCTCGTACTTGGGCTTGAACTTGGGCTTTCATGTCGACTTCCATTTGTTCCCGAAGAACCTGGACCCTGGATTCCATCTGATCCTGCATCTGAGAAACAAAGGAGGGTGTGTACTGCATGGAAGAGGTGGAAAGTCGGCGACCCATCTGGCTGCCATAGTACAAGTCAGCACTTTCGCCTAGTCCCTTCACACGTCCTTTTTTGTTTTGACCACCAACTGTCTCCCAGTACAACTCATTCGGACTCTTCTGGATCCTTTGAGTGCTAGCCTCCTCAACCCTCTTTTGGTAGGCCTCCTACAAGATAAACATATAAAAGGGAACAAACGAGGTAGTAAGTTATACAAATAAGCTAAGCTTTGTGTACCATAATTATGAAAAATAAACAAAGTAATATGACATGGGTGACTTCTACTTAGGCCATTTACTTCATTTCTTATAAAATGAGGTCTTTTTTCTCATTTCATATCAAGTAAAAAAAAAATTAGTTGTAAAGTGCTTGAAAAAAAAAAAAAAACAAATTAACAAAGTAATATACCCTAAGTGACTTCTTTGCCCATTATCTTCATTTTTGACCAAATGAACTATTTCTCTTTGTAATCATGTATATTACAGGTATTCTAAGGGGCACTTGACTTGAAATTCCAAAAAAAACTAACTCCCTAAGGTTTTGGACGCATTTTAAGCCAAGAATGAGACAACTATGGCCTGTATAACCCATTCTTTGCCCATTTTCTTCATTTTCGACCAAATGAACTATTTATTTTTGTAATCATCTCTATTATAGGTAGTCTAAGGGGTACATTCCTTGAAATCCCAAAAAACTACAACTCCCTAAGGTTTGGGACGCATTTTGAGCCAAAATGGACAAACTAAGGCCTGTATGACCTATTATTTGCCCATTTTCTATGTTTTCGACCAAATGAACTATTTTTAAAACTAAACATCTCTATTATAGGTAGTCTAAGGGGTACATGCCTTGAAATTCCAAAAAAATACAACTCCCTAAGGTTTGGGACGCATTTAGGAGCCAAAATGAACCAACTAAGGCCTGTATGACCTATTCTTTGCCCATTTTCTATGTTTTCAACCAAATGACATATTTTTTTCTCTAAACATATATATTACAGGTATTCTAAGGGGTAAATGCCTTGAAATGCCAAAAAAATACAACTCCCTAAGGTTTGGGACGCATTTTGGAGCCAAAATAAACCAACTAAGGCCTGTATGACCTATTCTTTGCCCATTTTTTTATGTTTTTGACCAAATGAACTATTTTTTTCTCTAAAAATGCATATTATAGGTAGTATAAGGGTTAAATTCCTTGAAATCACAAAAAACTACAGCTCCCTAAGGTTTGGGACGCATTTTGGAGCCAAAATGAACCAACTAAGGCCTATATAACCTATTCTTTGCACATTTTCTATGTTTTTGACCAAATGAACTATTTCTTTCTCAAAACATGCATTTTATAGGTAGTTTAAGGGGTAAATGCCTTGAAATCACAAAAAACCACAACTCCCATAGGTTTGGGACGCATTTAGGGGCCAAAATGGACCAACTAAGGCCTATATGACCTATTCTTTGCCTATTTTCTATGTTTTCGACAAAATGAACTATTTTTTTCTCTAAAAATCTCTATTACTGGTATTCTAAGGGGTACATGCCTTGAAATCCAAAAAAATACAACTCCCTAAGGTTTGGGACGCATTTTGGAGCCAAAATGAACCAACTAAGGCCTATATGACCTATTCTTTGCCCATTTTCTGTTTTTTTCGACCAAATGAACTATTTTTTCCTCTAAACATCTCTATTATAGGTAGTATAAGGGGTACATGCCTTGAAATGCCAAGAAAATACAACTCTTTAAGGTTTGGGACGCATTTTGGAACCAAAATGAACCAACTAAGGCCTGTATGACCTATTCTTTTCCCATTTTCTATTTTTTCGACCAAATGAACTATTTTTTCCTCTAAAAATCTATATTATAGGTATTCTAAGGGGTAAATGCCTTGAAATGCCAAAAAAATACAACTACCTAAGGTTTGGGACGTATTTAGGGGCCAAAATGAACCAACTAAGGCCTGTATGACCTATTCTTTGCCCATTTTCTATGTTTTCGACCAAATGAACTATTGTTTTCTCTAAAAATCTCTATTACAGGTAGTCTAAGGGGTACACGCATTGAAATGCCAAAAAAATAGAACTCTCTAAGGTTTGGGATGCATTTTGGAGCAAAAATGAACCAACTAAGGCCTATATGACCTATTCTTTTCCCATTTTTTATGTTTTTGACCAAATGACCTATTTTTTTCTCTAAACATGCATATAATAGGTATTCTAAGTGGTAAATTCCTTGAAATCACAAAAAACTACAACTCCCTAAGGTTTGGGATGCATTTTGGAGCCAAAATGAACCAACTAAGGCCTATATGACCTATTCTTTGCACATTTTCTATGTTTTTGACCAAATGAACTATTTTTTTCTCTAAACATCTCTATTATAGGTATTCTAAGGGTTACATGCCTTGAAATTACAAAAAACTACAACTCCCTAAGGTTTGGGACGCATTTTGAGCCAAAATGGACCAACTAAGGCCTGTACAACCTATTCTTTACCCATTTTCTATGTTTTTGACCAAATGAACTATTTCTTTCTCTAAGCATGCATGTTATAGGTAGTCTAAGGGGTAAATGCCTTGAAATCACAAAAAACTACAGCTCTGTAAGGTTTGGGACGCATTTTGTAGCCAAAATGAACCAGCTATGGCCTGTATGAACTTTTCTTTGCACATTTTCTATGTTTTCGACCAAATGAACTATTTTTTTTCTCAAAACATTCATATTATAGGTATTCTAAGGGTTAAATTACTTGAAATCACAAAAAACCACAACTCCCTAAGGTTTGGGACGCATTTAGGGGCCAAAATGGACCAACTAAGGCCTATATAACCTATTCTTTGCCTATTTTCTATGTTTTCGACAAAATGAACTATTTTTTTCTCTAAAAATCTCTAATACAGGTATTCTATGGGGTACATGCCTTGAAATCCAAAAAAATACAACTCCCTAAGGTTTGGGACGCATTTTGGAGCCAAAATGAACAAACTAAGGCCTATATGACCTATTCTTTGCCCATTTTATATGTTTTCGACCAAATGAACTATTTTTTCCTCTAAACATCTCTATTATAGGTAGTATAAGGGGTACATTCCTTGAAATGCCAAAAAAATACAACTCCCTAAGGATTGGGACGCATTTTGGAGCCAAAATGAACCAACTAAGGCCTGTATGACCTATTCTTTTCCCATTTTCTATTTTTTCGACCAAATGAACTATTTTTCCTCTAAAAATCTCTATTATAGGTATTCTTAGGGGTAAATGCCTTGAAATCACAAAAAACTACAACTCCCTATGGTTTGGGACGCATTTTGGAGCCAAAATGAACCAACTATGGCCTGTATGACCTATTCTTTGCCCATTTTCTATGTTTTTGACCAAATGACCTTTTTTTTTATCCCTAAACATGAATATAATAGGTATTCTAAGGGGTAAATGCCTTGAAATCACAAAAAACTACAACTCCCTAAGGTTTGGGACGCATTTTTGGAGCCAAAATGAACCAACTAAGGCCTGTATGACCAATTCTTTTCCCGTTTTCTATTTTTTCGACCAAATGAACTATTTTTTCCTCTAAACATCTCTATTATAGGTATTCTAAGGGGTACATGCCTTGAAATCACAAAAAACTACAACTCCCTAAGGTTTGGGACGCATTTTGGAGCCAAAATGAACCAATTATGGCCTATATGACCTATTCTTTGCACATTTTCTATGTTTTCGACCAAATGAACTATTTTTTTTCTCTAAACATATCTATTATAGGTAATCTAAGGGTTACATGCCTTGAAATTACAAAAAAACTAAAACTCCCTAAGGTTTGGGACGCATTTTGAGCCGCAATGGACCAACTAAGGCCTGTATGACCTATTCTTTACCCATTTTCTATGTTTTTGACCAAATAAACTATTTTTTTCACTAAGAATGCATATTATAGGTATTCTAAGGGGTAAATTCCTTTAAATAACAAAAAAATACAGCTCCCTAAGGTTTGGGACGCATTTTGTAGTCAAAATGAACCAACTAAGGCCTGTATGACCTATTCTTTGCACATTTTCTATGTTTTTCGACCAAATGAACTTTATTT